>NC_034599.1:109115009-109141293 GCF_900095145.1 Mus pahari | reverse complement strand
CACACACACACACACACACACACACACACACACCAATGATCAAATCCCTTGGGACACCTTACAATTAGCCAGGCCTGATGCTCCATACCAGTAACTCCAGAACTCAGGGATGGAGGCCTAAGGATCAGGAGTCCACTGGCCTGGAAGTCACCAAGATTACGCTGGCAGGCTGGTGAGCCTCACAGCTGCTTCCTTCCCCTAGAAAGTGCAGGCACAGCACAGGTGACATCACTTCCAGTTTTTAAATTTAGGTTCTGGGGACAGGACGGAGGCCTACCGAGTGTTCTCCCCAGTCCTGAACTGTCTTAAAATTTTTCCAGTGACCAGATCTGTAGTGGTGTTGACCTTCACAGTGCGAGCTCACCCATGATTGCATTCACACGTATGTGTGCGGGAGCCGCCCACATTTAAACCACAGCAATAGATACATAGCTAATTGGAGTCATTTTCTACTTGCATGTATTTTGTATTCTTTGTGAAAGTTCCCAGGCAGACAACCTGACCCAAAACATCTGAACTCAGCTCAATAAATTCATTTTGAGAAGTCTGGGGCTCATGAGAATTCAGAAAACCCCTGTCTCCAAATCCTGCTGAACTGTGTTCTCCTAGGTTCAAAATAAACAATGTTGATAACATACGATTTTGCAGACAGAACGCAGTACTCAAATGACTTCAGTCTGGCACCCCATAATTGTTTTGTTTTATTTTGGTTTATGTGTGTGTGTGGGGGGGGGGGTGTTGCCTGTGTATGTATGTGTCCGTGTGTATGCAGTGCCTTCAGAGGCCAGAAGAGGGCATTGGATCCCCGAGGACTGGAGTTACAGATGGTTGGGTTTCGAACCAGTATATAGGTGCTGGGAATGGAACCCAGATCCTTTAGAAGAGCAATCAGTATTCTTAACTGCTGAGACATCCCATAATGTTCTTGTGTTTGTTTATATTCCTTTCCACATTCTCCCATTTGTAGAGCTGTGGCTGAACTGTGAACTTCTCATGTGTTAGGCCAGGGCTCTGTCATTGGGCTGTAGCCAGCCCAGGCATAGTAGGTTTTCAATGACCCTACATCTGACTAAGTGTTGTGCCCACTAACTTTTTATAACAGAATTCCCTGCATTGTGAAGTTTTCCTGTTGTTCCCCACGCCTGGACATCTAGAGTGGTTCCTACCTGGCCCCTTAGCACTTACACCTATGTCTCGATTGAGTGTTTAGATGACAATCTTTCCTAGTAGACATAAGTTCCTGTAACACAGGGAATGTACCATAACTGATTAATTTCTGCAATATTTGGGTACTCTATAAGTTTCATTCAATGAATGATTAGAAAGTTGAATATTAGGATACTATTCTCAGCAAACAAAACTCCTTAAACAAAAAGACATGCCATAGTGTTACATTAAATAGACAATGCTTATACTGTTGATAGCACTTTAGATCCAAATCTCACCTGTGTGAATATCAGGAAATAGGAACAAAGTCTTTGGAAATAATAAAATAACCAACCAATGGCACAGAAGAGTCTCCTGTCACACCGGCACCCTCACCACACTGCACACTTCTCTACCTCTTATCTATCTGTATAATTATTCTGTTGGTCTAGTTTCATTCTGTCACAGTTGTAAAGTATTCCAGGAAAAAAAATCAATGTATGGGGGGAAAAGAATTTAGCTAATGATCTCAGGTGACAGTCCTTCATGGCAGAGAAGTTGTGGCGGTGGCAGGAGCTGGAAGTGATGCATTCATGTCATCTGCATAGTAAAGGTCAGAGAAATGTACACACTTAGCGGTCTGCTTAATGGCTCTGCTCAGCTGGCTTTCCTTGCTCAGCCCTGAACCGGTGCCGCCTAGGTTCAGAGTGGGGCTTCCCATCTCCCTGAATTATCTAGACACTCCCAACAGACCTTCCCACCACCCATCCAGATCCAGGCAACGCCTCCTTGAGACGGTTTTCCCAGGTGATTCTAAGCTGCGGCAAGCTAACAGCACGGCTGCCTTGTCACCGAGCTACATCTCCAGCCCTAATAACCTGTTGGCCACTCACACAACAAAATGACCCCATTTATCTCAAAGAAACATGTCACAACAACTGCATGCAAGTAAAAATAAATATGCAAAATATAGTGTGTGAGTGGGTGTCTCAAAACACGGATCAGTTACTCAACAAACAAGAAAGAGCTTTCCGGGCTCCCAGGTCTCCACATTTAGTGCAATTGAGGGGTAATTGCTTTTCATTCAAAGTGCTCATAGGTTGAATGGCTCACTGCTTAAGCTAATACATCTTTGTTTTCTTTTTTCCTCTCCAGTTCTCTCTCTCTCTCTCTCTCTCTCTCTCTCTCTCTCTCTCTCTGTGTGTGTGTGTGTGTGTGTGTGTGTGTGTGTGTGTGTGTAGGATAACCTTGACTTCTGTTCTCCAGCAACATTCATTACCTTTTTATTTTGAAACAAAGTCTCTCACTGGGACCAGGGGCCTTCTGGATAGTCGAGGCTGGTCACCCAGCTAGCCTCAGGAATCCGGGCTCTGCCTCCCAGCACTTATAGGACATGCATGCACATCCATGTCCAGCTGTTTAATTTTGTATTTTTGAGTAGGTTCTGGGGATCAAGATTAACACGTTCACTTTACAGATTGAGCTATCTCTTAACCTGTTCTTCTTTTAACTCTCAGAGCAAGAATGTGTAGAGCAAAGTTCACTTTGAAAATGGAAACACCTTTCCATTGGGATTTCAAGAGAGGGTTTCCAAGTTGAAACAGGCTTTAGCTAAAGTCTTCTTAACCCTTGTATGGAACGGCTAACTCAGCTCCTTAAAAGGGTGTTCTGGTCTGGTCTCCTCTCCCTGGGGAGGCAGCCACTCAGGTTGATGGTGTTATTAGAGGCCTCTATGCTCAGAGAGAAAGGAGGTCAGCAGCAGGAGCAGAAATCAACCTCTGGGAACTGAAAAGCTAACAAGAATTTTAGTAAACAATTTTTTTTTCCAGAGAAAGAGAGAAAAATAAGTACTTGGGGTTTGGATTGTGCGTGGAAGTCCCCAAAGCATTTAGTCATGATGTCAGAAGAGAACAAAAGCTATGAGGGGTTTCTGGATGGCCACACAGCAGACACCCTCCAGAAACACACGTAGGCAAGCACTGGCTCCTCCTGCCTCTTCAGCCTGTGCACTCGGCCCGGAGAATCACTCAGCCTCACTTCTGCCACCGCCACAGACAGAAGAAGGGACACTCTGCCTTAGTAGATCTTACTTCTCATCCTGGCTCTGCTATCAGCAATGGTAACACTGAAATTATTCAAGTTCTCGGACTCACTAGCAAAAATTAAGATTATGTAACACTTTGTTGAGGCAGGCAGGGACCATGCTCTGTTTATTGATTATTATAAACAAACCATTCCAGAATTGGGCAGAGCCTGCCTGTGTTACTGTGTGTGTGTGTGTGTGTGTGTGTGTGTGTGTGTGTGTGTGTGTGTGTTGAGAGTTCAGGCAGCATAGCTCTATAGCTTGTCTGAATTCTGCTGTGTCAGAAACTGGGCTGAGAACTCTCAAACACTGAGTGGCAGAAAGCCAAAATTACCCAGACCCCTATTCCTTTGTGTCTGGCACCTGAGCCTAAATGGTGATGCTGACTCCATGTGATTTAACAGCTTAGCCATGGGGTTTCATCCAGGTCTCACAAAAGGGGTGGCCCATAGGTGAATGGACTTCTCCCATAGCAACAGGAATGCTCTGCCCTGCCCTTCCCTCTGCACCCCTCCCACAACTGGAGTATTATCTCTACATAACCAACTGAGGAGAAGCCCAACCTTGCTCCAGCCCACCCAAAATTACGTGTCCTACTGTGCCCAGGAAGCCCTGAAAATGTGTTTCTGTCATGGAGCGCACTAGACCATCTTCTTACCAGAGGACAAAACTGGTTTTGGGACAGTGAAGAGTATTCCCCATGGGATCAGGCAGAAGCTCATGGTAGCTGGCCCCATGTCTCTGGTAGCTTTCTCACTTTGCACATACTGTCCTCCTAAGTCCCTTTCTGCTGGGCATTCTTTCTCTATAAGTCATGCGGACATACTCCTTGATGACGCCACCTGGGAAAACAGGTGGTGCCTTCCTAGCTCTGCTCTTTGAGCCATGAACTCTGGGACAATTCCGGGGGCTCAAGGAAAGTCCAAGTGAAGATGTGTTGTTGTTTGTAATCCGAAGGCTCTTAAGAAATCCTACAGAAGTCACTGGATGCTCCCACTGAAAGGTGTGTGAGAAAAGTTCTAATATATGACCTACGTATGATGGACTGGATTGCTAGCATAAGACGGAGTAAAGGGTATGAAGGGCTAGGTGTGCTTCTGATACAGATACTAATGAGAATCTGTTAAGTCCGTGTTTGATGATATTTGTTTGGCTGGTTTGTTGGTTGGGTTTTTGTTTTGTTTGCATGTTTTCCAAGCCAGTGAGATCCATATCCATTAAGGGACATAGAAGACCACTAAGAAGCAGGTTGGTTAGATGGCAAAGTTCAAGTCAAATGCTCACACATCACTGCCAGAATCTCACATGACCATGAGAAAATGCATTCACCTTTCCACAAATTTCTTCAGATACAGAATTTAGGGACTCGACATTGGGTTTAAGAAGTTATGGTGCATGTCTCCATATGGGAACATCTTAACCTGTGATGTACAATATAATAGCCATTTATCACAGGCCACTATTGAGCCCTTGAGACATGACTCTTCTGCAGTAACTATGTACAATAAATCTATAAATGGAAATGCACAATGAAAATCAAAGACTTACAGGGTGTGGTGGCGCATGCCTTAAATCCCAGTACCACCAAGACTGGTAGGCAGATCTCTGAGAGTTCAAGGTCAACCTGGTGTACAAATTGAGTTCCAAACTAGTCAGGGCTACCTTGTTTCAAAAAAAACCAAACAAACAAAAAAAGCAAAGACCAGGTGACTAGAGAGATGATCCAGTGGTTAAAGGCATTGACTGCTCTTGCAGAGGACCTGGATTCAGTTCCCAGCACCCCCATGGTCATGGTCATTTGAACTTCAGTTCCCTGGGATCCAATACTTCTTCTGAGTTCTGCGGACTCCTGCACAAACATGGTGCACAGCATTCATACATGCACAGAAAATAAAATTAAAAAAATTAAAAACACAAAACTAACCAACCCCCCCCAAAAAAAATTAAAGACTTGCTATAAAGAAAATGTTCTGAAGTGTTATTTGAATAGCTAGTACTATTTAAAATCAGTCTTGTTTTAACACTTGTAACATGGCTATTAGACATGGCAAAGAAGATGCTGGTGGCCACTTGAGTTCATCCTTCTGTAATACTTTGCTTACTTGTGACCAACTGCCTGATCAAAAGCAATATAAGGAAGGAAGCATGTGTTTGAGTCCATATTCTAAGATGATGCAGTCCATAACAACCGGGAAGGATTGGCAGCTAGCTGCTGGAGGCAGCTGCCGAGGTTACAGACGTCAGGAAACAGAGAAGACAGGAAATGGGTGGGGCTGTAAGACCCCCAGGTCAGACCTTCTGTACACTTCCTACAGTAGGGCTCTACTTCTTAAAGAATCCATGGACTGGAGAGGTGGTGCCAGGCTGAGGAAAGCTGGCCACTCTTGCAGAGGATCTGAGTTTGATTCCAGCCTCCCACATTGGTAAGCTCACAGCCATCAGCGACCAAAGCTCTCCGGGATCTGACCCATCTTCCACCCTGTTTCCCAGCTTCTGCATGTGTATGACACAGATATGAACATACACATGAAATAAACCACTCAAATAGTCACACACAGTCTTCCATAATAGATTCCTCAGCTGGACACCCGGCATCCAGAGCACAGAGCCTAGAGAGGACACTTCCCATTCAATGACCTCTTTATTCTTCCTCTGTCCTCGGCCCAGGTATGATAGCTAGGACTCAGAATCACAGGAGCCCATGACATCCGAGAGCAACCAGACTAACCCTGGCAGGTGACATTTGAAAGTTTGTTTCATGAGAGAAAATGTTTTCACCTTTAAATGTCTTTAATAAAGGCAAACAACTCAAACCCTTGAAGATCCTGGATCTATGACAAGGAAAGGGTCCCTTGATTGGTGACAAGAGACAACAAAACAGGGAACGAGGTCAGAGGAGAGTGAGTGAGAAGTCAGGGAGGGACCATCTCTTCGACACCTGTCCCAACCTCCACCAAGGAGCAAGACATTCTGATAACCGCTGATCTTTCTTGCTCAGTGGCCCTCCAGTGGTACTGTATTAATCGGTTTGTTTTATCCCTATAACAATAAAGATCAATATAAAAAGAAATATTTTTATGGAAGTTCATGGTCAGTGAAGCTCCACCGATAGCTTTTGATCATATGTTTGTCACAGCAATACATTAACCCTTTATACCACATGACCTTTGGATGGCCTTCAAGATGTAAATGATAACTGACATCCTGAAGATTACTCAAGGAGACAAACGTCCTTCATGAGCAGACAGCAAACCTCTAATACCACTGGGTCTTGTTTTCTCTCATTCTTCCTTCAACCACTTGTTCTACCATTGTTCTGGAGTAGTGGTTTATTTTTGGTTTTTGAGAAAGTCTCTCTCTCTCTCTCTCTCTCTCTCTCTCTCTCTCTCTCTCTCTCTCTCTCTCTCTCTCTCTCTCTCTCTCTCTCTCTCTCTCTCTCTCTCTCTCCCTCCCTCCCTCCCTCCCTCTTCTCTTTCTATTTCTCTGTTTCTCTCTCCCTCTGTCTCTGTCTCTCCATAGTCTTAGCTGCCCCAGAATTTGCTGTGAGCTCATTGCCCATTCTGGCCTTGAACTCATAGAGATCCTCCTACTTCTGAATGTCCAATGCTGAGATTGAAAGGGTGTGTGCCACCATGCTCTGACAAACCTACCATTGTTTTAAAAGATGTATGCAGACATCCACCTTTCTGGTCATGCCAAGTTAAAGTGGAGCAATCACAGATCAAAGCAATAAAGTCATTTACCCGCTGCATGAGCAAGCGCAAGTGCAAGCCCAGGGTGACGCTTTGATTACAAAGACTGCTTAGCTACAGGAAGAGTCTAGCCAAGGTTTTATGAGGGCTAGAGAGGCTGTGGGCATCACTTAATGGCACAGATCCTCTAGACCAATCTCATGGGTGTTGACACACTTCCAACATCACAGGGTGTGGGCTTTTCACTGTTGCCGATCAAGGTGCCGACTTTGAATGCCACATGTCTTGTGAATTCAAGTTTTTCAGTCAGAATATAGTAGTTACATCTCTACTTCTTCAGAGCAATGCCTCACATTCTCCACACCAGCTCCCCACCTCTTAGAATGAATTTGGGGTTTCCTTGATTCTTGAGATTTCTTCAGAACTTTGCCAGACATCTTCCCTGGATTCATTTATTCATCCGCCCATTCATTTCACAACTGCAATATCAAGATCCTAAGGACTCGCCCTTCCAGCCAGGTGTGGTGGCTCGTGCTTTTAGTCCCAGCACGTGGGAGGTAGAGGTAGATGGATATTCATTCTAACTGAACCTCAAGAGTTGTATGGGTCAAGTTCCAGAGATAGATTGGAGGGTCAGGATGCTAGACTCCCAGCCTTAGCTTATAAGAGATGCCTATCTCATGTGTCTCAACCTGGGAGGTTTATTTATGTCCCATGACGCTTTGATTGATAGTTATGAGAGAACACAGCATTGCCATATCTGTTTAGTGTAGGCTGGTGTTAGATTTGTGTAGAAGAGCGGTGTGCGCTTTCATGAGGAATGGACTTTAATGTGAGGTTAGAGTAGACTAGCCGCTCTATGTGATAGAAAGCCTGGACAGGTTAACAGCATTAGAATGTGTTGATTCACGAAGCTGGTGAAGGTGAATCAGAAGCTGGGCAGTCTTCTGGTCTGATCCAAAAGCCCCTGGCATCCTCACGTCTCATTTTGATATAGATTTCTGAGTTCCTCTCATTTGTGGTTTGTCCTCATCCCCAGGGTCATGAAGGTAGGCAGGACCTCTGGAGGGACAAGGGGTTCCGTACCTCCTTATTTACTTCAAGGTAGAGGAGATTACTTTTATACCAAATATCAACGAACACCCAAAGTTCCCCTGTGATTCTTAGCGTCTGGCACATCAGCACCTCTAAATCAGAGGAAAGGTAGGTTATCCCAACTAATGTGAGCCCGATAGCCCGTATCCAGAGAAGGAAGGTTGAACAAATGCTTGAGGGCCACCAGAATGTCACTGCCAAGAAGAGCGAGCAGTCTGTTTGAGTTGTATTGCATACTCACCCTGGTTGTCATATGAAACCTTGGCAACAGTGTACACTGGAAGGGAAGAATTCACAGGTTGGGTTGAATGAATTTGCCCACAAGATAATTATAGTCTGGGACTGGAACCCAGTCAGGGACCAATAAAAGTAATATTGTGTGATAAATCAGTATCGAGAAAAACAGAAATGTGGGGCTTGGAAGTACCTGGGCTTGCATCCAAGTTCTGCTATGCACCAGTTGTGGGGCCTTAGACACGATTCCTTGGCAGTGGATGCATATAAAAACACTTCATAATCATGGGCAATTCAGCTACACATAAAACAAAACCAGACTGGAAACAGTCCAACTATGAGATAGTCATTTACCTCATGTTAGAGAAATCAGAGCGGATACATAAAGGTCCCTGACATTGTTGAGAACCAAGACGACTCTTGTGATGCTGGCGTCCTTTTCTACCTTTTCATGTCCTGGCTCTTCATGTTTGCTCGCTGGTTAGAGCGTCATTACCTCTACATGCAGACACACTCAGAACCCTCGAGAGGAAGCCCATGTGTTACAAAGAGCAGCGAGATTGTCATAGACTACTTTTGTCTTGTCTGCCTACCCACCCCACAGCCTCAGCAAATTTCCTGTTTGGCTAGAACAGTACCACATGCCCACGTCTTGAACTTTAGATGGCAAGCTAGTAAAATGGCCAGGCGGACACAGAGGAATGAATGTTCCTTCTCTTGATTTTGTAGTTAGAATGCTTTCTTTCCTGAGGATTATGTCCGATTGTACAAAGGAGGCTTGCAAACGGGATCCAAAAAGAAATCTGGGACCGATGGTTTATAAGGTGTTGAGGGGTGTGCGTCGCTGTTTTGTGACATGGTTCTGTAACGACCCAGATACGAGAACCACCCACTTTATAGCACTTTACAGCAAGGTGAGATTATCTTCTTTCTGTGTGGCTCTTCCTGGGTGCTTTCCTGGTGTCGTTTTAGAACAAATGTCTCCTGTATCCCCTAAGGTGATGTTTATATGACCATCAAAAGCAACCATGAAGCTTTCTATCCACAGCCACTCACTCACACAGCCACATCCAAATCCCAGATCTATTGTACAAGCATCTGAAGAAGAGACAGGTGCTCCATACCATCACCCTGTACTGGCTGGTTTTGTGTGTCAACTTGACACAAGCTGGAGTTATCACAGAGAAAGGAGCCTCCCTTGAGGAAATGTGTCCATGAGATCCAGCGATAAGGCATTTTCTCTGTTAGTGATCAAGGGTGGGAGGGCCTATTGTGGGTGGTGCCAACCCTGGGCTGGTACTCCTGGGTTCTATAAGAAAGCAAGATGAGCAAGTCAGTAAGTAACATCCCTCCATTGCTTCTGCATCAGCTCATGCTTCCAGATCTGTTTGAGTTCCAGTCCTGACCTCCTTTGGTGATGAACAGCAATGTGGAAGTGTAAGCTGAGTAAATCCTTTTCTCCCCAGTTTGCCTCTTGGTCATGATGTTTGTGCGGGGGAAACCCTGGCTAAGACACACCCTTTACACAGGCTTCCCAAAGGGAAACTCTTATAAAGATGCCGCTGACCAGGGTCATACCCTAGAGTGATTCCAATCGAAGACAAATAACTGGTGTGTCCTGCAGAGTGTGTGTGTGTGTGTGTGTGTGTGTGTGTGTGTGTGTGTGTGTTGTGTATGTAAGAGAGGTGAGGGGTATGGCTCATGAGCCCATCCATGTGCAGAGGCCATCAGGCATCCTGATCACTACTCTCCACATAATTCCCTTGAGACAGGATCTCTCACTGGGCGTAGGCACTGACCTGTCTGCGAGTTCTAGAGATCTTTTTGCCTCTATGTCCCACCCATTCTTTCACTGGCACTTCAGGGATGCCTGCACCCACACCAATCCTCTTACACAGTGCTGAGGTCTAAGCGCAGGTGCTCATGCATGCGATGCACGTGTTCTTACCCACCAAGCCATATCCTCAACTTCAAGGAAAATACCTTAAAGGGCGTGGCTGTTACCATGAGAGAAGTGAATGCATTTCACGGGGGGCAGGCGGCAGAGATGAAAAAAGAGTACAGGCATCCATGAAACAAGTCACATACAACATTACCCAGTAAGTGCAAATAGCATAGTGTTGTAATGTCTTTCAGGACATTGTTTGATGTGTGGAGGCAGCGTGATAAGGAGAGATGGCAAAGGTGACTTTCCCAAGCAACTTCCTCTTGACTCTCAGAGGCTGGTAGGATCTGATAGCCCGTTAGGTACAGAAAGATGAACTGGGAGAGGTTGGGTGACTTTTATTATAACGTGGAGATAAGTATTTACAGTAGCAATTCTAAGCACTAAGCAATGGGTTCATTGTCAACTTCAGAAAGAGGCAGCCTTTGAAATGCCCGAAGGCCCAAGTGGCACATGCTTGTCAGTGAGACGGCAGGTTAATCATTACTGTCCCCTTGAGACTTGCACAAGTCCTTATGCAAGAACAGGAATCCCACTGTACATTCTTCACCCCTGACACACCAACGCCCAAGTGTTTCATTTCCAAATAATCCTTGCAGTTGCTCTCAGCATATAGAGAGCTATTTGGCACCAAGCAAAGCCAAGGCCAGCTTGCCATGAAGTGTATGATTAGGTATGGTAAGTGGGAGATGCTAAAAATGAAGGACTCGAGGTCTCCCTAAATCGTGCTGCCAGGCAACATGTAGAGGGCAAAGTCTCAGATGGAATTTGGCCACATGTATCAGTGTTTATTGATAAGCCAGCACAGAAACAGCCTCGGCTATAAACAAAGTTGAAGATCCACTCTTGCCCATTGCACATGCTCCGACCCACACTTGGCCATTGCGCATGCTCTGACCCACTCTTGCCCATTGCGCATGCTCCGACCCACACTTGGCCATTGCGCATGCTCAGACCCACTCTTGCCCGTTGCACATGCCGTGGGTTGCAATCTCTCTAGTCTAGAGCAGTTAGTTTGGAGTGAATGTTAGATTCCAAAACTGGTCAAACTTGGGACTGAGAACTTGAGGTTCAGGTTCCTTTCCAGAGGATATGGATTTTAATGTCCCGTTCATGCCACAAAGAGGCTATTACCATACAATCTCTTCAACCAATCCCTACATCTTAGGTACTAACAAATTCACTAATGAAGATTTTTTTTCTGACCTCCATTATGCCAATTCACAAAACACTTTTAAGTTGAGGATAAAAATGACTGACACATGACAGAAGCTGTCTGAGGATATAACCTTCTGACAAGAGCTACGCAAAGCCTAACACTGTTTTAGCCTTTTGCTAAACAGTATTCCTTTCTTTATTTTTTATTGACATGCCCCGATGTGTAGCACTGTTTATTTAAAGTACACATTAAATATGGTGCTTTAAATGGTTGTTATCATCATTTAGGTCAAGACTTAAGTCACCCCAGAGACAAATCTCTGGGTGTGTCTGTGAGGACTGTCTTGACTAGGTTTACATAGATAGGGGTTGCACTATATTCTCTGGGCTGGGGCCGTGGACTGTGTACAGATGTTGAATGGAGCACCAGCGTTCATCACTGTCTACCTCTGGATGGTGGATGCCATGTGACCAGCCTCTTCAGGCTCCTGCTGCCATGCATTTCCTGAGGTGATGAACCATCCTCAGACGGTTAGACAAAAAAAAAAACAATTTCTTCCTTAAGTTCATCACCAGGTCGTTTGTCACAGCAAATTAAACAGTAATTAATACAGCTACCACTATTATTTATCTGATATCAACTGAAGTTATCTGTCTTGATAAAGACTTTTACGTCCACAAATTTGTATAATTGACTTTGTATTTTGCAAAATCAAAAGTTAAAATGGTTTGCTGTGATTCAATTGATAACTGATAAATGATTAAATATTTGACTTCTGGGGTTTGTAATGTAGTTCAGTTGAGAAATGCTCCTAACGTTCAAAGGAGAATGAAATCCACTCTTTCTATGGGTTAGAAAAATAAGGCTTTTGTCTTGTAATTTTTTTTTTAGAAGTTAAGAATAAGAGTTGGATGTTTTTACAGCATGAAACTTATTCTCTACAAACAGATGAAATCGACTTACTCTCCATAAGCAGCTTCAGTTTCAGTATTTCAATAACAAGTTGCTGGTGCTAGGTAAGCTCCAGGCCAATATCACCATCCTCATTTGATAACCAAGCTAGGTGGTTTCATTTCCAAAATCCACAGCCTTTAGAGTTAAGAGTTTCCACTTGTTTTACAGATTGAACCAACCTAGATGGGGACTTACTGAGTTCAGGCACAAGAAGCTAAAGATCCAATAGATACAGGCCCTGCCACAGGTGGGCTGAGATGGCTCAGTCAGTAAATGTGCCCTAAAAGCACAGGGCCTGAGTTCAAGCCCCAGTTCATACCCAAAGCCAGATGTGGTGATGCCTTTCTGTAATCCCAGCACTGGAGAGATGAAGACAGACAGATCCCTGGGGCTCTCTGGACAGACATCCTCGTCCTACTTGATGAGTTCCAGACCAGTCTGAGACTATGTAAAATAACCAGAGAACAAGCAAAAGTTAAAAGTAAGAAAGGAAGGAATAAGGGATGGAGGGAAAGAAGGAGGGAAGGTGGGTAGGCAGGAAGAAAGGCAAGAGGAAGGAAAGAGAGAAGGAAGAAAGAAGAGAAGAAAGGGGGAGGGAGGAAGGAAGAAGGAAGGATGGAAGGAAAGAAGGAAAAAAGAAAGGGAGAAAGAAGAAAGGAAGGGTGATATCTCCAGAGAAGCACTGAATGTGTCTTCTGGCCTGCATACACATGTACACACATGTGCATGTGTATTCCCACACTCACCTGCACACAGACAGACACATGAAGGCGGTCCCGGATGAGTGAGTGAGACCACACTGCGGCTGCAGTGGTGTAGCAGATGGCAGAGTTATTTGGAGCCTGAGCCACAGTGCGGTTGCTGACTTCATCCAGTTTTGTAGGGATCAGTTCCCTCACGGATGCAGTGGCACGTGTGTTTGAACATGTAGTTGCCAGACGATGGCACAATTTGGGGTGTTTGGGAGGATGTTGGGAAAGGTACTGCCTACTGAAGGCAATGTCACCAGGGCCACACGCTCCACTTCCAGGTGGCTGTACCTGCTTGGTGTTTGCAGTTGAGGACATGATATCTCCGCTTCCCACCTGCTACCATGGCTCCTCCATCTCGACGGACTCTCCCTCCCGACCCTCCTCCATCTCGACGGACTCTCCCTCCCGACCCTCCTCCATCTCGACGGACTCTCCCTCCGGGAGCCAAAAGCCCCAACAAACACTTCCTCCATATTTGCATTGGCCGTTGTGTCATATCAGAAACAAAACAGTAACTAAGACAGTATTTGTTCGTAGATCACTGGTAACAGTACTTATCATCATCCACAGGACCCTTTGGAGGCTGTCTTCTGCAATATGGCCCCTCTGTCATCCCACATCTCAATGCCATAATCTTCCAGACTGAGTGTCTTAACTCCTGTTCACTTCAGTTGAGAAGTCTGATGTCTTTCCTGGTTCATACAGGAGAACTTTGGCCTACACGTGGTCCTCACTTCTTTATTTTGTTTTGTTTTGTTTTGTTTTGTTTTGTTTGGTTTGGTTTGGTTTGGTTTGGTTTGGTTTGGTTTGGTTTGGTTTTGTTTTGAGTTTCTCTGTGTAGCCCTGGCTGTCCTGAAACTCATTTTGTAGACCAAGCTGGCCTTGAACTCACAGAGGTCTGTCTGTTTGTGTCTCCAGAGTGCTGGGGTTAAAGGTATGTGCCACCACTTGTTTGCTTAACAGGATCTTATATTCTCAGATGTGTATTTCAGACTTCCTCTTTTCTTCTTTAATTTTTAATTGTGTGTGTGTGTGTGTGTGTGTGTGTGTGTGTGTGTTACCCAGAGAGGCCAGAAGAGGGTGCCTGTGCTTCTAAAGCCGCACCATCTCTCCAGACTCCCACCTCTCAGACTTCCTGATGACTGGTCTGGACATCTACCTGCTCATTTCCAATTGTCTCCTTCCCTTGATCAAAATCTCTGCCAGGTACTTTCATTCATTGAAAAAAACAAAAAAAAAAACAAAAAAAACAAAAACCAGACATTGAGATTTCCCAGGCCATTCATAAGTGTTAGGATTTTCATAGAAGGGCTGGAGAGATGGCTCAGCTCTTGCCAGTGCCTCATGCTCTTCTAGGGGACCGACTTCAGTTCTCCACACACTTCTCACCTGTAAATCCAGCCCCATGGGACCTGTGCTTTCTTCTGATCTCCATGGGCACCTGCACTCAGATAGAATAGCCCTCTACACACATCACACTTAAATACAAATAAACCTTAAAAAATGTTCCTTCTGGTAGGTCACAGCATGTACATATTTGTGCATTTACACAGTAACAGTGTAAGAATGAGCAGAGTCTTCTCTCAGTTTCACTTGGGTTTCTATACTTCAGGTAGAATTCACAGCCTATACATTAGTCATGCCTCTCATAATCTGTGACCTGAACTGTGACTATCTTGCTGTTTCCCTTTCTTCTGGTAATTTCTGGGGCTACAAAGTTCAACGTGGCATCTTTCCTCATGTCCCACAAGTCTTAATTTGCTTTCTGTTGCGGACAAAACATCAAACAAAGTCAACTTGGGGACATTGGGCTTAACAACTTGGGGATGGAAGTTTCATTTGGCTTAATGTCCCAATGATAATCCATCCTTAGAGGAAGTCAGGGTAGGAACCGAAGTTAGGGTAGAGACAAGAACCACGGAGAAACACTGCTTTGGCTTGCTCTCCATGGCTTGCTTATTCAGCCTACGTTCTTATGAAAGCCGGTACTACATGCCCAGGGCTGGCACTGCACACAGCGGCATATCAAACACTAGTCAAGAAAATTCCCGACAGACATGGACACATATCAATCTGATGGGAGAGATTCCTCAGACGAGGTTCCTTCTTCCAAAAGTGATTCTAGTTTGGGTCAAACTGACTAACACTAAGGGGCACAGTGCAGGGGAAATGAATTGGCTGCTGGCAGGTGTCACACTCCTCTGCCCCCATCCCCCACCCCTGCCCCGTGTGCTCTCCCGGTTCTCAGCGGACTATGTCTGAGTCGGGTGGTCTAAGGATATTTAGAATTTATACCTGGTGATTGGTTTCTGGTAGAGAAGATCTCTTATAGACAGGTGGAAAACCAGCCCACCTAGAGTTATGGATGGTCAACATGAAGCATCCAGGAAATTCCTAGAGTGTACTTCAGAGTGCATCTGTGAAGGTCTTTCCAACAATGATTATATTATGAGGGTTCTGAGCTAATAAATAATTTGATAGATTAAGATTTTGAAGAAACCATTGGGGGGGGGAGGGATAGAATTGTGGAAGATGGAACCTGATCAAAGGTTCAGAGTCACAGGGATTATGACTTAGAAGGTCGGTTCTAGCACTGGCCCCTCTTCCTCTGCTTTGCTTCATCATAAGTTAAATAGGGCTGCTCCATGATCACCTCCCTGCCATATTAAATGGAAGCCTTGGAGGCTATGAACGAAAAATAAATATGTCCTCCTTTTAAATCATCTGTCCTTCAGGTAGTCTGTCACAGCAATGAGAATGCAGTCAACAAACCCAGGGTCAAGGAGAGAGAAAGCGGATAACTAGGCTTCCTTCCGTCTCTCCCTGTGAGAGTCACTATCTCTGGAAGTTAAGAAAGGATGAGCTAATGTCCTTTTAAGAAGGAGTTGACAAACTCCTGTGAGATCCACAGCAAGGTAAGTGTTGGCTTCCACACAGTGTTGTTAAATGTGACCTTTTGGGGTTTCATTGTTGAAGGCAAGATGGAGCATCTCTAACTGTCCTATACTCCTCTGAGTATGTTTCAAGGTTGGTACAAGAGGGCTAAGAAGCAAATGATACATTTTGTTTTGTTTTGTTTTGTTTTGTTTTGTTTTGTTTTGAGATGGTGTCATTGTGTATCACAGGCTAGCTTCAAACTCATCTCTTTCTGCCAAGCTCCCAGATGCTGGGATTACAGGCCGAGGCCATGACAGCTGGCCAAACTGAAGGGAAGTCATGGCAGAGGGGATGTGAAGCTCTTGGTCATGTGGCATCCACAGTCAGGAAGCAGAGAGAGATGAAGGCTGATGCTAGCCCAGCTTCTCCTTTTTTTCAGTCTAGGCCTCCAGCTCACTTACATTTAAGTCCCCTTCCCTGAAATGTTCTGGCAACATCCTCTCAGATATACCCAGAGGTCATCCCTACTCCCATCGTGGTGATATTGAAGATTAGCCATCCAACAATAGCAGCCACATTATCAGTCAAGGAGACAAGATTGAAAGACTCCTTCAATCAACAGAGACACCATGAGAACCCACAGTGGAGGGCAATGTCATTGGGTGATGAGTGAGGGTCTTCCCTGTTGCTGAGATGAAACATCATGACCAAGGGTTGCAGAGGAATAAGAGTCCTCCAAGCCGGGGGAACCATGGCTGCAGCCTGAGGGCATGGTTGCAGGAGCAGGAAGCTGAGGGCTCTCATCTCAACCATGCACAGGAAGAATAGAGAGGAGGCTGGAAGTAGCTTGAGGCTTTTAGCCTCAAAACCCATCCTCAGTGATGCACTTCCTAAACTTCTTTAAACCGCCAACTGTGGACCTAGTGTTCAATTGCCAGAAACCATGGAGAGCATTCTCAATCAAATCCCCATAGCCAGTGACACACTACTACTAGGAGAGGACAGCTCTGATCATTCCGGTGTTGTTTTAAGATCATATAGCTACTAGTCCTGGGTCAAGAAGGGAATCTGAGAATGCAATGACTGCGTCTACCGAGTGACACCCAAGTTATGGCAGGAAAGCTGTTTGGACTTCACCCAGTGGCACCAGGGCAACAAAGGATAGATGACTGAGCACTTGGAACCCAGATGGCGAGTGACAGGAGCCTGGTACCTTCCGGAAGAGGAGGGGCTGGCACCCAGAGTGTCACCTGGAGGGGTCGACAGTATTGAGAAAAGATGAATGAGGTCTCAGGACACACCTTAGTGTGCAGGGTGAGATCCAGTCAATCTTTCTGGGTAGACGAGACTCTAGAGGTGGCTTCTTCCCCCAGGCTGTCTAAAGGCAGATACGCGGGATCCAGGAAAGCCTTGCCTGCATTTGTGCTCTGGAGTATCTTCAACTCAGCAAGGGGCAGACCAAAGCCATGTACTTTGGAGTGCCCTTCTCTGAGCTTTCTGAGTAGATTTTGAGAGCACAGCGTCCAGTGCCAGGAAGGCTCTGTTTGGGCCTGGACTCTGTCCCACTGGCTATGCCAAGCATTTAATCTCACTAATGCTCACATTCTTCATCTGTAACAGGAAGATTAGCGTAGCACTTGCTTGCAAATGTTAGTCATGATTTTCTGTCAGGTTAGAGCTAGGTTCTTCTTTAGTTTTTCTGTAAGGCTTATCTGCAGTTCCCATTTTCCTACAATTAACATACACTGTATTTGTAGAGTGTTATGCTTTTCCAAAAAGAATATGCTAATACTTCATGTAAACATGCATAACTGCAGCCTATTAATAGCTGAGAAGAAGGGCAAACAAGAAGATGGATTGGGACAACAGATACAGCCATTTTCCCCTACAGTAAAAACTGAATGCATACACTGTGGGACACACAGTAGAAATCTAAGGGGAGAAAAGAATGTTTTGTGACTTCTCAAAAGTAAATGAAGACCTTAAGGCACTCCTTGTTAAGATGGGGGCAAAACTAGGAAATCCGTGAAATACTGGCAAAATGGTTCAGTGGGGTCGGGGTAGCTTGCTGCCAAGGCTGGAGACCTGAGTTCAATCCCTTGGCAGGAAGGGTTGGGGAGAGACCTGACTCTACTAAGCTTTCTCTCTCACACACACAGACACACACGCGCATGCTCACACAACACACATATATACGTGCGCACATGTGCACATACATGCACACATGTACACACTGTCATACACACACACTAAATTAAATAATTAATTAAAAATAAAAATAAAACCACAAACTACTTTTGAAAAAAAAAAAAAGCAACAAAAACCACCCAACCCTGATGTATACTTTTATTTTTTCTCCCTTCCTCCTGAGGGAGAGTATGAACATCTCTCCTTCCTCCTTGGGAAGAGCATGCATGTCTCATGGTGCATGTTGTGGATGTCAAAGAACAACTTGCAGAGTCAGTTGTCTCCCACCACCATGGTGGGCACCAGGGATTGAACTCACGTCTTCAGGCTTAGCTTAAGGCCCCTCTACTCTCTGAGTTATCTTGCCAGCCCCATAATTTACACTAATTTATACATAATTTATTATTTTGGGCACAAACATTATGATAACCAAGGTTTAAAATGGTATGAAAACAGTGCCCCTCCCCCCTTTTGGTATTTTGAGATAGGGTCTCATTCTGTAACCTAGGCCAGCCTGGATCAGGCTACCACTCTAGCATCTTAGCATCTCTAGTTGTGGGAGTATTGACAAGAACCACCACACCCAGCTCACCTAAAATCTCTGTTGAGGCCCTCAGACTTGCCTTTTGTAAGCATCCCAGAGAAAGGGCAGACTCTTTGAAAGTTTTAAGGCTTTTCAATATTGAAGGTTGTTTCAGAGAATTTGATTGTCATGCACGTGGGGTAAGGATGCTGTGATCTCACTGCGAATTTTAGATTTTTTTTTTTTTTTTGCATTTCCCAATGCCAAGGGCAGCCCCATTCCTTTCCAGGGCTGACTGGGTTAGATCAGCAGTGGGAAAGGCCAACACAGATGCTATCAGTTTAGCAGTGTGGTCTGAGACTTGGTGCTCCACCAAGGCACTAGATGCTTGGTCTTAGCCTCCGTGCAAAGCATGTCTTTAGCACAGCTATAGTCTTTCTCTCTCTCTCTCTCTGTGTGTGTGTGTGTGTGTGTGTGTGTGTGTGTGTGTGTGCATGTGTGTGCATAGGGCAGAGGAGAGCCTTTGCTGTTCATCCTCAGGTGGCATCTGGAATGTCATTTTATTGCAGTTATTGTTTTATTTTGAAATTTGAGGCAATGTTTTGTCATATTTTTGGATTTAAAGGACTCAGAAAACATCCTTGGTCCTTTCTTTCTTCCTTCCTTCCTTCCTTTCTCTCTCTCTCTCTCTCTCTCTCTCTCTCTCTCTCTCTCTCTCTCTCTCTCCCTCTCTCTCTCTCTTAACTACTACTACACACCTGCAAACGACCACTTTAATGAGCTTCCTCTCTTGATCAGTTTTGCAGAGACCTGCCCATTCCTGGATTCTTATTGTGAAGAATCTTAACTAGGTTGGTATGACAGTCAGCAAAGAGGCTCTTCACCAGCCTGACACACAGGCACATCAAGACTGTCCACAAGCACACGGAGATGCCTTATTGCTGGTCTAAGGCGTTGGAAGAGCCCTGGGTTCCACTTGTTAGGCCACTGTGGGCAGGGGTGGCCCACTGTCCTCTTGGAAAGAAGTGTTAAATTCCCTTATGCCTCCAGCAGCAATGCTTTCCTTGGACATGGTAGAGGCTTACAGGTGGGGACAAACCTTGAAGGAGTGAGGGTGTCGGCTTGCTATTGCTAGGAGAAGGGCTGGGTGGCTGGGGTTGTGTATGATGGTTTCACTTGTTTTGCTGGTGTGTGTGTGTGTGTGTGTGTGTGTGTGTGTGTGTGTGTGTGTTAGACAAGCTCTCCAGTGGCTGGTCTGAGACTTACCAAGTGGGTTAGCTTGGACAGCCAGCAAGCCCCAAGGGTCCATTTGCCTCCTTCTCCTAGAGCTGGAGTTCCGAGCTGGTGCCTCCAGGCTTGGCTTCATTCCTGTAGCTTCTGGCCTCAGCTCAGGTTTTCCTGCTTGCAAGACAAATACTTCATCATAACTAGCCTTTGCTATTTTGTGGGTTCTCTTTTTTCCTATCCTTTATCCATGCCTCCAATATTACCCCCTATCAGTAGGATAGAAGAGGGAGGAATTTGTGAATCTAATTCCTTTCTTCTTTTTTTTCTTCTTTGCATGTAACTGGTCTTTACTACTTTGTGGATTATTTTTCCTACCCTTCCCCTTCCCCACTTCACCCCTGTAACTAGATAGGAGAGAAAGAAGGATAAAGGAGAGAAAGAAGGATAAAGGAGAGAGGGAGAGAGAGAGAGAGAGAGAGAGAGAGAGAGAGAGAGAGAGAGAGAGAGAGAGAGAGAAATCTAATTTCTATCTTCTTGTTTCTTCTTTGAGCACAACTACTAACAGACCTCAACCAACCCCCCGAATGACCACCAACCACACCTCTTCAGGCTCTAGCATTTATATATCCTATGAAAAGTTCCCAGAATTCCAAACATCATTCAATTGCAGAAACTATAGGCAGCTACCAAAACCACACACCTCTGCTAGAGCACGAGGCAAATCATAGTCAGCTGCTGTGGACAGTCCAAAGCAGCCCCAACTCCCCACATCTGGAATTAAAACAAAAACATATTCTTATAATATTTCTGTGTTTATTTCAAATCTCCAGAATTCTCACCACACTTTGTCAACTGCGCTGTCCCTCCAGGCTCCTTGGGAAGGTTGGGACCTTTACTTGTTTTAGCACATACAGAGAAGACAGCACATCTGTCACCGATAGAGAACTCGGACAAACTTAGGGGAAATTAAAGAAGACAGAAGAAAGCGGGTTCATTTCTCCTTTCTCAGAAAAGGGAAGTAGCATTGGCAGAAAGCTCGTCTATTCATATCTCTGTCGGGTTACATAATGCTCTCCTCAGAATTATGAAATCACTAGGGCCCTGAGGTCACTCATCATCTGAGTCCTTGTTGCCTCATGCGCTCACTTAGCCAACACATGCCTGACTGCACACCTGAGACCTGTTTAGTACATGGATTCAGTAATAAGGAAAGATAAGTGTATAGTGCCTGCCCTCAAGACCTTTGAAGTTGAAGGAGAAATGAGATTGGGAGTTAGTGAGAAATATTATGGAGCCCAGATATCATAAATATTGTAAAAGGTCTCAGACATGATGGATGAACACCTGTAACCTCAGCAGTTAGGAGATGTAGGCAGGTACATCCAGAGTTCAAAGCCAGCCTCGGCTACCTGGCAAGTTTGAGGTCAGCAACATACAGGAGACTCCATCTGAAACAAACAAACAGACAGACAGAATGAAAAACAGGCATAACATGAAACAAGCACCTAGGGACAAGCATATGGAGCCATGCTCACGTGTGCACACGCAACACACACACACACACAAACACACACACACACACACACACACACACACACAGCTGGTACAGATGTGTCTGAAACCCCAGAGCTGAGAAGGCAGAGACAGGAGGATCTTTGGGATTTGTGGCCACTCAGTCCAAGTAATTTTGCTTCCCCAGGATCAGTGGGAGACTCAAAATCTACTCTACACAGGTCTACTCAGACAGGTGAGTCAATCAGGACATAGGAAGTCACAAGGGGAAGTCAGGGCTCTACAGGGGCAGGCTCTGGGAATGCAGAACAGGCTCTGAGCAGAGCAGGACTGTGTGGGGATGGGGACTCTGGAGCAGGTGCAAGGATTTGTGTTGTACTTTGTCTAGCTCTGTGATGCTATTCAAGATAGTAACAGAGCTTGCACTTTAAAAATGCCTTCAGCTCAGATCTCAGGCACTGAGTGGAAGGGCCCAGAGTGACCCTGCCTGAAGATGAGTGACCTGCAAGACAAATGCTCAAGGGATGGCAGTGGCCTGAGAGAAGGCCACCCCAGAAGGAAGGTGGGGAACACAACTTTGAACTCAGCCTGTCTCCCTCACTAACACGGTATAACTGCACGGCTGCATGTGTGCTAACCAGCCCCCACACTCCTACTGTCTATCCATGCATTCTCTCACCAGATGCATGAGACAAGAACTCTTTGGATAAAAGATGACCTTTTCCTGGAAGGTGTATCTAGAGGCAGTTTTTGGTGCTGAATCAAAACCTCAGAGATCCAGTTTTAACAAATTTACCCTTAGCCTGCCAAAGTTACCTGCAGGCATTGGGTTTGAGGAAGGGCCCTCGGCCTTTGTTCTGGGTGAACTTAGCAGACAGTCTATCTTGGGCATAATTCATTGTATTAACAGACAGTGTCTCTTAAATCTTCTGTCATGGTTGTTTGTTGTTGACACAGCTAGAATTAACTGAGAAGAGGGAACCACAATTAAGAAAATGCCTCCATCAGATTGGCCTGTAGGCCAATTGGTGATTGATGTGGGAGGGCCCAACTCATTGTGGGTGGTAGTACCTCTGGGGAGATGATCCTGGGTTATGTAAGAGAGCAGGTTGAGTAAGCCAGCGAGAGCAAGCCAGTAAGCAGCACTTCTCCATGGCCTCCGCTTCAGTTCCTACCTCCAGGTTCTTGCCCTGCTTGGGTTCCTGCCTTGACTTCCCTAGAAGATAGAGCACACACTATAAAATGAAATAAACTCTTTCCTTACCAAGTGGCTTTTGGTTATGATTTTTCTCTCAACAACCCTAACCTGAACCATGAAATACTGAGAGTCTTTGAGGGCTGGTTGATCACATACTTCATTATCCAATCAGATATCTGACAGAGTATGGAGATTATATTAATAAATTGCAAAACAGTCTGGGAGATGGCTCAGTCCATAAAGTGATTGCCACATGAGTTGAGAACTACCTCCAGCCCCCGCATAAAAAACTGGGTGGGTTCCAGGGCAGGAGAGAACTCAGTGTGTAAAGTGCTTGTTGCACAACTGTGAGGACCTGAGTTCGGGTCCCACCACCCACATAAAAAGCCTGCCATTGCCTTGCATGTGCCCAGAACTCCAGTGTTGTGGAGTAGAGACAGAAGGATCACTGGAGCTGGGTGATTATCAGCCTACTTTTAGGCTCAGCAAGAAGAGACCTTGTCTCAAATAAATAAGGCAGAGAGTGACAGAGAGGACTCTGGGTATCTACCCTCTGGCTTCCATATACGTGCATATGTGCATGAGCTCACACTCAGATGTGCACATACATATATGCACCCCCCCCACACACACATACATACAGAACTGACACAGATGCATCTGAATCCCCAGTACTGGTGAAACAGAGACAGGAGGATGTCTGAGTTGGTGACTAGCTGTCTTGCTAGTCTTCCATCTCCAGGATCAGCAGGAAGTTCATTTGAGGCAGGGAGCTAGAGAGGCTGCTTAGCAATGCAGAACACATGCTGTTTCTACAGAGACCCAGAGTCAGTTCCCAGCACTCACATAGTCACCTCCTGGATGTGTGGCTCTTGCTGCCTTGGGGGACCCTAGTTCCAGAAGGTTCTATGTCCTTTTATAGCCTCTTCTGCAACAAGCATGCACATGATGCACGTACAGTCATGGAGGCAAGGTGCTCACGCATACAATAAAATGAACCCTTAAAAAAAAATCAGGCAGCCAGGCAGTGGTGGCTGGCGCATGCCTTTAATCCCAGCACTTGGAAGGCAGAGGCAGGCAGGTGGATTTCTGAGTTCGAGGCCAGCCTGGTCTACAGAGTGAGTTACAGAGACTACAGAGAAACCCTGTCTCAAAAACAAAAACAAAAACAAAAAAAAAAAAAAAACAAAAAAACAAAAAAAGGAAAGAAAAGAAAAGAAAAAATCAGTCGAGATGACTGAAGCATACATGGAATGTAGACCTATGGCCTCCACGTGCTGTACAGAAAGGCAAGCAAGCAAGCAAGCAAGCGCACACACACACAACGTAGAAATTGTCTCTGGAAAACATGGTCACTCCAGAAAGAATGGAAATTTTGATGGTTCTTCCTACTGATAGCCTTTCTACCAAGTCTTTTCTCTCCTTATTCGAATTATCTTATCGAGGAGTGATCAGACCCCACCACAAAAGACACTCCCCCCCCCCCTTTGGTTTTCCCAGACAGTATAGCTTTGGCTGCCCTGGAACTCACTCTGTATACTAGGCTGGCCCCGAACTCACAGAGACCCGCCCATGTGCGCCATCACCGTCTGGCCCCAAACATACTTTTTTTTCCTTTAGTTTCTTAGAGGCAACACCCTGAAAATATCAGCCCTACCCTGATCACAGGGCTTCACCCAGCAAACCACGCCCAGGAAACGGTCCTTCCAATGGGAGGCTCTACCCAGGTGCTCATTAGACATGCAGACACTCTGGGCTCAGACCTACTGAACCAGAACCTGCAGGTTAGCTAAATTCACAACCCAACGTGATTAATAGGCACATTAAACTCTGAGACAAACCCCTGGATTTTTGTTCCACAGTAAGAAACAGTCTTTTACAACATGATCACACATGCATGTACATAAAACTGAAACTAAGCTCTAGTGAAGAAGTGCTTACCGTTAGTTTAGCAATGTGTTCGGGACTCTAAAGCCACATTTCAGAGCTCTCTTCTGGGTCTCAATGGAATTATGAAGCCCCTGGGAGCAATGCCTAGAAGGTGTGGGGGTGCCTGGAGGTGTATCAAGGAAAGTGGTTTACACCACTTTCTAGCTTGTTTTGTGAAACGTGCGCTTAGTCACTTCTGAGTTTGAACTTGGAGCCCGGACTTGGCGGGGTGAGGGGTGCGTGGGAGCGCTGGGGGTGGGCAGCTCAAAGTTTGTAGAGTCCCGGGCAAGGTTCAATCCAGCGGCCTTGATTGGCGGCCGGAGGGAGGCGAGGGCTGGAAGCTGGAGGAGAGGGTCGGAGCTGGAAGGCTCTGGGGCGGCGAGAGGTCCTGCCCAGCTGTTGGCGAGGAGTTTCCTGTTTCCCTCTCGGCGCCCGGGTAAAGTTGATGAGTGAGTCACTCGCGCGCACCGACCGACGACACCCCCCGCGCGCGCACACGCTCGCCTGGGGGACGGAGCCCCAGCCTACTGCTCAGCTCTCCTCGGCCGCCGGGGGCCTCCTCCGGGCCTCCGAGCTCCCGGGATCGCTGGCCACATCTGGCCCGCATCCTGAGAGGACGAGGAGTAAAGGCGCAGCCCGGGGTCCCCAAGGCTCTGTTCGCGGCGCCCCAGGGGCCGGTCTATGACGAGCGACGGGGGCTGCCATGGGTCGGGGGCTGCTCCGGGGCCTGTGGCCGCTGCATATCGTCCTGTGGACGCGCATCGCCAGCACGATCCCGCCGCACGTTCCCAAGTCTGGTGAGTGAGTGGCCGGGGCGCGAGGCTGGGGGTTCACTAGGGCTCCCCGCTCCTCCTCCAGCCCCCAGGGCAGCGATTGACAGTCGGCCGCGGGACCCGGTGCGAGGGCGGAAACGGGAAGTTTGTAGCGGCCCGAGTCGGCTCAGGCCCGCGGGGATCCAGGGAAGAGCTCTCGCAAAAGAGCAGGACAGTCCACTTGCGGGGGACTTGGGGACGCTCCTGACCCGCTTTGTGCGCGCACGAAAGGCCAGGGCGACCGCGAGGGGCCTGCAGCCCCGGAAAGGGAAGTTTAAGAAGTTGGAACTTGGAGGAGCATCGGCAGGGGACTGGCCGCCCAGCTGCTGCACACCTGGGCCGCTTACTGCCCTTGACACCCCGACTGAGCCAGACTCTCAGCCCTCAGCTTTGCCACCTCAGGAGGGATTCTGGGCCGCAACTCACTGAATGCAAGTTAGAGAAAAGAACTGATCTCTATCTTCGCTGTTTCCTGGCCTGATGGGATGGGGACCCAGTGAGGATGGTCAGGTTGATGGCTGAGAAAAATTTACTGCATTCCTACTAAGTGCCTGACTGTGGGGGTGCTGCCTGGAATTAAAGATCTCAGCAGCTACTATTCAATGGAAACACCTAAGCCAGGTTGCCCTTCAGGTCCCATCGCAGGGGTGGTAGTTAAGGGAGAAAAGCAGGCTTTAGGGCTCCTTGCTGGGGAAGTTTAAAATCTGACATTCTAACTCTAAAGTTAGAGTTAGGGCCACTATCTGGGCAAGTCACATGACTCTGGGCCTCATTTTCCCCTACTGTACAACGCAGTGGTTCAGTTTGTGTAACTTTACACTCTTTTCATCACTGGCTTTACATGACCTTTCCTAGTGACTAAGAGGATGGCCAGGGTCGATTTGGGGTGAAATGCAGAGGATGTGGTGGCCGTGTGTGTGTGTGTGTGTGTGTGTGTGTGTGTGTGTGTGTGTGTGTGT
>NC_034599.1:109088561-109113926 GCF_900095145.1 Mus pahari | reverse complement strand
TTTTTTTTTTTTTTTTTTAACATTTTATGGAATTGCCATTCCAGAATGTTTGGACAGTTCGTTTTGAGTTGTATCCAAGTGGTCAAAGTTTTAAAAGATGGTTTAAAAGATGGACGAATGGAATTCCACTGGCCTTCTCAGTTTCCACAGAAGGGAAAGGTGTTGCCAGGATTTGTCCTGACTTAGTGGTAAATTGTGAGACTGTTTCTCAAGATACCTTAATGCAGTAGACAAAGGGAAAGAACAAGATTCTTCACAAAATCCTAGTCAGTCCTAAACAAACACATGTCTTATACTTACCAGCCCGACAGATGAGCAAGCGATTTCAGCAGAAGAGAAATTTACACTAAAAAAAAAAAATTATTTTAAACTTTTGTCCTCATGTTTCTCTGAGGGTTCTGTGCAGGAGCCCTGCAATAGGGTGGGCGTACACTTGAGTGCTCACGAGTGTGGAGGTCAGAGGTGACATCGGGTGCTCACGAGTGTGGAGGTTAAAGGTGACATCGGTGTCTTCATTTACCAAGGCAGGCTTCTTAGATGGTGCAAGGATTCTAGCTGAACCCAGGGTGCACTGTGAGGGCTTGTCCTGCTAGCCAGCTTGCTGTGGAGACCCCCAGTGTCTGCCTCCTGGGTGCAGACACTAGAGGAGACCAGCATAGCCTCCTGGCTGCTTATGTGAGTGCTGGGGATTTGATTCCAGGTCCCTACACTTGCATGGCAAGTGCTTTGTGGGCTGAGCTGTCTCCTCAGCTGACAAGAAATATACTTAGACAAATTTTAATTTAAAAATGTATTTATTTATTGTGTGCGTGTGCGCGTGCTACATGATTCTGTGTGGGAGGAATCAAGGGACAACTATGGTGCTATGGTAGTTGGCCCTCTTCCTCTGCCTTGGGAGACCCAAGAACTTGGCTCTTGGAGCTTACCTGGGGAGTCCTCCTGCAGGCCTAGCAAATTAAATTAAAACACTTGTTTTTGATGTAGCATGTTCATGCTTCTAAGTGCTCAAAGATCAGGAGTGAATCTGAGGGGAAAACATACCCTGGATGCAGCAGACTTCAAAAGATATGATTTTGACTTTTTAGATGCCTACGGAAGAGTCCTCACAGAGGACTAGACCTTGGCCCTAGTGTCACAGGATGTTGTTATACCTAGCCAGGCCCTGGACCAAAAATCTTTAGTCCTTTAATCCTTTGGGCCTATCCCCCCCCCCCCCCAAGGTGCATTTTCAGCCCCAGGGCACTTCCTTTAATGACATCTTGTTTTTAACAAGTGGATTATGCAGAAAATGCTAATCAGGGCTACAATTTTCGGCCTCTGTTTTGATTTAGCACCCCACATTGAGGACTTCTCATTAAATGCCCACCTTCCCTTGGATCTCAGTGGCCTCCCTACCTCCTGTTTCATTCCATTTCTGCCCTAAACCAGCCTTTACAGTTTTCCTTACATTGATGAATAACTATTATTTATTTCATTGTGTGGCAGCTGTGGATGTGTGTAGGAGACTGTAGTGTATGCAGGGACCTGAGGAGGCCCGAAGGCGTTGGATCCTCTGGAGCTGGGGTCACAGATGGTTGTAAGCAACCCAGTATAGATAGATGTTGGGAACCAAATTCAGGTCCTCTGCCCTGGGAACAATTCTATTTTCCCAACCAATAATGGAAACTTCTGAATGCTATCTCCCAAACTGTCTTATTCTTCTTCCTTCTCAAGGATGTATAGACTGAGGACTCTACCCCAGATGAGTGCAACAGACTTGTTGTTACTCAGTTTGTTTCTTTGAGCTCCCGTATCATGTCACAGACAGAGCACAGGACACATTGGGGATTCGAACACTGTTAGGTCCTGTTTGGTTGCTCTAGTCACCCCCCCACCCTAAACCCCCATGCTTTGCTGAATGCACAAGATGGGGTGCCTGTTGGATGTTTCCTTCTCAGTGCCGCTGCATGAGTTTCTCCTTGCTGAGTTCTTATGTTGCCATCTCTGCCTGGTTGTAGACCAGCCCTAGACGATCCACAGTCCTCCTTCAGTCTACTTATGCAAGCTGGACCAAAGCCTGTCCCGCCTGTCTTTCTGTTGGATGGGCCAGGGTAGAGTGAGAGCCACACATGGAAGATCAGGTTGTCTTGGGTTACAGTCCCGCCTCTCCCTCGCTGGCAGGGCAGCCTAGGATTCCTCAGCTCTCACTGGATAACTTTGGGGAAGACAGAATAAAGTAATGCTTTCAGGTGCTTAGCCCCGTGTTCACACCCCACAGGCAGCTCTGGATGTTACTAACTCTCAGTCACACCCGACAAAGGCTTCACCTACCCCATTCTTTCTGACTTTGTGTCCTACCAAGGTTGAGAGCAGCAGATCTCAACCTGTGGGTGGAGAACCCGCCTGGCCAGAGACGTATATCAATCATATAACCTGCATATCGGATATTTACATCATGATTCATATCAGTGGCAAAATTACAATTGTGAAGTAGCAATGGAATACTTTTATGGTGTGTGTGTGGTGGGGGGAGGGGGGTCACCACAGCATGAGGAACTGTATTAAAGGGTCACAGCATTAGGAAGTTGTGAACCACTAGGGCCTCCCAGGCCTCAGTTCTGGGAGCTGCTCCTCTCTGGAACCTCTCTCTGGAACACCTATCTGACCAATTTTCCTCATCTTTGAAGACCCTCCTTGGGCCTCATAAGGAGACCTGCTTTGAACGTGCCAGGTGAGCCAAGGGCCCCCTCCTCTGTTCACTCTCAGTTCTGAACACAGCAAGCAGTGATTTTTTGTGTGATTCCCGAGAGTCCGTTGAGCCTCGTTAGCTGCTCAAGGGCAAGCAAGGTCTGTCACTCAGAGGCTGGTCTCCAGGGCTGCCCCAGGACGACAGCTCATTCTCCTTCAGGAAGGACTGAGCTGAACCAGCTCCCTTCATCCTGCTGGGGCTAGTGTGTGTGTGACTGCTGGGCAGGCTTCCATACCCAGGGGTCCCCTGCTATGTTGGGCATTTGGTCCTGGATTAGCTTGGCTATTGATTTGCTCTTGCAGCACCTGTGGTTGGACTCAGGACTTGGCATATCTCCATCTTTCTCTTACCTTTGTAGCAGGGTCTCACTAAACTGCCCCACTGGCCTTAAGTCCCCTGGGGCAAAGCCGCCCTCAGCCTGCACTACTTTTGCTTCAGCCTTTACTAGCCAGGCCTCGGGGTCTGTACCTAGCCCCCCCCCCCGGCTATTTCTATGCTATGACATTGATTCCTATATTCTGACCAAAGATAGAAAAAGATGTTTTGACGTATGACAGAGTTTTAAACTGCTATAGAGCGTTCAAAACCATGACACCTTAGCGAGGTTTTCACCTATAAAATTAACCTGCAAATCCTAGATATCTCTCTCTCTCTCTCTCTCTCTCTCTCTCTCTCTCTCTCTCTCTCTCTCTCCTTGTCTTCCTCCTTCCCCCTCCTCCTCCTTCATTTTCTCAAAGATTGTAGAAAGGGGACAATAATCACAAAATATAATGCTGAATTTATACACAGGTTTTGTCACGTTTTACTGTTTGTTTGTTTGAACAACACAGAATGACCAAGGTTTTATTCTATGACCTAGAATGTAGACGAGGCTGGTCTCACACTTGCAGTAATCCTCCTGCCTTAGCCTCTCAAGTACCGCTCCTCTGGCGTGAGCCACCACACCCATCTTGAATCGAATGGTTTATGTTTCCTACCCACCTAGGCTTTATGTTTTGGTTTCTGAACAGTGTATCTAAGGGAAGTATGTGCATCCGAAATTGGCTGTCTATCACTGAGCATCCTGGGGAGTATTTAGGTCAGATGCAAACCACTAAGGCATTTCAAAATAGGCTACGCGAAACTGTACTTCCTGACCCTGGCTCAGCATATTCAGCCAAGTGCTATATAAAAGTTTAACCCTGAACCCCTGCAAGGTTTTGCATTCTGCTCCTGTGGATCTTTGGATGGCTGAAGCTGTGGTGCCCAGGGATGAGCAGTAACAGCCTGGCGTTCACAGCTTGTCCTTCCTCCCACAGGAGTCTGTCACCTCCGACAGGACAAGGAGGGATTGATCACCCTGTTTCTGGGTGGGGTTTGCTGAGGGGTTCAGGAAGCTGCAGGAGTGCCTGGGCTTGTCTTGAGTGCCCTTAGGAAGAAGGGTGACATTGCTTATTTAATCATAGGAAGAGACCTAAAGGATAATTCTTACAATTCTCTATCTCATAAATAGGTAGAGGCTGTGTGTGTGTGTGTGTGTGTGTGTGTGTGTGTGTGTGTGTGTGAGAGAGAGAGAGAGAGAGAGGGGGGGGTCTTCATAGAGAAGCTGAAGGGTCAAGCAGATGTCATATTTGAGAGTGGAGGAACCTTCACCCCTCAGATGTCCACAGTGGGTCAGCCCTGGTTGGTTCACACACTTTTATGATCTGCTCTCGTTTTTGTTTTTTTTTGTTTTTTAATTTCATTTTGTATGTCTAGTCATTGCACACATTACTCTCTGCTAGAAGGATGTTTTTCATGGAAATATTCATTGTGTCTCTTGATGGTCTTTGTGACACAGAAAATCAAGACAGGAAGAGTGAGTGTCTTGCCCGTGGGTGATCCACAGTTCCCAGCCCGACAGTGATATCATGGTCGTGAGAACCAGGGTCGCTGAGGCGTTGGTATTGCTAGCAATTCAGCTACATCATGCTCAATACAATACAATAAATATGTGTTTATTGTAAAATTGCACAATGTATTGTACAGGGCAATGAAGTCTATTGTACAATTCAAATTCCAAGCATACAGGACCATCACATAGGTCTGGGGCTCAGACAACGGCTGGTGGTTCAACGCAGAATAGATTTAACCTGACTTTATGAAGATGAAAAAATTTACCTTTGAGGTCCAGTTAATTGGAAAGCCTGTAGCTGGGGAGGACTCTTTTTTTTTTTTTTTTTTTTTTTTTTTACATTGAAGCCTGGTGGATTGGGACTCATTCTGGACTGGGTCCTTCTCTTTCCCCTTTTCCTCCTGTGTCAGTAGCCCTTGAAGCCCAGGCTGTCTTCAAACTCACTACGTAGCTAAGGTTAACCTTGAACTCCTGACCGTCCTGCCTCTACCTCCCCAGCACTGAGATTACAGTTATGTGACACTACACCTGGTTTATATGGTTTAGGGATAGAACCCAGGGCTCTGTGTTCTTCCCCAGTGAGAATCTAGATGCCCCCTGTAGAACAACTGCCCCCTTGGCTGCAGCTGACCCAGTCTCTGGCTTCCTGCCTAGGTTTTGAAGGGGGACCTGGCTTCTGTGGGCTGAGGCTATAAACCGTCAGAAGGAATTAGCTGTAGGGCAAGAGCCTGTGATCCACGGTGAGATAGTATCTGGGGAAGGTCAGGCATCTAGGCCCTCCCTCTCTTTATCTGATGAAATATTTTCTTCCAAATATTTTCAGCATTGCGACTAAAATATGAGCTTGGTATATGACCGTGTCCTGGGCTTTCAAGGGCATCCATCCTACTCAGGCATGCCCGTGGGGTGGGGACACGCTTCAGATTTCTAATCCTTGTTCTGCTCCCTTTATGACCATGGTATGTGGATTGCTAAGCCTTTCTGCCCTAATCCCTCACCTTCTAACTACAAGGATGCTTGGGCCATCTTGGAAAGGCCTTCCTAGCCTCTAGTAGGGCTCCTTATACTCTAGTGGTTCTCAGGCTGTTTGTTGTGACCCCTTCGGGATTGAGATTCTGATAGCCTGCATATCTGATATTAAAGGGGTTCAGCATTGGGAAGGCTGAGAACCATGGCTTTAGAGGATACACAGAATAAGCAAGGAGGAAGGGAGAGGAGGGGAGGGAAGGCAGAAAGAGGGGCAAAAAGAGGAGAGAAGAAAGAGGGGCGTAAAGAGGAGAGAGAACCCTTGAGAAGATGCAGGTCTCCATCTCAGTGTCATGCTTCTAAAAATTTACTTTTATTTATGTGTACATATATATACATCTGCATCACGGTATTTATGTGTGCAATTCAGTTGCCTGTGGAAGCCAGGAGAGGGTGTCAGATGACCTGGAGCTGGCTGTGGGTGCTGAGAACCATGGGCATAGCCTCTGCTCTAACTACTGAATCCTGTCTTCATCTCCTCGTGGTGGAACAGGCCACAGAGAGGAAGACAAGATGTCAAGCAAGGCTCCCATTTCCCAGGGAAGGTCCTTGAGCATGGAAGGACATCTGCAGTTCAACCAGGCCTTCCAATGAATACTGAGGGTTTTGTACTTGTCAACCAAGGCACAAGGGTTCATTTAGCCCAGCACCACATTTGTTTGGTTTGTGACTTGTACCTGTTTTTGGCCCATGGCATTCTCTTCCTGGGTCTTTCAGTGTTTGGGTGGGCTAGACATGAGCCACATTCCTCTGCAGAATTGGACAAAGGTTGCATCTGCCGACTGCATCCTGTTTTCCCTGGAGCAGAGAACATGACCATTAATGAAAGCCAGGACCCTGGCCATCTTCTAGGGTGAGGAAATCCCAGTGTTGGTACAGTGGCAGTTTTGTTGAGGGGATGAGAGCTCAGTCCGCTGGGCTTGTTTGGTGGCAGCAGCTTCCAGAGTTTCCAAAGCCTTGGTTCCATTTCCTCTGCATAGCGAGATGATTAGCACAGGGTGAATGCATTTCTCTGGTGTCATGAATATTTCATTTGAGCATCCACGGCTTCTCAAGTGTTCTTTAAAAATGGGAATTTTAGGACAGTTTAGGGAAGTTAAACCCTTTCCTCAGCTCTAAGGCACAGGACTAGTAAAAGTATGCTTTTTGGAGAACTGTAGGTTTGGCTGAACACACAGATGTTTGCCGGAAAATAAGGGCTGGTGCATCTTTCCAGCCTATGCCACAGTGGCTCTTCATCTGGTAAAGCTCTACACTGTTTTAAAAGATAGGTTTACTTTGAGGTGGATCACTCACTGGTCTCTAGGGATAACTGCTTACCTCCCCCAGGCTTTGTAAGCCTCTTCTATACAGAGAGATGCTGGCTGGTGATTCTGGGCACCTGGTAGTAGAGGGATCTGGGGTCGTTTTGGACACAGTTAACCATGGTGGGAGCTCTTGAGGACTGAGATCACCCCATGGCCTGGACATGCTGAGCCCCCACTGTGTGTTAGGGAGTACTCGGGACACCTCTCTCAAAGTGGGTTTTCTAATCCTAGTGTCTTAGGTCTCTGTGGCTGTGATAAATACCGTGTCCATAGGAGCTGCTGAAGGTAAACACCTGTATGTCACAGCTCATGACTGAGGGAAGTCGGGGCAGGAACTCAAGGCTTTTAGGAGCCTGGAATCAGGAGCCGATGCGGAAGCCATGGAGGGGTGCTCCTCATGGCTTGCTCAGCCTGTTCTCTGATAGCACCCCGAATCACCAGCCCAGGGTTGGCACTGCTCACAGTGAGCTGAACCCTGCCACACCAAGGAAATGCACCATAGGCGTGCCACCGGGCACTCTGGTGGGGCACTTTCCCAACCGAGGCCACTCTTTCCAAAGGACTCTAGTTTGTGTCCAGTTGACACAAGAACTAGGCAGCACATGTGTTAAGTCTTTTAAAGGATTTAGTTTTGGGATCTAAACCCACAGTTCTTAGGTGTGCTGAGTCTGGATTGTCTTAGTCAATATAAGGGGAGACTCTAGGAGTTAAGAGAAATAATGGTATATTTGATATGCTTGTGCTACAACAGCATGTAGAGTATTATTTTCCTGTTTAATTTCCCTAGTGAACTAAAATCAGACCTGATCCATGTACATTGTACATCATACCCGATGAACAATGGCCTTAAGGTGAAAATGCAGTGTCCTGCAAATCACGAATTCTCAGCTGAATGGTGGAGGAGTGGCACCCAGGGACATTGGGTAGCTTTCGTAAGACAGGTGGCATATTGGGAAGACCTGGGGAAGTTCAAGTCTGTAGTCCCTAGTCAAGGATACATAAGGTGGATCGTGACGTGGGAGATTTGCCATGAAGTGTTTGGAAGTTAACTTCCAAGACCTCCCTAATAGAAGCACAGCTCCTGGTCTTGCGCTGTGGCTGATGTGTATTATCACTGCAAACAGTATTTAGGAAGCTGTGCAAGGCCTTTGCTTTCCTGCTGAATGTTTTCCTAAGCCTGGGGGCAAACCAGAATACTTAATATGGCACCACCTAGAATGAATTATGAAGACAGTTTTAAAAATGAGACAGACATGGCTCCAAGATTGCTCTTCCAGAGCACCCAAGCTCAGTTCCCAATACACACGTCCAAGAGCTAATAACCAACTGTAACTGCAGCTCTAGGGGAATCTCACGCCCTTCTCTGGCTTCCACAGGTTCTGCATCCCCAGGTACATAACCAAGCAGACACACAAACATACACATAAATAAAAGTGAAAACAAATTCGGAAAAAATCAACGATAGATTCCAATTTAGGTCTTAGAGGAAAGATGGAAGATTCTTTTTTTTTTTTTTTTTTCTTACAACAGAAGGTATTACAAGATCATTTGAAAAGGATGATTTAAAAGCATGCAAGAAAAAAAAAAGGAAAAATATTAAGAGAAGGGAGTTTGTCAAGCTACAAGTGCACACAACGGTTTGTTTTTCTATAAGGGTTTTTGTTTGTGGCATTTATAATTTGTATAATACCGTGCTAATAATTCTAAGTAAGCGTTCGGTCTCATAGCCAAGTTCCTGTTCTTAATCATGCATTACTTTCTCAGCAGAGTGCCTCTAACATGTCTAAACATCACCTTCCTCAAGACCTAAAGCTGTGCCTAATGGTAGGGCTCACTCACTGGCTTAGGAGATGTCGTTAAGAATGCCTTCTCCTCCTTCCCCCTAGCTGTAAACAGAGACTGAAGTCTGCACTATGGCTTCTCTAGAGTCACTAAGCAGAAGCCTTCCCTCACTCCACCCCTTCAGGCTCAGCTAAAACCGTTCATCACTTGCCTCCCTGTGTCAATGAGGAAGGACCTTGATCTTAAATGAAAAGTACCCCAGAGCCGACCCTTATTTTGAGATCAGAGGCACAGACAGCAGTGGGGACTGAGGCACCAGGCACAGGAAGGTGTTTGGGGACCGGCTTGAATGTTGACTTCAGTGGGGCTTCTTTTTATTTGTGATGAGACTTGGACTAGAAGAGATTTTTTGCTTTTTTTTTTTTCTTCCGGTGTGTGTGTGTGTGTGTGTGTGTGTGTGTGTGTATGCACATGCACACGTGCGTGCACATGGATGCAGGTGCCCAGGAATCAGGTTCCCATGGAGCTGTGTTTACAGGCAGTTGTGATATGCCCAACCATGGTGCTGGGGATCAAACTCAGGTCCTCTGCAAGGATGGCCCACACTCTTAATTACTAAGCCGTCTCTCCATCTCTCACGTCTGGCTTTTATATATGGTTTCTGGGGATACAAACTCTGGTCCTCCTGCTTGTGTACCTTCCCCTCTGAGCTCCCTCCCTGGCCCTCTGAAACATGTAACTCTTTATGCTAATAGAGAAAATGACCAAGGTTGACTCAGAAACCATTTATTAAATCCTGAACTAATCCGAATAGAAAACAACCCAAATCCTCATAGGTCAGACCCACCATTTCCCTGGCGTTTTTAACTCGCTATTATTAAAGAAAAATGAAGAATGCATCACCATGGTCACTCTGAGAATTCCCTGCTGCAGGCCTGTGAGTGATAGGCTGTGGTCATAGTAGGTTTGCCTTAGCCAGAAGTCATGGCTGGCTCAAGGCAGCCCCACTTGGTTTGGTGGTGAGGCCATTTTTCTTTGGTCACTGACAGAGTTTGGTTCTGATCTTCCCTTGAATGGGTGAGATGTTCCGGAAGGGTTTTCCCTAGGTAGAAAAATCAAGAAGGACTTCAGTCTGTCTCAAAGACGATGCAAGGTCTGTCTGTGTGCCTTGGTGAAAGAAAGCAAGCCTGTGGTATAATTGGTGTTCTGCTGCCTTCCAGAGATTGCACCACCGCTTTCCTTAAAATACTCTGAGAGGGGACAGACATTGCCAGGGCCTGGCAGCTTCTAGACCTCTGTTAAGGCAGGGGAGGAGCTGCTGAGGCCTGTAATTGTATTTCTGTTTAGTTTACAGACTCTTGTTAGACATAGGGTAGAAATATTTTGGATTTTGGTGTGTGTGTGTGTGTGTGTCTGTCTGTCTGTCTGTGTGTGTGTGTGTGTGTGTGTCTGTGTGTGTAAATCTGTGTGTAGGTACACATGTACTTGTGTGCAAAGGTAGGGACATCCTGGTTTCCATTCTGCAGACACCATCCACCTCCTGTGTTTGAGGCAGGGTCTCTCACTCTCCTGGTTGGCCAGGCACCCACCAATCTCTACCAGCTTTGTATCATGAATGCATGCCACCTAATGGCTTCTGGGGGTAGAGAGGCTCCATTTTCTTCAAGGGTGTGGCTGTTGGTAGTTCAGCCATCACCCAGTGGATGCCCTATACCCCAAAGTATATGAAAAAATTGTTAAGAAGAGAACATGCAGTTGGGCAGCTATAGGAGGAGCTAAGGAAATGAGATCAAAATACATTATCAGCAAATTAATAATGATAATGATTTGGTAAAGGAAAGAAACAAAAAATGAACAAAAAAAAACCAAGAGAAGAATGCACCGACAATGCACACCGCATGTTCAGCGTTTTACGTGGTACTGGGATACAACTCAGGTCTTCACACTTTCTAGACAAGCCCCTAGTCACACAGCCATCTCTCATCTCCAAGGGTAGGGACGGCTCTCAGTGTTTCTCTTGTGACCATATATATCCTGTTCACATTTTAGTCTCTGGAACCATTATGCTTGGAGGAAATGGTCGTTTGATATCATCTGCTTCACAAAATTTGTAAAAGGGAAAAATCAAACCAGGGCGTTTGACTGACAGTCTGGAATCTCTCAGTTACGTGGTTCTGAACTGAATATAACCTCTCACCCCACGCTGGGCACTCTTATTTTTATCATGACCGTTGTTAGGAAGACATCTGTGGTCTTCGTCCACATGGCCATTCTCAATACCATCCGCTTCCCTCTGGTGAGCAAGGGGCCATGTAGGCTTTAACCCACACTGGGCCCTTTGTACCTTGACATCCCTTAAATCGCCCTCCACACTCAGGGCCGAGTGTGTGCACACCCAACAAGTTCACAAATTAATGGTAGTTGTTTGGGGAGTTAGTTCTCAATTTTTCAATATTGCTTCCTTTTAAATGATTCATTTATTTACATAATTTACACGGTAAATATAATTTTTTTCTTCTTTAAACATCCATTTGTTTATTTTGCTTACATGTGGAAGAGGAGAACATGGGATGGAGAACGTGCGGAGGCAGGAGTGTAATTCATTCCAGAGAGTTCTCTGTTTTCATTGTGTGGGCCCCTGTGACCAAACTCATGGCCTTATGCTTGGATGGCAAGCCCTTCAGCCACTGAGGCACCTCCTTGACCTATCTCCCATCTTTTCCCAATTTTCTTATTTTGTTTTGAGGAGCTTAATTCGCCAAAGCTCGGGAAGGACTCCCTAAGTGCACCCACAATGCACCTGCTCTCTGGACACTGACTTTAACCTTTCCTGAGTGGGTCACCACTTGCTGGCCTCTGTACTTTCCCCAATCCTAAGGCAGCTTTAAACCCTGCCTATTTCAGTGCTCCAGGCTCCTCAGTACCTGTCTGTGATAAACACGCTTAAGTAACATTGACACCATAAATAGTTCTCAGGACTAAGTTTCTGACCTTTCCAATAATTTTTTTTTCTCATTTAAAAAAAAAAAAAACCTTTGCCATCAGAACTGTACATGACAAAAGAAAGAAAAATAAAAAAAAAAATGCCCACTGCCTGCTACATCAGTTTCAAGCTGCTTCCTGTTGTATCAAATCTCAACTGCTTCATCAGGCTGACTTGCCATCCTTGGGGTATTTAGTGAGATGCTATTTACAGCAGAGCCCTGCTGGGTGAACTGTAGAGCTTTTTGGTATTAGCTTTACTCTTCAGTTAAGCAACCACAACACTAACTTTCTCTTGAAGACTCTCCAGGCTTCTCCATGGTCACGCTTAACTTTAATCAGCCTGCACATATTTCTGTTGGTTAAATTTCCCTTGACTCGGTCTTCCGTGGGTTTTCGCCCTGAGACCTTGGGAACCACATAGCTTCCCTTCTCCATTGAGGTCAGAGTCCTCTGTGTGCTTCATCCACACACTAGACAATGCCTCGCAGATCCATTTCATGAGAACATGCCTAGGTCAGACAGAGTTTCATCTCTTTTTCTACTATTGCATACTTCATGCCCTGACTCCGAATTAATCAATTAATTATTAATGACTTATTTTGGATGTGTGTTTATGGTATCTGTGAGGATATACATTTGTGTATATATTCATGGGATGTGGGAGTGGGGACTTGGTGTGTCTATGGTACGTGTGAGGGCTATCATAGACACACCCATCCACCCGCCATTGGTCACCTTTTAAAACTGCTGAAAACATTTCTCTCCTAAGATTTTAATGATGATGTTAGTGAGGGTGCTTGTGGTAATTACATAACTAGTTACACTGTTCAGGGTATTGCTGGGCATTGTCACCCACATATTAATGGAATGGCTAGGATGTATGTCTCCAGGGCACAGAAGAACTCCCAGTTTCTTCCTAAGGAGGATTGATTTTGTTATTTGACAGTTCTGTGATGCACATCATGAATTCTGACTGCTTCCTCTTCACAGTCTCTCTTATCTCCTCCCAACACCCCCATCGTTCCCTTACCTGGGCAGTACATGGCTTTTGGGATTGTGACCCATTTTGATAAGCAGGGCCACGCATGTGACAGTTGAGTTGGCTGCATACATTCCCAGCTTCTTAACAGTTCAACGGTATCTTCTTGAATCACAGCTACAACTTTAACTCCCATCGACTAAGTCCATTGGTTTGGTCTCTGCCGATGTGCAATAACAAATTCCCACTTCAGCCTCTTCTTTTCCTCTTGGCATACATATGTATGTATTGTATGTATGTGTATATAGTTCCTCTGTGTGTGTGTGTGTGTGTATGTATGTAAGCATGTTGAGACCAGAGGTTAATGTTGAGCATCTCTTTCTATTGTTCTGTATGTTGTTGTTGTTGTTGTTGACAGAACCTCTCGTTGAACCTGGAGCTCATCAACTCCGTTAGACTTCCTGGTCAGTAAGTCCAGGATCCTCCTGTCTCTACCCACACAGCGATAGGACTGTAATGTAAACACTGTCATGTCCAGCTTTTGTCTCTGGCTGTCATGCATCCAAACTCATGTCCTCTTGGGTACATGGCAGACACTTCAGAGTCATCTCTCATCCCCTGAGGCTCCTTGTATGTAAAGAGCAACTGCCTAGGTATCCAATGTTGACATGAGCCATGCTTTGTCAATCAAAACAGCCCAGGACTTCTCTACTTCTTTAGATGTTCATCTTTTACAAGCTCTGGGAAGGGAGATGAGAAATGATGTACAGCGGATACAAGGCTAGCGGGTCATCAGCGCTGTAGCAGGGCTTATCAGCAGGTGGGCCTGGGAAGCTTGGCCGAGTGTCATCGAGGGCGCGTGTCATTGAGGGTGTCACTTCTAGCAAATCTTTCACTGTGGTTTTGCCAGGGTATCCACTACTTGGCACTTATGCTCGCCGAATGGAAGAGTCCTAAAGTCAGAAGCAAATGGACAGGTCAGAAGGCACGAGTGCGGTGGCTGCAAGCAGAGCTTGGACTGCGTTCCCTGAGGGCTGTATGCACTCCGTCGGAATAGCCAGGGCGGAGGCAGGGCTACGATGTTAGTGAGCTTCGCATCTCTGTTGGCTACTCTTCTCACTGGTGGGACGAAATGCCCGAGGAAAGCAACTTAAGGAAGGAAGGGTTAGTTTGGCTCACAGTTTGGACTCCTGTCAATGCTGGTGATGAAGACATGGACCCCGCCCCCTGCCCTCCCCCGCCCCCTGTAGTCAGAAAGCAGAGAGAAATACAAACTGGCCTTTGCTTGACTTCGTCTTTTCCTTCAGTTTGAGGCCTCAGCTCATGAGACGTTGCCCTTTACAGTCAGGAAGGGTCTTTTCTCTAGTGACATCTCTCTGGGAACACCCTCACAGACACACCCCGAGTTGCGTTTTCCGGATAATTCTAAATCCAACCAAGCTGCCGGTCAAGTCGAATCACTTCACTGCTGTGTCCTTCTCTGTTCCGTATAATCTCGAAACACATTTAATGCCTTTCACTGTTAGAATGGATATGAAATGAATATTAAAACGAAATGAATATTTAAAATGAACATTAAAATGAAATGATGAATTTTAAAAAACAAAACCGTTGTGCGGACTGGGAATCGAGCTCAGTAGTGGAACGCCTGCCTAGCATCTGGGGGGGCCTGGGCTTCAATTCCCAACACCACACAGAGTTCCAGAGTGATTATTTACCCACTTCTCCAGGCAGATGGGAAAGTAGCGCCAGGAAAATGGGGCAGAGAACCAACTTGAGTTACTTTATTCTCAGTGAAATAGGCAAAGACCAGAAGCTAGACTTGGAGGCTATGGTCAGACAAGTTTGAAGACAACCTATTGACTATACCCGACTCTAGTATTCTGTATCTAATCTTTTACAAGAATACAAGACTTTGTTAATTGGAAAATGTGTTCACTTGCATGCTATTTTAAATCTTGAAACAGCCCTCTGAGAGGGTATAATAATTCTCCATCCCATTTTACAGATGTGGAAATGGAAGCCCAGAAAGATGCATCCATCCACCTAAGCTGTAATAGGACCATCCATCCACTGAAACATTGTAATGTATTCTGAATTTGTCTTTTCATATTTCTTTTGTTTGTAGTTATGATGTTCTCTCACTGCATCCCAATTTATAAGTAAGTCTAAGGTAAAAATCTAAGGTCACAAGGCTGGAGAGATGGCTCGGTAGCTAAGAGTGCCTGCTGCTTTTACAGGGGATCTGAGGTCAGTTCCTCAAACCCACATAGGGCAGATTGTAATCACCAGTAAGTCCACCTCCAGAGGATCCAACTCCCTCTTCTGGCCTCCATGGGCACTGTACTAGGGTGCACAATCCCATTCTCAGACCTATACTGTGTACATAATTTAAAAATGTTTATGCCCAGGTCTATTGTATTTTCACACACTTGTAGCTTAATGGTGGATGCGGTGGGACTGTTTTTGCTTTGAAAGTTAGAATGCTAGGGACTGTCTTCTTTTAGGTCACACTTCTCTCAAGGTTTTGCCCCTCCATTCTCATCTTAGTGGAGCTTAGACTACACAGAGTCATTTTCTTTTCTTTGGCTTGTGGGACAGCCTCTCTCCCGGGCCTAGTGCTGTCTGCTCTGTGAGGTTGTATTGCAGTTGGTGGGAGACATACATTGCAGCTTACAAAAGGCTGTGTGTGCCACACTGAGTGGTGCTGGAACAATCTTAGAACCCCAGCACTTGGCACATGGAGGAAAAGAGGGTTGAGAGTTCAAGTTCAAATTCTTGGCCAGCCTGAGTTACAGGAGCCCTGCCTCAAAATACCAAAATAAGTAAATAAATGAAAATATGTGGCAGTCTGCTAGTTGCTTTTGTTCTGTGACTCCCCACTTTCTCAGAACTTCAGGGGCCCAACATACCAGGGAACACAAATACATCCAGGTCTTTACCTTGTAGACCCAGAAGGCAATGATTAACTCAGTCTGCTCTTGTAGATGCTTAAACTTGAATCTCTGAATAAAGATATGAAGAAGATAAAAAGGGAGCTCAGAGGCAGAACATGAGTGAGAGAGATACCTACTGTATCGTCACATTGCTTAAAGAGAAACCAAGATGGCATTGGAGGGGTAGTGCAGCTGGTGTACAGCTGTGGTATTTCCAAAGGACATGGGATAAAGAATGACCCAAGGGACTTCGAGGTGGCTCAGTGGTTAAGAGCGCTTGCTGCTCTTGGGGATATGAGTTCAGTTCCCAACACCCATGTCCAGTGCCTCATAAACAGCAGTAACTCTAGCTCTAGAGAATCACTGGCCTCCTTGAATGGCCTCTTCTGGCCTCCTTGAATGCTTGCACACATGTTATAATTAATTACATAAATAAAATTAATAAGAGAAATCTCTTAACAACAACAACAACAAAAGAGTAACCTTGTCTAGCAGACAGTGCGTGGCTTGTCAGTTTATCAGGCTAATTGGCACCCCTGATTCTGTATCGATTGCTTTGCAGAAGTAATATTATAAAAAATAAGATTTAAAAAAAAGAAGTTGAGTCATGATATTTTATTTACTTTTGGTCAAAAACATGAATTAAACAAGCTCTGGTGACAGTGGCTGCATTCTCTCCGTTTCCACCAGTCATCAGCAGGGTGAGCTTCCTGTGGCTTGAGTGAGCTGGAGAGGCCTCAGGATCTTTCTTCCTGCTGGAGATTTTCCATTAAGGTTGAGCTTCGTCAAGCAATGACTAGATTAATGGGCTGGGCTTATGTTAGAATTGGCAAAGTTTTCCTCACACTCTTAGGGATTTCATTGTTCCTTCCTTCTTAAAAAAATGATTGCATATTTTTAAGTCTTCTGGGATAATCCTTTTTATATAATCCTTAAAAACTGTAATTTTTACATAACAAGCAACACCACCAAATTTGAACATTTCAGAAAGGGGCCCTTCAATGGTTAAGGGATTCAATGTCAATACAAAGGCTAAGGGAGAAAGTTAAATCACAGGGAGGTGGTGACTTAACATGTATCATGTTTATGCTATGACTGTGTAGCCTTGTGCTTCTTCAGAACAAGTTCTGACCTGAGGAACCATTTTCTGTTGGATCATAGGAAGGTAGCAGTGGTCTCCATGACCATCATGAGGGAACATAGCAACAGGCAGGCAAGCATGATTCTGGAGCAGTAGCTCTTGTGCACTTTGTAAAAGCATTCACCTGTTAATAAAAAGCTGATTGGCCAATGAGCTTAGGCAGGACATTAGAAGGTGGGACATTCAGCAGGAAGAAAGGGGGCAGGGAATGATGAGGTAGAGTCAGACACAGGGATTGGCCCCAGAACACTGATGGAGACAGCAGAAAGAAAAAAAAAATCTGAGGACCAGGTAACCACGTGGCAGAACTTAGTACGGAATAATGGGATAATTTACTCATGAGCTGGTTGGGGAAGAGACAAAGCTTATGGTCTAGCTATTTGAGAATATTTTGGAGTCTCAGAATTGTTATTCTGGGAGCAGGGGCTAGGAGACAAAACATGGGCATACAGAAAACACACAACAGCAGAAAGGTGTGAGCTTTTGAAACTTTAGAGCCTATGCCTTGATACAATGTCTCCAATAATGCCACACATCCTCATCCTTCCCAAACAATTCTACCAACTGAGGACCAAGCATTCAGTGCCTATGGAGACCATTCTCATTCTAGCTATCACACAGGGTCCCAAGTAGCCCAGGCAGGCCTTGAAGTCTTCATGTAGGCAAGAATGACCTTGAACAACCGTTCCTCCTGCCTCTGTCTCCTGGGTGCTGGGATTGCTGGCATTACAATCTTGTCCCCATGACTGGTTTCCTGGACCCAGGGGATCAAACTTAAAGTTTTGTACATTGGGCCGGGTGTGGTGGGGCACGCCTTTGATCCCAGCACTTGGGAGGCAGAGGCGGGTGGATTTCTGAGTTTGAGGCCAGCCTGGTCTACAGAGTGAGTTCCAGGACAGCCAAGGCCACACAGAGAAACCCTGTCTCGAAAAACCAAAAACCAAAAACCAAAAAAAAAAAGCTTTGTACATGGTAGGCAAGTACTCTACCAGTTGAACCATATCTCCAGACCTTAAGACACATTTTAGTTTTTAAAATTGTTTGTATCAAATTTATTTATTTATGTTTGTAGCTGATACATGTATGTGCATACATGCATGTGGAAGTCAGAGGACAAATGGAAAACTTTTGGAAGTCTGTTTTGTTCTTGTGGTGATTTGAATACACTTGGCCCAGGGAGTTGGCACTATTAGGAGTTGTGGCCTTATTGGAGGAAGTGTGTCACTGGGTGGAGTGGGGTTTGAGATCCTCCTCTTAGCTGCCTGGAAGTCAGTCTTCTCCTGGTTGCCTTTGGGGCAAGATGTATAACTCTCAGCTCCTTAACTGACTGGCCTGCCTGGATGCTGCCATGCTTCCTGCCATGATGATAATGCACTGAACCTCAGAACTTGAAAGCCAGCCCCAATTAAATGCTGTCCTTTATAAGAGTTGCCTTGGTCATGGTGTCTGTTCACAGCAATGGAAACCTAACTAAGACAGTTCTCTTCTTCTACCATGTGGTTATAGCCTGGTGCTTGATCAGGGTGTCAGGCTTGATGACAACCATCTTGACCCTCTGAGCCATCTTGCCGGCCTAAGAGACATTTTAGAAGTTCATCTTTCTCGTGGATGGGAAGGGGCTCACAGGGCTGAACATCTATTGAGAAGCTAGAGACAGTTGGTGACTGCTGAGGGGGATAAAGTTGGCTTGCTTCCAGGGTGGGACCCTGGTAGGTTGCCCAGGCTACCATACAGTCCAACATTTCCATGCTTCCAAATAAGACCAACTAGACATCTATAGCAAGGCATCTATACATCCATGCACCCATCCATTCATTTCTGTTGTCTGTCTGTCTGTCTGTCTGTCTGTCTGTCTATCTATCTATCTATCTATCTGAAAGAAGACATAAGGTGGAAAGGAGACAGGCAAGGACCTAAGAAGAGCTGGAGATGGGGAATGAGGAGTGGATTTGATTGAAACAAGACACATTCACGGAAACAAACAGCGGGGAAAAAAAACTGAAAAGAGAAGTTCTGCTTTGTCAGGAACTCCTCCAGCACAATTTTTCAAATGAATTTCCTTGTGTCCTGCTGTCACCATGAGGCCTGGCTGAGAAGTTCCACCCTTTCAAAAGACCGTAGCAAGCAACCAACAGAACTTATTCTGAAGAGTTCGCCCAGAGTTGTCTTTGAAGAGAGAACACAGTGAACATGAAGGGCCCTGGAGTCATGTCTTTCTACGACCTGCCTCTTCCCCAAACAGGGTTAGAAGCCGAGTCACTTTGGGTTGGGTCTGACCACACCTGCATACAACTCTGGAGCTGCTGCACCAATGCAGTGCGCCGTGCTCCAGACACACAGGGAAGTGCGGCGCTTACAGGCAGCCTCTCACCGTCCAGCTCTGATGGACTTGTCTGTCGTCTCTACCACTCCACATAGACTGAGTCTCTCCCTCCCACCTGTGCTTTTTATTTAATTTTTAAGGATTCATTTATTTTATTTTATGTGTATGAGTGTTGTGTCTGTGTGCATGTATGTGTACCATGTGCATGCTTAGTGTTCAGGAGTTCAGAAGAAGGTGTTGGATCAGGTGGAACTGGGGTTATAGGGGGTTATGGGAGCTAGGACTAGAACTTTGGTCCTCTGTAAGGTCAGCTTTTAACTTTTTTTTTTTTTTTTTTTTTAGCTTTTAACTTTTAACTGCTGAGCGATGTGTCCAAACTGACTGACTGACTGACTGTCTGTCTGTCTGTTTCTGTTTCTCTCTCTGTCTCTGTCTCTGTCTCTCTGTCTCTGTCTCTGTCTCTCTCTCTGTATGTGTGTGTGTATGTGTGTGTGTGTGTGTGCCACATGTACATTTGGACATACACATGTGAGGGTGGGTGTGTTTCCACATGTATGTTCAATCTACTGCAGGCTGGAGAACAACATCCCGGGTCAACCTTAGAAATGCCTTCTAGCTTTAGTTTTTGAGATGGGGTCTTTCCTTGGCCTGGAGCTCACCATGTAAGGTAGGCTGGCTAAGGCATAAGCCCAGGAACCCTCCGTTTACTGTCTTCAGGCCTGGGATTTCAAGCTACACCTCCATGACCAGCATGGTGAAGTTAGGGTTTGAATTCAAGCTTCTGTCCTTGCAGAGCAAGAGTGAACCCAGCTGAGCAATTCCAGCACCCCACCCCCGGGACTATGTCCTTTGCTGAACTGTATGTAATTTCCAGCCCTGGCTGTACATCCAACTCCTCTGAGAAGTTTTAGAGTAATCCCACTGCCTGAGTCAACCCCGTGGGCGTTCTGCTCACTGGCTTGAGCAGGGCTCTGCCTTCATCACAGTCTTTTAAAAAATCCCCAGATGCTTCTGATGTGGAAGCCAAGATAAAAAACACTGACTCAGCCAAACCCCAGTGAGGGCACAGATGAGCATGTGCCCAGGAATGGCGAGGTATTTAGGCAGGGTTCAGCACCTCCCATTCATTGGCATGCTAACAAAAATGAGCAAGGTTTCAGAGCAGAGCCCGGAAGAAGCAAGATTCTTTTACTTTGGAGACAGCCACAGAATGGTGGTTTCCTTGGGGATGGGGTGTAGCTCACTTGTCTGATGTGTGAAACCCTGGGTTCCGTCCCCAGGAAGGCATAGAATGGGAGGGGATAGCATAGGCTTGCTTGTAATCCCAGCCTTTGGAGAGTGAAGATGTCGGGATCAGCTACTCAGTGAACTGGAAGCCAGGAGTTCCTGTTCTTGAGGACTACCTGGGAGATTTGGGGGAGGTGAGAGAATGGGGGAGAGTCTCTCACTGAACCTGGAGCCTGCTGGTTCCATTAGGCAAGGCTGCCTGGCCAGCTGATCCCTGAGAACATCTGTCTTTGCCTCCCCTGGGCTGGGATGGCACACTACTGCTGCTCTCGCCTAAGTGATGAGGATCAAACGTGATGATCATCATGCAAGCCTGATAAGGGCTTGACTAACTGAACTCTCTCTCCAGCCTATGGGGTCTTTCCTTAGCACTAATTATTGGAGAGGAACAGATTAAATTCATTGTTCCCCACCCTTCCTATGGTCTGGAATAGTCCACAGCTTCTGTCTGCTCATCTAAGGCTCCTAGTAACATGGTTGAAAAGTATATTCTAACTATTCTGCTTCGTTGGAGGAATGTCTAGCCAGGGTGCTTTATATCATGTAGGATTTTAATCATCATCTTTGAAGGGCTAGAAAAATAGTACTTTTAGACTGGGGGGATGGCTTTGGAACTCAGTGGGTAAGAGTGCTTGCTTGTAAGCATGAAGACCTGAGTCCAAATTTCTAGTCTGGGTGGTGATGGTTACATGCGCTTTAACCCCAGTGCTCTGAAAAGAAGGGAATGGAGGATCACTGGGGTTTGCTAGTAGGCAACACAAACACACACACAGAGGCACGTGTACATACACAGGTGCTTACATATGCATACATGTGCACACATGAACAAACACACATGCTTACACATGTGTATGTACACACACATACACATACAAGCACATGTACATATATATGTGTATATATGTGTGTGTGTGCCTACACACATGTGCACACTCACATGAGCATACACACATACGTGCTTACACACACACACACACACACACACACACTTCTTTGCAGAGAGCTGTAAGAATAGTATTGTTGGGTTGCAGAGGTTGCCAAGGGGGTAATGTACTTGTACAAGCATAAGGACCAGAGTTTGGATTCCCTAGAACCCACATAAAAGCCAGTAATGTAGCCAGTGCTGTGCCTGCAGTTTTAGTACTTCTTTGATGAGATGGCAAATCCCCCGTAGCTCTCTGGTTTTCCTCAAGGAAGAAGGCAAGGGCTGACAGCCAACATTATCTCCTGACCTCCCCATGCATGTTCTTCTGTATGTACATGGACACACGCACATAGACACAAACACACACGTATGTATGAACATAGACACACACACATGAACATACACACAAATTCATGCTTACACACACACACATTAGTGAGGATTATGGGATTATAAGCAATGCAGATTCATCCTGGACAAAAAAGCAGAAGGTTGGGACAGTGGAGGGGTGAGAGGGACCCCTGGAAAGGCCAGGGAACAGGAGAGGTTAGAACAGCATGGTGACCCATTCTTATGAAAAAAAAAAAAAAAAAAAAAAAAAAAAAAAAAAAAAAACATAGTGAAACCCACAGCTTTGTATACTAACTTTAAAAGTCTCTCCTGGAGACCCAGGAAAGGAGGGGAAAGGGAGCCTTGGGCAGGTTGGGAAGCTTCAGGCTGAGGAATGCTTGCTTTTAACCAGGCTTGGCTTTTATCAATGTGTCCTGCAGAGAACTGGCTTCCCCAGGCAGGGCCTTGGGCTTTCCCCCTGTGAGCTGGTCACCTCTCTGCTCTGTCCTGGGAGCTTGGCAGCATTTGGCAGGCTGTGGCTGAAACCCTCCAAAAAAGCCTTGCGTTATATATATATAAAAAAAATCCAATGTTTTCTCTGAAATATTAATTTCCTTGCTCTAGGCTGTTGTGGGCTTTGCCTGGAAACTTAATCTCAGCCCCTGGGCTCTGCATTCTGTGTCTGTCACCGAAATGGGGCTTAGCAAGAATCACTTGATACCTTGGCAAGCCTTCCCCGTTTTAAACAGTCTTTTATCTTGGGGCCAGGGATTTGCGTTTGCAGAGGCTAGGCCAGGCCTACTCCAGCCCTGGCAGGTTGCAACTTGTTGCAGATCTAGTTGCAGATCTAGTCTGGCCATTTCTCTCACTACCAGGACCTCCTGGTGCTGCCACTCAGGGTTTAGGATTTAACAGGAGAGCTAATCCCTGTCATTAGTTGTTAGTAGTTTTCTGCTTTTGCTTCACCAAGGACACCAAAGCCAGAGCGCAAACTACCTAATAAAAGCCGCTACCCCTCCCCCTCCTCCTCCCCCTCCTCCTCCCCCCCCCCCCTCCCCCCACCCCTCAGCCTCCAGGGCAGAACTTTCAGAATAGATGACACCCAAGGCTGAAGCAGCAATCTTCTCTCTTCCCCAGAATTCCATTCCATTCCCAGTCTGCTATATTATCTGCGGTCTCTCTTCTTGAGGAGTTTGCTTACTATCAGTTTTCTGTTGGGTGTGTGTGTGTGTGTGTGTGTGTGTGTGTGTGTGTGTGTGTGTGTGCGCGTGCTCGCACACACATGTATGTTTGTGTTGGGGGAGGGGTGAAGAGGGTGTTGTTTGTCTTGTTGTTTTGTTTGTTTCTGTTAGCCCAGGCTGGCCGGAACTTTCTTTGGTCTTCTTCCCTTTCTTCCCCGTGCTAGGCTTACAGCCCTGGGCCATTTCTACCCCCAGAGAGTCTTCATGTTCCAATCTCCCCTAAACCTGAGGCTTCTAAACCCTGTCTCTCACTGGCCTGGAGGTCTCACACTGGGCTAGGTTGGCCATCAAGGGATCTGCCTGTACCTCCTCCCTAACAGAGATTACCATCAAAACTTGAGGCTGCTCTTCCTCCTCCTTATTCCCTTTCTTCCTTCGACGATGAGGATTGAATATCAGTCTTTAAGCTTGCCTGCTTGCATAGCAAGCATTTGACCCAGTGAGCTGTCTCCCCAGCCCCTCGGATGTCTTGCCCTGACGAAAAAAAATTGTTGTTCACGTGTGACTTTTGAGTGACTAGTGTGACATAGAAAGTATGTGATTTTTATTTCCTTTTTTTTTTTTCACTTTGGCGGTATTGATAATTGAGCCCAGGGCCTCAGGCAAGTGCTACCACGGGGCTACTGCCCAGCCTGATTTTACTTATCTTAATCTTAGTTATGAAAAGTATAGTTTGATGCTGGCTGCTCTACAGCTTGGGATCCTGCCCTTGACCTCAAGATTTCAGGAAGGTGCCTCTTGCCAGAGGCCTTTCTGGGGACGCTGGAGTCTGGCTCCAGTTCCACCTTCAGGGTCAGCTCCTGAAGGAAAAAAAATTGCACCATGACTTCTGACCTAATAATCTCCTTTCCACTGCTAATTCTGGCTACTTAAACCTGGAATTATTTATCTTTTACAAATTACTTACACTTATATCTGGATTTATCATCCTCCCCCCACATTTACTGTCCTATGTCCCCCATGAACATATCCTGATTCCTTGGTCAGCAACTGTAAATAGGTTTTCAGGGGTTTTGTTTTTGTTTTCGCTTCTGTATTTTAAAGATCAGATGAATTTGGCAGAAGAGAAGGGCATTTTTCCTGGAAGCCGAAGATGGGATACGGGAGGAGCTTTCAAAAGACTTGGAGGAATTATCAACAAGTGTGTACCGAGAGCCAGTCAGGGCGGCACGGCCAAGGTTGGAGATACCCGGCGTGCAGCCAGAAACTAAACGGAGTCTGTTTAAGTTTAAAAAACAGACTCAAGTCATAAATCAGAGGCAAATTTAATGGAAAGGACCAGAGGCTGGCCAGAGGTGTCTGTTATTTATGGGGTGTATCAGGAATAGCCTGGAGCAATGCCTCATCCTGTAAACTGCTCAGGCTTGGGGACCTGGGTTCTTCTTTCCAGCACGCACATGCATAAAGCTGGGCATGGCAGTAAGAACCTGTAACCCCACCTCTGGGGAGGCAGACACAGGAACATTCTTGGAGCTTCCTGGCCAGAGAATCTAGCCATATCAGTGAGCTTCAGGGCTGGAGAGAGCCCATCTCAAAAGCGAAGCTGAAGGGCAAGGGAGGAAGGGCGCAGAGATTGACCCCCAGCTGTATGTTCACACATATGCATGCGTGACCAAACACAGCACACACACAGAATGTGAAGTTAAAGAAGTAAAGAACGGCTCATTTGTTACGGTTATTTTCTGATCAGGGATTGAAGTGGAGGCAAGAAGAGGGAGGGTCTTGGGAGTGAGGACATTTCAGTGGAAGGAAAAACAGGGTAAGGGCCCAAAGTGGTGGCCGGCTGGCCAGTGGCTCACCACCTCCTGCCCTCAGCCCAGTCCTCTAGGGATTTCTTTAGCCATTTCCGTGTGCATCTCTCAATGCCTATTTCTTATGATGGACTCCACAAGAATTGGGATCTAGGTGGCCTGGCTGCTCAGGACAAGAAGATTAGGACAATTCCTATCCAAATATGCTCACCCGGTCATTTCCAGCCCCGAATCCTTCCTTCTCTCCAGCATGAAGTAGGTTTAGTGAGCAAGTTATTTGAATGGGGGTCCAAGTGAAGAGGTCAAAGTTAAGCAGATGGTAGAGCTTCCATAAAGGGACTTCTTGAGAGGTCTGAAATAGAGTGGGGGTGATCGCTCAGTTGATAAAGCCTTTGCCATGTGCAAGCAGGAGATGCTGAGTGTAATCCTCAGAACACATGCTAAAAACAAACAAACAAACAAACAAAGAGCTCGTGGCGGAATTTATCATTAAGGAAGCAGAGACAGTTGAATCTCTGGGGCACGGTGTCCAGCCTAACAGGTGAGCTTTAGCCCCATGAGGGACTCTGTCTCAAACAAACAGGGGTGTTGCCTGAGGAGCGACCACCAGGGTTGTGCTCTGACCTTCATACATATAGATGTGTATGTGAACACACATTTACAAACACATGTACCTGCATAAACATGACCTTACACACACACACACACACACACATACACACACACACACACACACATACACACACACACA
>NC_034599.1:109085823-109088546 GCF_900095145.1 Mus pahari | reverse complement strand
CACACACACACACACACGCACGCACATGCTCGCACATGCTCGCACATCAAAAAGAGAGAACAATTTGTTAGAAAAATATACCGGTAGACTTTGTATCTTTCATTTTCCTTATTAAAATCACTACTGTAACCGGCTCTTCTACACTGTGCCGACAGCTAGTGTACTGGCATGCTGGCTACAGCTTTCAACCACTGTGGCTTGACTATGGCTGTCTGTAATTCACAGAATTCAGCTCAGAGCTGAGCTCTGAGCTCAGCCTGAATGTGTGGTATACAAGGTTGGGGACTCACATTCAGTTTTGACTTTTAATTCCATTGATATCTGTTGGACCGGCTGGGGATGTAGTTCAGTGGGTAGAGTGCACACTTAGCACACATAAAGCTCTGAGAGTCTATAAACTTCATTGCTATATGACGGGATTGGTCCTGTGGGAAAAGACCAAAGCTAGCCAGCTGGCCTCTTTTGCTTCTTTGTTGTTCAACAGACAAGCACACAGCAAAGGCCCCTTCCAGAGGGTGAGCAATAGGGTACCATTTAAGTAGGATAAAGTGCTCTCTCTGGACACTGAGCCTGCGCAATGCCTTCGCCTTGAACCTTCCAGCCTTCACAGTTGTGAGGAATAAATGTTTTTTTTTTCATTTTTATTTGTTTACACTTTTAAGAAGTTATTTGTATGTGTACCTGTGTGCGTGCAGGTGGGCTTGCTTCTGTGTGGAGGGCAGAAGCTGACTCTGGGTGCCTTTCTCTATTGCTCTCCACTTATTATTTTCTTCAGCGGAAGTCTCTCACTGAACTCAGTTTGCCTCTTGGATAGGCTGCCTTGCCAGTGAGTTCCAAGACTGCTGGTATATAGCTCCTCCCTCCTCCCAGCATCGAAGGTACAGCCAGTGCCCCTGCACCTGGCTTTTTAGTATGTTCTGAAGATCTGGACTCAGGCTTTCAAGTTGGTATAGCACAGCAGGCCCTATACCCCCTGAACCATCTCCCTAATCCCGTTGTCAATTCTTAAACAACATGGCCCAAGTAATTTGCTACCACAGCACAAAGGAGCTAAATTCCCAGCCTCAGAGGGATCATTGTGACTTTTCTTGACATTCGGGTCAGGACCCTGAGTAAAACCCAGGAAAGTCTGCCGTCCACTCCACCCTTTCTCCTCTGAGCGCTCTGTACGAAAACAAGCAAAATCATCCGATTGGAGGGCAGATTCTCAGATTTCATTCCCCATTTCCTGCCCTTGGCTGTCTTTTCTTGAAGTCTGAACAATGCGGGAAACTCTGTTCTTTCTCCTTGCTCTTCCGCTGCTTGGAAATCATGCAGGGGAAGGTTCCAGGGCCTGGTGTTATCTCAGAAACCCAAGTGGATCTCAGCTCACAGTCTGTTTTCTGTGGCCAGCCTGTCAAACAGAGTTTGGCTGCTAGGAATGACCATTGTTTGAGTACGGGGCCAAGTGCCATGCCCAGGGCTGATTCTGCTTTCATTTCCTGAGAACGGACTGCATCTCTGGCCTCTGAGCTCAGCTTGAATGTGTGGCATACAAGGATGGAACTCACATTCAGTTTTGACTTTTAATTCCTTTGATATCTGTTGGAAGGGCTGGGGATGTAACTCAGTAACTAGAGTGCACACTTAGCACTCATAAAACACTGAGAGTCGGCTCGAGAATTACAGGAACCCAGAGGTAGAGGTACACATGCCAGTGACCCAGCGTTCCGGAGGTAGAGGCCGAAAGATTAGAAGCTCAAGGTCATCCTTGCTACACAATGTGTTCAAGACCAGCCTGGACTACATGAGACCCCACCTGAAACAAACCAAACCAAACCTAACAAGCAGACAAACAAACAAACAAATGGGTTAAGAAGGCTCAGAGGGTAAAGGTGCTTGCTGCCTAGCTTTTCTGCAGTCTCCATGGTAGAAGAAGAAGAAAACTAATTTTCACAAGTTGCATTAGCTTTGTGACATGCACATCCAACCATGTACACACACAATAAGTAATTTTTTTTTTTAAATCCAGAATCCGGAATTGAATACTAAAATATATTGAACTCTTATTAGATGGTAGAGCCAGGGCTGGAATAATGATATTTTCCCAAGAGTGGACAGCTCCATCCGTGTTGTTGTCTGAGCCAACTGGACCAAGTCACGAAACCATCCCTCTCCTCTGGAACCCAGAAAACTGACCTGGGTGTTGTGCGGGCACTCATTAAACAGAATCAACTCAATGCTTGTGAGCTAGACATTCCTATGCAATCGTGCCTACCGAGGCCAGAGATGTCAAGTAAACAAGGACACTTCTAAGGCTGAGGCTTTGAAATCCTTACAGTAAATGCTGTGCTCTGAGCTAGAGCTTCCTCTTCTGCCCTGAGAGAAATCAGAGGAAATGCCTACAGCCTCTGTACGGAAAGTGGTCCTCTGTCACGTGGCAGAATTTCCCTTCCTCTGAACTCGTGACACCCAGATGGCATTGCGAGTTTAGTCTTGAGAACCTGCTCAGCTGCAGTGTTTAGGGTTTGTATGTGAGCCTTGGGTGGGGACATGGAAGTTGAAAAGAGAGGGAGTCTCACGAAACAAAGCACACAGGACAATGGACCTCAACTCGTTTGCACTCAATGGTCTCCAACCCCTTTTCTTGTCTATGTGTGTGCATGAGTTAGTGTGTGTGTGTGCGCGTGTGCGTGTGTGTGTTCTGGTGTGTGTGCTCTGGTGTGTGTGTTCTGGTGTGTGTG
>NC_034599.1:109049343-109084985 GCF_900095145.1 Mus pahari | reverse complement strand
TCTGGTGTGTGTGCTCTGGTGTGTGTGCTCTGGTGTGTGTGCTCTGGTGTGTGTGCTCTGGTGTGCGTGCTCTGGTGTGCGTGCTCTGGTGTGTGTGCTCTGGTGTGTGGAGAGCAGAGAGAAGCTTTGGGAGTCAGTTCTTTCCTTTTGCCGCGTGAGTCTCAGCAACTGAACTCTAGTTGTCAGGCCTGGTAGAAGATGTCTTTGTCTGTGGAGCGGCACGGCCTCCGTCACGGCCTCCGTCACGGCCTCCGTCACGGCCTCCGTCACGGCCTCCGTCACAGCCTCCGTCACCTTGTTTTGTGAGCCTAAGGCTTACTGATTCAGGAGGCTGGCTGGCCAGCTAGCCTTGGGCATCAGCCCATCTCGACGTCCGCACATAGGGATGGCAAGCATGCACCACCATATTTGTCTTGGGAACTCAGGGAATCACGTCTGCATGGCTCACTGAGTTGTCTCCCCTTCCCCTATAGGCTAAACCATAAATATCTTCTTCTTTTTAGCTGGGTCTGAAACACGTAGATTTCCTAGCTTGTGGGAGTTGGATTGAGAATATTTTGCAAAACAAATACACCTTAAAGATTATCATAAGCACTGACCTGTTTGGTCCATGAAAGATGCAGAGTTGAATAGCTAACTACTCAGCCACCTGAGGCTGGGTTGGGAGCCTTTTTTCCTTGTACTTTCAGCCGTGTTTCCCTCTTGCCAAACTCTCCTCCAGAACAAATTGGAAGGCAGAATTACTCAGCCTTCGTGTAAGGAAATGGCTTGAGGAGAGAGTAAAAAAAAAAAAATGTTTTCTATATATCTGGATGCACAGAGCACCTCTTACCTGGATACCTGAAGATACCCTCCCCAAGTTCTTTTCTACTCCTTGGCTATGAATCTAAGTGTGTCAGTGTGTCAGTTCTGTCTCTGAGAAAGCAAGCTGTACACAAGGCAACTTCACTTCGGTATTTCGGAATCCGACAGTTCTAAGGTGCCTCATTGCCCTGTCACCATAGCAACGTTCTAATTAGCATGTTGCTGGACAGGTTGGTTCTCACCTGGTAAATGTGCAAGAAGTCAGCAGAAGGGCCTCACAGTTGATCATTGCTCTTAAGTGGCTACTTCCAAGCTGGTTATGTACAATCAAACACACACACACACACACACACACACACACACACACACACCCCTAGGGATTGGAATCAGGGCCTCATGTGTGTAAGGCTCTACCACTGAGCTACAACCCAGTCCGTGTACAGTTCAAAACAGTTGCTTTGGTTCTAGAAGGGTGGTTTAAAGATCCCTGAGCACATATTATTGAACACAGAGGGTGCTACTTACAGAAGGGGCTGGTTCCTCTAGAAGGTTCCTTCTTAGAACCTTCCATATGTTTCCAAACTCCTACCATGTAGCAGTGACAAGACAGGGTGGGACCATGGGATTAGTTTCTTAGATTATATTCTATCTAAAACCTCTCCTAGTCTGCTAACCTCAGAACTCGACTCAGAGATCCCTCCCCTTGAAGTCCGGTGATGTCTCCCTGCCCTCGAAGCTCAGACACTCTATCCCTCTAACGTCTACAGTACCAAGCCTCTCTGGGCTGTTGCGGGGTCTCATCAGTCTTCCTGTGGTGGGTGGCTAGCATCCTAAAGGAGATTCCTCGGAAATCCATCTCAGTACATCTCCCTGTTGAGTCTGGGAAGAATCTCTATAATTCACAACACTTATACGAATAGCTGAATCTATTTTTATCTGTTGAATGCTGTGTAGTACCTAGAATGCACCGTGGAGCACGTGTCTGTCCGTTCAGACTTTCAGAAGCATTCGTCAGGGTCCTTAAACTGCTGCCTTCCATCTGTACACAGGGACAGATTTACCATGCTCTTAATCATCTTGGAAACTATTTATAAACAGATACTTAGCATTATTTTTTAATTATGTAGATGTATTTGTTTGTCTGGGCATGCGTGTTTTGCCTGTGTATACATAAGTGTAGCATGTGCATGCATGCCTGTGCTCATGGAGGTCAGAGAAGGTCAGAAGAGGGTCAGATCCTCTGGGACTGTTAGAAATGGTTGTGAACCACCTTGTAGGTTCTGGGACTCGAACCTGAGAACACTGTAAGAACAACAAATGTTCTTTATCCCTGAGCCATCTTTGTAGTCCCCCTTTCCCATTCTTTTCCTATAATTTTCTCATGGTGCACTGCTCCGCTGTGGTGTGGAACATTACCTATTGAAAGAGAGGGCGGAGTCATGCTTCTTCCTACCTTAGAACATTTTCACATATTCTTTCAGGTTCTCCATCTTAGCCCCAAAGTACTTGTCATTGCTCCGGAAATATACTGACTGGATGTTGTCCATGGTCCCAGAGAAAGTCCAAGGCCGAACCTGGAATTGCCCTTGGTCTAGTTAATTTCATTGACTCGACACAGACTAGAGACATCTGATTGGTCTGTGGGCATGCCTCTAGGAGATTGTCTTGATACTAATTGATGCTGGACAGCCTGGCCCTCTATGGATGGAGTTATCCCTAGGCAGGTGGTCCCGGGCTGGGTAGCAAAGTCAGATAAGCATGAGCCTGCAGGAGACATTATGCAGCATCTTCCATGGTTTCTCATGTGTGTGGGTGCATACTAGAAAATAAAACAAAACAAAACAAGACAAAACAAAACAAAAAAGCCAGCAAACAGGATTGCCCTCACGCCCCGACTTCCCTCAGTGATGGACTGTGGGCTGGAAACATAGGATGAAACAAACCCTTTCCTCCCCAAGTTGCTTTTGGTCAGGGTTTTATCACAGCTACCTGAAGGAAACTTGAGCAGCCCTCAAATCTTTGACCTCAGAGTGCCTGGACTTCATTCACTGTGACACTATGCAATAAACGCCCTCTAAAGTGAGTGAAGAGATAACAAATGTCCAATCTCTTTTCTAAGAAAGCCACTGTCAGGCTTGGGATATAGTCTAGTTGAGAAGAGTATAGTGGGCAAGCACCAGGGCATGAGTTCGAATCCCTAGCAGCTATGTAACAAGCTAGACTCCCAAGAGTCTTTTTAAAAAATTTTTCTTGTATGTATGCATGTGTGTGTGTGTGTGCGTGTGTGTGTGTGTGTGCGTGTGTGTGTGTGCGTGTGTGTGTGCGTGTGTGTGTGTGTGCGTGTGTGTTTTAAGTGTTTAGTATTTCCTCCCCATTATGGTATCCTGATTTGTGAACATGCAACACCAAAAGGAGAGGGAAGTGTCTGGAGAGACAAAAGAGGTAGAGGGAGAGGAAAAGGGAGATGAGGGAGAGGGAGAGGGAGAGGGAGATGAGGGAGAGAGAGAGGGAGATGAGGGATAGGGAGAGGGAGAGGGAGAGGGAGAGGGAGAGGGAGAGGGGAGTCTCCTTAAGTGCCCTTCATTTCCCAGTGACAAAGATCTGTACTGGGGAGGTATTGGAGTTGCTTGGCTTGCTAAGGTGGAAGGAGGGAGGTGAAACTCGTTTAGTTTTGATGTTTGGGGCTAAAAAAAAATTGATTACCTTTCCATTCACCTAGTTTGTTTTATCTATAAATGGCTTTTTAAAAACATCCTTGCCAAATATATATTTTTAAACTCTTCAGGGACAGCCAAGTTTCCTCTGAAGTAGCTACTGGATTAATCTTTAAGAAATACAGATAATTATTACTTAATCCCTTAATTTACTTGCTGGGTGAATATAAATTTGTGTCTATGTTCTTTTTTTTTTTTTTTTTTTTTGTGAAGGAGCTGTAGAGACCACTAAGACTCATGAGCTATTAATGGAAGTTGATGAAACCCTCACAGCCAAACTCTACCCAGAGAACTAGCTCCATAAGCCTGGTGCTCATGCACAGGCAGCGGCTCCCCTGCCCCTGCCCAGGAGCCTAGAGAGTAGAGAAGTCTTCAAGGAGCCACAGGAAGGCAGTCTACAAGCGGCTCATTTATCAGTCTTTAACTTGGACATTTTAACCAGACATTGAGTTTATACAAATCTTTTGACAGAATAGTGAACTGTGCTATTCAGATGCACACAATGTGGGTGGGGGCTCTGGCCGTAGCCATTCTCTTGGGAGCTTTCCCTGTTTCCTTCCAGTCTTCTTGCCTTTTGTAACTGATTCGTCCCAAAGCCAATCCTATGAATGAATAGTGGACAACCCTGAAGCACCAGGATGACCTCCCGGAGAGGGACTCGGCACTCTGGGGATTGTCACCCAAGGACCCCGCTAGACAAGATGTCCTGAAAGAACGTGCCTTTGCCTTTGGGTGAAGTCGCTGGATCCCCCCCCCCCCCCCGCCCAGACTTCTCAGAAGCATAAGGATACCCAGCACATGAGCACAGTCCAAGGAGTAGCAGCTTCCTGCAGCAGAGAGGCGGGAGGGGTGGGGAACACATCCGGAGGGTCTGGGGAGCTGTCCTGCTCATGGGTCCACTCTGAACCCCATCCGTGTCTGGCTGCTATTGCTGGGTGCAGTAGCTCGGGCAGTCCAGCTTTGGACCACTCTGCGGTGCTGTTCCTGTGGGCCTTGTACTTGCTGCTGTGACAGGGCAGTGACACTGTCAGAGGAGCTGCTTTTCACAGATGATGTAGACTCTCCAGAGCGAATACTGGTTTACACCTGACCTGAGAGTGTTTGAGCTCCACACCTTGGCTGGATCGCTGCAGGATTTGACCTGTTCCTCTTTTCTTTCTTCATCTTTCCCTCTTTCATCTTGTTTATTCTCTCTCTCTCTCTCTCTCTCTCTCTCTCTCTCTCTCTCTCTCTCTCTCCTCTCTCTCTTTCCTTTCAAAAACATTTTTGAACTAGGGTCTTACAATATAGCTCAGGCTATCTTCAATCCTCCTGCCTCAACCCCTCAGATTTTGGGATTGCAAGTGAGGTTCATACCATGCCACACTTGAATGATCTTTGTCAGAGCAAGCCAGGGAGGCCAGAGCCCACTGTTGTCTGTGATTGTCTCTGTCGCTGTGTGGCTCAGGGTCTCTGTCTTGAAGTCCCCACTCTCTGATGACAAGAACAGAAACTGCTACCATATCTTTTTTTTTCTTTTCTCAGCAACAGGGAAGAGGAAAAAGAGCCCCTGTGGGCCAGGCATTTCTAATGACCTTGATTTTTTTAACTGTTTGTTGAGATTGTTTTATTTACCAAGCTAGGAAACACAAGGCATTTCAAATAGATTTCAGAGCATTAACTTGGTCATCTTTGACAGGTTTTAATAAAGTTCTAATAAAATATCTTGAATATGGATGCGTGCTTGTGTTGGGAGTGGAGAATGACCCCAGATCACATTCTGGGAGAATGTCACCCCTCTTTTTCTAGACAGTGTCTCTTACAGACCTGGACTACTCTTACAAGTAGGCTGTGTCGACTGTCAGCAAGTCCCAGGCATCCTCCTGTCTCTGCCTCCTAGCACTGGGATTACAAGAGTGTGCCACTTCTGTCTTTTGACGTGGGTTTTGGGATTGAACTCGGGTCCTCGTGCCTTGCAAGGCAAACACTTTGTTAATCAAACACCGCTATCTCCACACCCCCTTTAGTAAAGTACAGTGACCACTGTCACCTTCCTTCAGCCTCTGACTTCACAGTAAGCTGAGTAAGTGCCATCTAGCACCGATGCCCAGGGACCACAAGACATTGCCTCCTGGAGACACTCGTTCCACTCTCCCATGGCAAAATGACACAAGGAAGTAGAGTTAAAACATTTTTTAAAAAACCCCTGAAACTCAGTTAGGAAGCATTTTTACATCTGTTGGATGGCTTGCAGTAATTGTCTTCCATATTGCATAGGAGTGGGAACTTTTGATTCCCACAGACTTGCTTCTTTGTTCTGGGGGGGAGGCCATGTGGCAGGCCAGTGGGCTGGTCCCACCTGGTCTCCTGAGCCGTGGGTGTTAGCTGCCGGCATGGCAAACCACATCGCTGTCTGCCAGATGGTGGCTTGGGTGTCTGACTCTGAAATGCCAGCTGCAATTAAAACCCATTCTGAGATCGAGTCTTTCAGCGTGGGCCCAGATGGCGAGCTGGCCTCTCGGCCCGCGATCACTTAAGAGGCCAAGTCTAAGAGAAAGCAGATGGAGAGAGCTGTAGGAGGAGACACGCTGTGGAAAGCAAGGGAACTGGACTTCTATTTTGCCAGCTCTAAAACTCACAGAGAAAAGGGGGAAATGGTGGGTCTCTGTGCTGCGTGCAATGACCTTCGACCTCAGATGAGAATAACGTCAGACTTGCTAGGTGGATGGATGGGTTGAGTGTACATAGCTAGGTGTAGTGTGTGTGTGTGTGTGTGTGTGTGTGAACTAGAGGGCAACATCAGGTGACAAACATTCACCTTAAAAAAAAATATTCTTTGGAACAGGGTCCCTCACTAGTTGGAGCTTGTCAAATAAGTCAGTTAAGCTGACCGGCCAGCAGACTCCAAGAATATGCCTGTGTCCACCTCCCCATTGCACTGCCATACCCAGCTCCCTCCCTCCCTCCTTCCCTCCCTCCCTCCCCCCTGCCTGCCCGCTTTCTTTCTTTCTTTCTTTCTTTCTTTCTTTCTTTCTTTCTTTCTTTCTTTCTTTCTTTCTTTCTTTCTTTCTTTCTTTCNTTCNTTCTTTCCTTCCTTCCTTCCTTCCTCCCTCCCTCCCTCCCTCCTTCTCTCTCTCTCTCTCTCTCTCTCTCTCTCTCTCTCTCTCTCTCGTCACGGGGGCTGGGGATTAAAATCAGGTCTGAGCTATAGTCTCTTTATCCCACATTCAGCTCTTTAATGAAACCTTAGTCCTGGCACTGCCGTGAAGATATTCTGCATATACGATTGGCAGCTGTAGTTAATTGGTTTTAACCAAAGGAGGTTACCAAGGATCATGTGACTCTGTTGTACACTACAAGAGTGAGCACTGGGGTTTTCTGGGGAAGAACTCTGACCAGAAACTTCATCATGAGTTCCTGTCTGGTTTCCATACTTCTAGTCTGCCCTATGAATGTCTGACACGCCGACCCCCACAGCTCTGTGCGCTTGTGCATGCGCTACACCTGCAGATTCAATATTTCCCTTGAGGGATTCGGGTGCACATTGACACTCGACAAGCTCAGCTGCAAGGCATAGTGAGTTCACTACTTGCTGTGTCTTATTCTTCAAGATGCTTTGCCATCGACTGCAGCCATAGCAATGGCACTCGTAAATATACAGCGCCAAGCCAGGCATCACAGGCATGTGTGGAGTCAATGAGCTCTCGGGTTCTCCACAAACCTGGACCGTACTAAAGGGGAGCATGGATTCAGAGGTATATGAATTGGGCTGGTGAACTGCTCATCAGATATAAGTCCTCTTTGCACAGGCCTGAAGAGCCTAATTGGATGCCCGAGACCCAAGTAAAGCTGGAAGAGAAAAGCAACTCTACAAAGTTATCCCATGTCCATGCTAGGGTATGCTGTGCCCCACCCCACATACACGAGAATAATCAATAGTGAGGAGAACACAGTTCCCTGTTACATGAAGGCACTGCTGGCAGCACGTTAAGCATTCTTGATGAATTTTTCCCTAACCTTCCAGCCACCAGTAAACACTGTTTCAAAGACATGGGCCAAGGAGTCCTAATCCCAATTTAAAAATCTGACCCCTTCTTACCACCCTGATCCTTAGACAAAGGTGCTTGTCTAGAAATTAATACCTCCCTTCACAGTGAGAACTCAAGAGCCGCCGGCAGCGAGTTTGGGGGAATGGGAGAGAAAGGTGCCGTAACCTTTGTGCTGGGGTGAAGGTTTTGCTATTACTCAAGGGCTTGTGGAAGAGAAGTGAAATGTATTGTGTCTCATGAGTCTGTCACATGCTCTGACAGCTGTCCCTGTTCATAGGCCAGCGTGAGAGTTTCTAGGTGAGAGAGCCTCTTCTTACTGGAACTTCTTTCCAGAGAACACTTCGAATAATTAATTTGCCTGCTACTGGTATAAAATTCCCAAAGGATGACCAACTGCTAGTGGAGGATCTGTAGCAATTAAAATGTGCTGCCTTAATAGCAGACTATTTAAGCAAACACATGGAGAGTAACTCAGCAATCAGATTGGAAAGCATTTTGAATTTTGGTTTGAGGTTGATGAAGAGTAAGTTATGTTGTCTTGGTGGTGTTGCTGTTATTTGTTTGTTTGTTTTGTGTTTTGTTTTTTAAATATGTATACATACAGAGGGGGATCCTGGACATATGCAGGTATGGCAGGCAGGCACACACACACACACACACACTCTCTCTCACACACACACACACACACACACACACACACACACACCTCTTCTACTTTATTTTTGAACTGAGGTCTCTCATCTCTCTGGAGCTCACCAATTAGGCTAGGCTAGCTGGCCAGGGAGCCTCAAGTCTCCACCTGTCACACCTGGCTATGGGTACAGATGGACATACAGATGGATACAGATGGACAGCCCACATATACCATCACATCCAGTTGTTGTTGTGGCTTTGTTTTGTGTCTTTACATAGGGTCTGGTGAAGTGGGAACTTCTGGTTTAAGCATACAGTCTGGGAACTGAAGTCAGGGTCCCCCACTTGCAAGGCAAGCGATGTACAGACTGGCTCCCTCCTCCAGCCAGGAGAGGGTTCTTGGGTTCGTTTAGAATTATATCTTTGTCCCTAGCTGTTGATCTAGATGCATGCCCCTGCGGTGCCACCCCTTTGGCCTCTGAAGCATCACAGATTAAACATAAGAATCACTGCTCTGTGCTTAAGGGTTTGGCTGGCACGGGTTCTCCCTAGGGATCGGGACAGTCATATGCAGTATGACTGCCTCCCTCCACCTGTCCTCATGACCTCACGAGGTCTTTGGGAATTCTTGAGGACACAGAGGGAGGCTTGGGATTTCACCTGTTGCCTTCAGGCTGCTGAGGCATTTGTAAACTTCTTGGAAGCACGAACTGAACAAAAGCTGGTGTTCCTCTGCTCCCCATGTCAGAGTGAGTTCGTAAAGCTTTTAACAGAACGGTGTAACGGTGTGAGGCCAACACAGATGACCAACAGTGCTATAGTCTGAAAGTGACTGTCTTTGCCAAACAGTTTCACAAAAGGCCAGGGGGTGGCTGTCACATCCAGGGAAGAGAATATTGGTGGAAAGGAAAGGTTGAAGGTTTATAGGCTTCCGGGAGCTGATGGAATTGTTAGTGGGCAGTGACCTCTGTCAGGGGTTCCCAGGTCAGGGTGAATGAAGTGTATCGATCATGCCTTGTGTAAGGTTTTCATAGAGGAAGCCAAGGAGGTAGGAGAGGAGGAGAGGGAAGAAAATATCCCGACTGAACCTGAGCTGTGGTACCTTTTGCTTTGCTGTAATGGTGGAAAAATGAAATTAACAAAAAGGTAAAGCATGTCCCCAGCTGGCACTGAGAAGTCTACATTCCCCTTATCGCCTGCCCTTCCAAATGCCCGCACACACTTCCAAATGTGAGCTGTGGGGTGCTGTTCGCCTTCCTCTCAAGGGTCAATGGAGAGACTTCCTCAGACCTCCTTGGAGGGCAGCAGGCAGGGTGATCTGTGCCCTGTGGTGTGGTCAGCTCAGGCTGTGGCAGGGGGCATCATGAGCTTTGTGAGTTGCTCTCCCAGTTTCCCTCCCCCTCCCTTCCTCCCCCCCCTCCTCCCCCTCCCCTCTCCCCCTCCCTTCCTTCTTTCTTCCTTTCCTTCCTTTTCTCTCTCTATTTTGCTGACCCCATCTGTTTCTTTCCTGTTAGGCCTGTTTTCCTGGCACCAGCCCTAGGCACTTACCCTTATCAACACCTCTGTTTGGTGGCTGCTGTAGCCACTGCTGTCATCAGTCTCCTCTGTTTTTGTGGTTATCCTGTCACTGTGTCACTCTTCTCTCACATCTAAGCTTTTGCTAGACAAGAACTGGCCATCCCGAGAAAGGAGCCGCACAGGAGCAGATGCCATCTTTGCAGGTTTTCCTCACGGGGGAGCTCTTCCCAGTGTTGTTGGGAAGCTTTCCATGAGCATTGCACGGGTTTGCTATGGAAACAGGCTCTCAAGTAGCCTGTGCTGGCCTTGATCTCCCTGTGTAACCAAGTGGTGATTGGGAATCCTCCTGCCTCTACCTACAGGGTGCTGGGATGCTAAGCATGCACCAATTCGTTGCATTTATGTGGTGCTGAGGAGAACCAGAACTTGAGCATGCTACCAGCAGAGTCACACACTTAGCCCCTTGATTTGCGTTTGTCGTGGACTTCCTCCCACCCCACCCCCATTAATTGTAGCTTAGAAATCTTAATCAACATTGCACATCAGAATCATCTGTATAGCCTCAAAAAGTCCAGAGGCCTTGGGGCTGGAGAGATTGCCCAGGAGTTAAGAGCGCATGGCTTTCTTGCAGAGACCAGAGTTCAGTTCCCAGAACTCTTACCTGGAACCTCACAAGCATTGGTAACTCTGCCTCCACAAGGGCTCCAGCTCCCTCTTCTGACTTCCAAAGGTACCCACACCCACATGAGCATAGAGGCTTCTATTGCCATGACTACAACAACTTATAGAAGAGAGTGCTCAATCAGGCTTTAGATGGTTTTAGAGGGCCAGAGTCCATCATGATGGAACAAAGACATGGTGGTATGGTCAGCTGAGAGCTCACATCTGGATCCACAAGTGGCCCAAAGCACACTGAGAATGGTGGTAGTTTTTTTTAAACCTCAAATCTCACCATGCCTAGTTCCTCCAAGACCAAACTTACCCTCCCTGTCCTTCCCAAAGAGTTTCATCAACTAGGGACCAAGTATTCAAGTTTATGAGCCTATGGGGGGCCATTCACCTCGGAACCCAAGGCCCAGGCCACTTTCAGAACCATTCAGTCAGGACATCTGAAATCCACCCAGAACCGTTCAGTCAGGACATCTGAAATCTACCTAGGCCTTGCTGTTTCTCTGGCTACCCAAGAGTCATACTGTCTGGTCCATGGTGGGAATAGTTGGTAACCACTGATCTAGGCTAAGATATTAAAACGTTAGAAGGCTAAATGGTTAAATTCCATCTCCCAAAGACTTGATTATCTGTTGAGAAGACCATCAGAACCTCCGAGCCAGCAAATATGTTTATTCCAAACACACCCTATACCAAGAGGCAAAGAAATCTGACTGTAGGAAATACAGTCTTCTATTCCTTTGTTTTATTATCTTGTAGGAAAATCTAAAGGATCGAATGAATTGTTTCACAAATGGATCCAAACATAACTATTGCAGAAAAAAGTATATCCATTGTTATGTTGATACCAAATTTAAACAAGGTCCGGAGCCCATTGAGGCCTGTATTTTTAGCTAAGCAGAGAACAGTCTGCAAGACATTGAGGATTTCAAAATAGTTTCTTACCTAAAAATATACTTCCTGAAATGAACTAGAGGCCCGAGAGGGATGAATGGGCTCGCTTTTTTTCCTTCTTCTTCTATGTTTACTGTCACCACAAGAAAGCAGATCTTAAATATATAAGCTTGTATTTTTAGAGACCCAGGAAGCAGGTTGTTGTGCCCAGGCAACAAAGAAGGTCACGGGGTGAAATGCTGAAGACAGAAATCTAAAATTCACAGCATGGAGAGTAACTGTCGAGGCAGGCACTGGAGTTGGCACCCCACCCCCCCACCCCCGGGCAGGAGTAAGCTAGCACCAGGGGAGTGAGTAAGGCAAGTGGCCCTCTCAGACCTCTGGAAGGGGACCTCTTGCAGAAATCCCTCCCTTTTGCCTCAGCATCTGTCCTACAGCCCCATGCAGCCCGAGTGTCTAATCTTTAGTGTGGTAAAGAATATGAGTTCACTCTTCTCTGTTTCCCAGAGTGCATAGCAGCATTGTCTGACTTGTCAACTGCAAGGTGTTGCTAACAAACTCAATTCCTCTCTGCTTACCGACTACATACCATGTGACCAGCCGCCTCCCACTGCTGCCTCCCCGCCCCGTGGTAGACTATACCCTCAAAGGATGAGCCAAAAGCCGTCCTTTAAGTTGATACTTTCCTGGGTATTTGGTCTCATCCGTGAGAAAAGGAACTAACAAAGATTCTATATGGTGGGTGCTCTTTGACACACTGGAGATACAGTGTCTGAACAAGGTAGACTGAGGCTCTTAGAAATGTAATTGTTGGTGACAGGTTATATGGAAGTGCATGACCCACGTACCCCGACCAACAATCAAACAGAACCACTTGGTGGTTACTAGCTGCCCACTTTGGGATGAAAAATGTCATTTAATTAGAGACCAAAGGTGGCAGAAATGAAAACTGAGGATTGAGCTAATGTGTTCTTGTCATACCCTCCAATGTGAGGAATAAGGGTGAGAGAACTGGGGTGACTGTGGTGTGTGTGGGTGTGTGTGTGTGGGTGTGGTCTGAGAAGTGGCAGGCCACTAGCAGGTCCATGAGGTGTAATCAAATTTCCATGGAGAGCCAGTAGAGCAGGGGCAGAAGGCAGTGACACAGATAGTGTGGGCCAAGTCTGGGGAGCGAATCTGGGAGGAGACATAAGCCTGGCCATCTTGTTCCTAGCCCACACCGCACCTGAGAGAACTGTCAGGGCCTTTGCACAAGGGATGGTTCCACCACTGTCCTCGGCCCCTTCTTCACTCTTCTAGGTGGAAAATTGACTCCACCTCGACTTGCTGGCAGCCTCCAGCCTCTCTGACTACACCCCTGCCCCCTCTGCTCTCTCATCCCTCATTCCCCACATTGGAGAGTACGGCCGTCTCCCTGGGACCACATCAGCCCAACCATTAGCATCTGTTTCAACCACCTCTGTATTTCACTGTGGTGTTGACCTCTCTGCCCATTTGGACGATAACTTTTCTAGTATCTCCATCTTACGTGCGCACCTCTAATCGATTCCTGCGCGCTGGTCTGATTTGTTTACTTATCTATTTTAGACAGGGTCTCATGTGCCCTGGACTGGCTTTAAAGTCCATATATAGCAGAGGATAACCTTGAACTCTTGATTCTCCATCCTCTACCTCCAAAGGGCTTGGCTCACTGGTTTACTCCACCTTGCCCAGCTTATACAGTATTGAGGATGGAACTCCCAGTTTCATGATTTAAGATACTGAGCTCCATATTCAGCTCCAGTGAACCAGAATTTCTTCAAGAGAACTTGGGACATCCAGGGCAGTGGGCCAAGCTGTTTGTTTATTGATCGATAAGGTTTTTGTGGAAAACATGCTTCATGTCCACCATGGACAGAGTGCAGAAGCTACGAGAAGTGTCACCACTGCCACACAATGTGCGTGCATCCAGGAATTCTACTCTGGAGAGATGATGATGTTGATGATGATGATGATGATGATGATTACCTTTCTCCTTCTTTCCTTCATCTATTTCTAAGGAAGGTACACACACACACCAAGTCATTTGTGCAGGGAACATATTTCAGTAGATTCTCTCTTTCTAGCATGGGATCCCATAGAGTAACCTTTGGTCTTTCTTTCTCTCTCCCCAGTTAACAATGATGTAATGGCCAGCGACAATGGCGGTGCGGTCAAGCTTCCACAGCTGTGTAAGTTTTGCGATGTGAGATTGTCCACTTGTGACAACCAGAAGTCCTGCATGAGCAACTGCAGTATCACGGCCATCTGTGAGAAGCCGCATGAAGTCTGCGTGGCCGTGTGGTAAGGGGGCCTCTGGAGAAAGGGGGTCTTGCTTTTCAGATTACCTTAGATGATGCTGTGACAAACTCCTGTCCAAGGCAGCTTCAGGAAGGCTTGTTCTGGGTTCCAGTTCTAGGGGTATACAGTGAGCACATGGAAGACACGATGCTCACAGTCCCATGGTATCACATATAGGGAGCAGAGACTGAATTAGCTGGACATCAAGCATTCGTACACCTGAGCCTACTGGGCACATCCAACCATTACGTTTTGTTTCCTGTCTTTCTAAGTCATATGTGCTCATGGCATGAGGCACTCACTGTATGTGCTCCTCCCAACCCCAAATACATATACCAATATTCCTGTCCTCCCTCCATCAACTATTAAGTCTGATTGCTAGAATGCTTCTTCTTGTGGTTTGAATATGAAACCCCATAGGCTCATGTGTTTGAACACCTAACCTCAGGTGGTTCGTTTCACCTCTCAGCGTCCACATGGTGGCTCATAACCTCCTGTATGTCCATCTCTAAGGGGTTTGATGCCCTCTTCTGGCCTTCTCTGGCATTCATCATGCATATGGTGCACATTCAGGCACTGGAAGGTACACACAAGATTAAAATAAATTAGCAATTAAATAAATATGATGTATATGTAGAACCAAACTCCTGGGCATTTCTCAAAATACATGCTGTACTGTTTATCCTTTGAGTGCTAGGCCAAACCAGTCTCCAAACATCTGGATGGCAAAGAGATGACCCATTTCCCAAAGCATAAACCATGCCTATTTTTTCTGTTCTGGAAAGGAAGAACACCCCACCATCCTCTCTGCTGCGTTAATTGTTTGTTTCCCGTCCTGTCCTTCTCTTGAATTCAGGAACTTGCATTTCTTTATTTAGGATTTTGATTCCCATTTTGTTTTTGGAACCAGCTGTTGGCATGAAATGTGTCACTGCCCCCACCCCACACACAAGGAGTGACTTGTGACCAGCAAGCAGGAAAAACAGATCATGGGCTTTAGAAATGGCTTGGGAGTTGGTAAAGTGCTTGGTATACAAGCATAAGGACCTAGGTTTGATCCCTAGAAACATCCAGTACTCTGGAGCAGAGACGAAAGGATGCCTGGGGCACGCTGGCCAGCTAGCCTAGCTAAAATGGCAAGTTCCAGGCCAGTGAAAGACCCTGTCTCAATAACCAAGGGAGACATCTCCTGCAGAATAACACTGGATGTTGACCTGGCCTCCACATGCATGTGTGCACAGGTACACATATCTGCACACATACATGTATACCAAAGATAAAAAGAAAGAGATCTACCACCATGTCCACCAGGAGAGCTGTCTTGTCTGTAATCATAATCAGGCTCTGAGGTGAGCAGAAGGTGGGGAGAGATAAGCAAAGCCAGTGCAGGAGAGTTTGGGACAGCTCAAGAATGTTGGGGAACCAAAGTGACTCCTGTTAGTGGAAACCACTTCCTAAGGGATGCACATACTTGACTGCTCTATCCAGAGACTGGTCATTCATTGTCCCCTCTTTCTGTCCCCCTCTTGCTTGTCCTCAACAAACCTCTGCACCCCAGGAGGAAGAACGACAAGAACATTACTCTGGAAACGGTTTGCCACGACCCCAAGCTCACCTACCACGGCTTCACTCTGGAAGATGCCTCTTCTCCCAAGTGTGTCATGAAGGAAAAAAAAAGGGCGGGCGAGACTTTCTTCATGTGCGCCTGTAACATGGAGGAGTGTAATGATTACATCATCTTTTCGGAAGGTGAGGAGTCATCCCGGGTCACAGTCCTCCAGGGGAGCACTGCTGTGTGGAGCACCGAGAGGACAGAGGAGCTGAGGAAGCAGTGGGCTCCGTGCTGGCCCTTCTTAGATTTGATTCCCCAGAGCCCATCTTGGTCCTGACAAGCAGTTTCTTTCCTCCATGGTGATGGTCCGTTCCCTCATTCTCAGGGCATCTGCAGCAGCTGGGGATTGTTAGCAGTGTAGATTATTAGTATTATTTAAAATGTATTTTCTCTGTGTGTGTGTGTGTGTGCATATATTGGTGGGTATGTGCGCAGTATATGTACACATCTGTGCTCATGTGTATGACGTCCAGAAGTCAGCTATGGTTGTCACTCCTTATCAGCCATCCACCTTGCTTTTTTGAAGCAGGATCTCTTATTGTGGCATGATTATTCTGGGCTGGCTGGCCTAAGATACTATTCTAAACAGAATTATGGGTAAATAATGAATGCACACGTTACTGGGATACTTTTAGTTAATTAATTAACCTGTATGTATTTATTTTCCTTGAGACATTCACTCAAGTTACCCTGAAATTCACTAAGTACAGCCCAGGTTGGCCTCAAATTTGGAATCCTCCTGCCTCAGTCTCCTGAGTGCAGAGATTGCAGGCATGGTTACTCGTTGACATCATGTTGGTTTTAAATGTTCCTTTCCTTCATCTATTATTTCCTTGAAAAAAAAAAACAAAACAAAACAAACAAACAAAAAAAAAAAAACCAGCCTTTGAAAAGCCAGGTTGCTGGAGCTGAAGGAATGTGCACAATGGACCAACAGCTCCATGGTCTAGAGAGACCCGCCTCTCTCTGACTCCCAGTAGCTTCCCTCATGCCCTTTGGCAAAGAGGTCCTACTGGGGCTCATATTCTTGCTGTTTAAAATCTGATTTTTTTCCCTGCCTATGTTTTGTGACTTCCAATTAAAATCAATAGCCATAACCTTGACACAAATCCTTTAAAGTATGGATGTTGGGTGCCCTCAGTGTTTGAAGGCATGATGTTACTATTCCAGATGCCCCAACCTCTAGGTGTGTGTGTGTGTGTGTGTGTGTGTGTGTGTGTGTGTGTGTGTATGGGCAATCTATGGACAGGCAGACAGACAAGCAGAGAGATTGGCAACTCTTTTATTTTATTTTATTTTTTAACCTACCTACCTGCTACATGCCAGTCCTTTCAGAGGAAGGGACAGATTACAGAGAGACCTTGTCATCTAGTCAGAAGGCCATCCAGGTATCCCCAACCTGCAGCCTGCAGGCTCCATGTGCACCAGGGTAGCTATGACTAGAGACCAAAGCAATATCCTTAAACATCCTTAAAACTTTGTAAGATGTGTTTTGTGATTTGTTTATTATTTTTCTTGGGGCGAGACTGATTGCATGGTTCTCCAGCATGAACTTTGTAGTTCACACTGTCAAAAGGCTGGGCATGTCTGGAAATGTTTTTTTTTTTTTTTTAAATTGGGTCTTTGCTTTCTCTGGCATCTCCTACCAGTCCCCCATGGCAGCAGGCTTTGTGTGATGTCTGGTGGCTTCAGTGCATCCTGCATTGGCCAAGGAGAAGGAAGACGAGAAAACAGCAGAAGCAGAGGGAACACACAGAGGGCACACTGGAAAGGCTTGCTCTGTTTTAATCTGTGCCTCTTTCAATGCCTCCTCTCTCCCCACATACCTTCCCCAGTCAAAGGGAGCCTGCTGAGTCGAGGATCTCTAATCAAAGCTAACCACAGCCCTTACATTGCTGGATAATATTACAAATTAGGCACGTTTGTTCCTGTTTTGACTCAGGATCACAGCAGGAAGCTGCTAAATAAGAGTGGGAGGGCTTTCTGTGCCTTTCAGACCCGTGACTAGAGTAATCACGCTCCAAGCTAGTCCCTTCCGCTCAGCTTCTTTATTTCCACAGAAAGCTTGCTCAGGGCTGCCTGGCCACTCAGTGCTTCTGGCTTAGTGCTCTTGACTGCATCTCTGGGTTATTGTCAGGACTCCAGAGTCCCCGGAAGCTGTCACAGAGGCCATCTTTGTAAAAACACAGCTGTCCTACTTAGGTTTCTCTTGCTGTGAAAAAGACCACAACCAAAAGCAACTTGAGGAGAAAAGGGTTTATTTGGCTTACATCATTAATTCATCCCTGAGGGAAGTCGGGGCAGGGACTCAAGGCTGGATCTTCAAGGTAGGCACTGAAGCAGAAGCCATGAGGAGATACTTCTGATCATCTTGTTCTCCCAGTGTGCTCAGTCTGCTTTTTATACACAGGACCACCAGGGAGGCATTGGCCATGGTGGGCTGGGCCCTCCACATCAGTAATTAAGACACACCCACAGGCCAATCTAATGGAGGCAGTTCCTCAGTAGAAGTTCTTTCCTCTTAAGTGCCTTTAGCATGTGTTAAGTTGACAAAAACCAGACAACAAATAGAAAATTCAAATTCATCAACACAACATCTCTTGCTCCAAAAGGAATTAAAGAGTGTTTATTCTGAGAGAAGGAGAAATGAGTATGATCTGGAAGCACAAATTCAGTTTGACCTGAAAAACTATATAGTTCTAGAACAGAAGGCAGCTAAATATTGAGATTATTTAGTAAGTGCATCGCGTGGGTGGGGTGGGCAGCAGGCAGACTGGCTATGGCAGAGTGGAGAAATCTCTCCCAATGGTTTTAGGTTCAACCTGATGCTGTCATAGTTTCTGAGATGCTGGAAGAGAGAGGTCTGTGAGTCACTTCACTCATTCCAAAGGTTCTACCTGCTCCTCAAAGGATATCAGGTCAGATCCTGAGGTTAGTGACAAAAAGTGACGAGGGGAACAAAAGATATCCTAAGATAATCTTCAATCTACACCTGTAGCATTCTAGCCCAACCATTGGCAAGCTCAGAGTCACTAGTCAGTGGCTCTTCTGATCTGCAGCAGGGGCGTAGCTCTTCTAGAGAACTCCAGAGAACACTCCTGCCTTACTTGTGCCTCCTTGATAAGGAGTATGCTTCTGATTGGGGCAGCCCAACCCGGGATCACATCTGAATGGGGCACACAAGCCCATTTAGTGCCTCCAACATCTGCTTCATCACAGGGACTCAGGGACACTGAACCATCAGAGCCCTGGTGGTATCACTGAAACCATGGCTCAGTAGTTACAAGTGGGCTTGCTGCTATTCCATAGGACCTGTTGGGAATATTCCACAGGACTCTTCTTTTGGACATTGGATCTCCTCATGTAGTCCTGGCTAGTTTGGAACTCACTATATAAACCAAGCTGGTTTGACAATCACAGAGATCCACTTGCCTCTGCTTACAGAGTACCAGAGTTAAAAGTGTCTACCAACCACCATGCCTGGGAAAATGATCCTTTATTTCTTATTTCTCCTAACAAATCAGCCATTTGAGACTAGCTGTATTGGCAAGCTCTGGGCTAAACAGAGAGACAGTGCTTCATGCCTACAGTGGAAGAGTGATAGAGGACAGCTTCCCGACGTCTACCTTGGGACTTCCAATGCTCACTCATATGTGTGTGTGCTCATGCAAGCACTCACTCACACATACCCCTTTACACACAATACAAACATCCACCTGGGGCCTTCACATGCATGGCCGCTCACATACATGTCCCATCCCCATACATGCGCACATGCACACACACAGATAGAGGCAGGAAGAATGGATGGTGAGCTTATGGGATGCTGAGAGGATGAACAAGTCTCTGAGCTTGGAGAGCGTAGCAGCGCAAGCGCAGACTTGGCCCGTGTAAGGTTTCTCTTGCTGCGTCGCGGTTGTCCTCGGGTGACTGGGTCATACAGGTTGCGTGTTCGCCCTGCCCTGATGCTTCCCCATCTGAACGGTGTTCAGGTGAAAAGCAGTGTATCACAGGTCACCCTCACTATGGCTTGGTATTGTGGAGGAGAAGGCCGTAGAGGATGCTGTGCTGCATTAACTTATGGGCTGTCTGTCACTTGCTTTGACACTGAATATGGCATTGTCATGTATAGAGCTCATCACTGAGAACATTGCTGTGGATTAAGAAAAAGAAATCGCAAAAATGAGAATTTTTTAGATCATGGCTGGGGATATAACTCATTTGGGAGAGTGTTCGTTTACCATGTATGAGGCCCTGAGTTTGAGCCCCAACATGACATACACTAAAGAATGCTGTCCCTCACTGTTGATTGGCATAAGGACTCTGAAACCGTGCTATCACATAGGCAGGACCCACAGACCTGTTACCAAGGCATCAGTCGCCATATTCTCTGAGTCCACTTGGCTCACCTCCCACCTCTACCTGTAATTAAGTCATCACCCATATATAAAGAAAACCCCCCATCTCTCGTTCTCTTCCCCCGTTCTCTTTCTGCTGCCCCCTCTCTCCCAATAAACATCACGTGGAACTGTCTGGCCTGCTGTGGCCCCTCTGAAGCCGTGTAACTGTCAAGAGCATAGTAGTCACCTATAATACCAACACTCAGAAGGTGGAGGCAGGAAGGTCAGAATCTGAGTTCAAGGCCAGCCTGAGCTACTTGAGACTTTATCTCAAAAGAAATATGATTTAAGTAGGTATATGTTGGGTGGCTTATAGTGGCTCTTCTTGGCTACATATGGTTGTATCCAGCCGTTGGCTGAAGGGTGGATGCTTCTGCTGGTGGAAGTAAGAAGTTCCATGTGCTCTCTGCCTAGGGAGAGTTCTTCCTCTTTTTAAATAATAATTTACGTTCTGAAATTATAATGTAATTACATCATTTTTCCCTTCCCTTTTCTCCCTCCAGATTCTCCTATGCACTCTCTCACTCTCAAATTTCAGATTCTTTTTTAATTTGTTACTTGAGTACACACACACACACACACACACACACACACACANANAGAGAGAGAGAGAGAGAGAGAGAGAGAGAGAGAGAGGCACACACAAAATAAATATCTTTTTAAAAAAGGAAACCAGGACTTTCCAAACCACTTCTGACTCCAAGTGCAACCTTTCCGATTCTGTAGGGAAGCAGTCCTCTGTGTCACGTAGCTGTGTGCTCTGCTGGCTTGCACACCCACCGCTGCATGCAGACTTTAGCGGTTAGCATGGAGACATCATGTAGGTTCACCTGAGGTGCTGAGAGATGGGAGGAAAGCAGGGTCTCCTAACCACGGCGCTTCATTCCTTCCTCTCTGTTGTAGAATTTCTTTTTTTTTTTTTTCAACTAAACCAGCCTTTTGGTTTGTGAGCCTCACTCTGGCAGGAAGACAAAGATTTTTTTTTCTTTTTCTCCCCCCTCCCCGCCCCACCCCCAAACAGTATCAGACATGTGGTTTCCTGTCTATGTTTAACTTTGCTAGCAGAACATCTCAGCCAGCTGGTTCCCTCTGGGCCCGCCGCAGCTTTAATGGTGGGGCTTCACGCCATCCAGTGAGCCCATTCTGTGTGCACCAGATGCCTTGCACACTTGGCTGACTTCAGGGCCTTCCAAGTGAGAGCAGTTCAGAAGTGTTGTCCCCTGCACCCTGATCTCACCTTGAGGCTGCCCAGCCCCAGCCCCAGCACCGGGCGACCAGCTTCTTAGAAGAAATTGAGGTTTTTGCTGCTGTTATTGTTGTCGTCTTTGGTTTGGTTCTGGGTTTTGAGACAGATTCTCATACAGCCCAGGCTGGTTTTGATTCTTTTACGTAGTTGAGGATGGCCTTGAACTTCTCCTGCCTCTCCATCTTGAGTGCCTAGATGGCAGTTCTGTGCCACCAGGCCCAGTTTCTGACCTGCTCGGGATCCAGCCCACAGCCTCATGAATGCTAAGGCTCGTGCTCTGCCAACTGCACTATAGTCCCAGTCCTGGCCTCGACCTCTCTGCTTTCCCTGCCTCCGCTCTGAGGTACTGAGATTATAGGCTGCTCTACCAAGCCTGGGGTTTGGGGAATCAACTGAGGGCACCCTACGTGCGGGGCTAGCAAGCACTCCACCAACTGAGCTACATCCCAGGCCCTTTAGGACCTGCACACAAACCCTGAGAAGAGCAAGGTGGGCTGTGGCAAGCCTGGGCGTGGCCTCTGCCTTCAGATTGGGCACTGGGTCCTCAGAACAGCTGCATTCCAGCTGTGCATCTTAGCTTTGAGAGGAAACAAGGCAGATTTACTTTCTGGACTAAATGCAGAATTTAAAAGAAAGGAGGGAAGGAAGGAAGGAAGGAAGGAAGGAAGGAAGGAAGGAAGGAAGGAAGAGGTGTGAAAATGTGGTTGAGAAAAATTGTTACAGTATGTAGAAAACTGTAGATTGAAATCAGCGAGTGCAGTTGTCTCCCAGAACACTATTCCATCATTTGACTGCTGACCCAGGGCTGAGAGAGCCTCTGGCTGGGTATAAACCTTGGCTGGAGATCATATCCCAAATCCTTCTGCACAACCCGAATCTGGACAAAGAAGTACACAAACTGCACCACAACTCAGTCAGGCCCAGCATAGGGTGTGTATGAGGTAACTCAAGGTAAAAACAGCTCCTTTTTGTAAACTTTTTTCCCAAGGTGGGTGTTCTGAAGCTAGCTGTGGTGGTAGCGGGGGTGGGGGGTGAGCATGCACTTGTAGAACCCCATTCTCCATGAGTCATTGTGGGGCACACAGGGTATCCGGTGTGTGCCCAGCCTGCCCTGTGCTCATCTACTAGATAGGAGTGGTCACTGCAGCAACGACCCCAGGGCTTGCTACAGCAGTGGCTGTAAGTTTATGTTCCACCCAACTCGTCCATATGTGTCCTACAGCCTCCACACCTGTGGGTGATTGTAAAATGGCTGCTGTGGAACTGTGCACACACAGAAAAAAAGTGCTCCAAGAAGCTGGGCCAACTCTGTGAACTGGTTTCTATTCCTACCCGGGCTGAATTCCAGCGGTGTGCAATCCGAACTTCTCTACATATAGCCTGGCCACCTGGCTTTGGAAGGCTTCTCAGACAGGAAGCTGCTCCGGCCTACTGTTATGTAAACCCTTTTTGCTTATTCATTATGTCTATTAAAAGTAACGATAACCTAGCTGGGGAAGATGGCTTAGTCAGTAAAGGTGGTAGGGACTGAGAACCCACATTAGAACCCTGAGTGTGGTGTCATTTGCATGCAGTCCTGGGGAGGGGGAGGCAGGATAGGAAGATCCCCTGGGCACACTCACTCAGCTCTGCTCACTTCCTGAGCTCCAGGCCAGCAAGAGACTCTGATTAAAAAGCAAGGCGGGTAACTCTTGAGGAACACATTAGGTGGACTCTTGTCTCATGGCTATGCACCAGCTCACACTCATATACACACTATAAAAAACGCTGACTTTAAATAAAACAGTTTGCATTTGTCCTTCTCATGTAAGGAAAGCTATGTGTGGGCCTGAACGGCTCAGTGGTTACTATAGAGCACTTGTGGCTCTTGCAGAGGATCCAGGGTCAGTTCTTAGCACCCAGGTCAGGTGACTCACCCCTGCCTGTAGCTCCAGTCCCAGACAAGCCTAACCTAGTATCATTTCATACACAATGGATCTGAAACTCAGAAATTGCTTCTGTTTTCCCAGTCAGGTCCACATAACTGCCTGGGCTGCAGTGTTCAACTCCAAGGTGATTCATAAATTCTACATTAGTTGTGCAGGTTCTGGCTTAGCTGGTCTCTGACCTGGTATCAGGAACGTCCCTTCCTTCCTTCCTTCCTTCCTTCCTTCCTTCCTTCCTTCCTTCCTTCCTTCCTTCCTTCCTTCCTCTCTCCTTCCCTCCCTCCCTCCCTCCCTCCCTCCCTCCCTTCTTTTCTTTCTTTCTTTCTTTCTTTCTTTCTTTCTTTCTTTCTTTCTTTCTTTCTTTCTTTCTAGACAGGGTTTCTCTGTGTAGCCCTGGCTGTCCTGGAACTCAGAAATCTGCCTGCCTCTGCCTCCCAAGTGCTGAGATTAAAGGCCTGCACCACAAACATTTTCTCTAAGCCCCCAGGATATGCCAGCATGTAGCCAACACCAGGAATCTCTGGACCCAGAATAGTTGTTCTGCTAGAGTCTTTGTCTTTCTTTGTATTCCCTGTGTATTCCAGACAGAGCGACCTTAGTGGGTAGAGGCCATCCACACAGAGGGAGCCAAAATTCAGTTTATGATTAAGGAGAAAACAGGCAAGCCTCGTTATCTCTGCTGGCTAATCTTGATCGGAACAGGATTATGTTTTCTACTAATTAGAAGTTAGTTCAGTGAGGCCCTGGGTCAGCAGAAGACAAGCGTCCATGACTTTAGAACAAACCTTGAGAATGTGAATAGGGACGTGATGACAAGGACCTAGAAGGTACCCAGGCAACAGGGTCACAGTTTAGGGTGTAAAGTACTGGGCAATACCTGGTACTGCTGAAAACACTGATGATATTTATAGTGCACAGCCTTTTCCAACGCTGACCCAGCTCCCTGGAGAAGATGATAACCCCGCCTCCTGACGTCAGTGTGTCTCTGCCTTTAGGATTCCTGAGCACTGGCAGGAGACAGGCAACCAGAAAAATGATGGAGGGACCAGACTAAGGTCACAGCACATTCTGGGTCAGTGAGCAGAAAGAAACAATCCCCAGTGCTCAGGACCCCAGCCCATGGTAGCATGCTGCCCATGTTCAGGGTGGCTCTTCCAGCCCCTATAAACCCAGTCTGGAAACACACACGCACACGCACACACACACATGCCCACGCACACGCCCAAAGCCTTATCCTGTCGGCAGTTGTAGAGCCTGCGGATTGACAGTGTTAACAATAAAAAGGGGTTACGTTGAATCAGTATGTTGGAGGTTTCTGGGCATAGACCCTGAGCTAGTACATGAAGAAATAACCACACTCTATCACTGTTGGCATTAGCTTTGTGCTTAAAGTCTTTTCTTTGGACTACTAACCCAGGTGTGTGTGCTGTGGGTGGCGAGAAATATCTAACAGTACTTGTTGTTAGGTTACGTTTTTGCTGCAGGTCGGTGATCAGCTGCCTTCCGGTTGGTTCAGCTCTAAGCTCAAGCTGCTCTTGCTCAACTTTTAATCTTAGAGTGGCATGCTCTTTGAGGGTCTCTGGCTTAAAGGCTAACAGTTCAGTTCTAAGCCATGCTGTGGAGAATCAGCCCCCTTTCCCAGTTTCCTAACTGCTAACTCCAATACCAAATGTGTGTGTGTGTGTGTGTGTGTGTGTGTGTGTGTGTATACATATGGAGACCAGCGTGTGTGTGTGTGTGTGTACATATGGAGACCAGAGGACAGCATCAGATTCCTCACACATTGTCAAGCATTTCTTTTTGAAGTACAGTCTCCCACTGGCCTGCTACTTGCCTGGTGGGCAAGGTTGGCTGGTCGGAGGCCCGGGGTGCACTTCTTGCTGCCTGCCTACCACTGGGATTGCAAGCACAGGTCACCATTCCCAGCTTTTTAATGTGAGTTCTGAGGTTTGAACTCAGGGGTTCCTTCTTCCAAGGCATGCACTTCACCGTCTGAGGTATCTCCCAGCACCCATAAAGAGTGACTCTGAAATGTCCCAGGATTTGAACTTTGTGCCAACCATGGCTAAAATGGCATTGAGGTTTTGTCCACAGAGGAGGCTTTTGCACTCTACTCAGCTTTATTTAAGCAGAGTGAAGAAGAAAGGAGACTGTTGGGTAGGAAGGGGAGCAGAGGGATGGTTCAGCTTGCCATACTTGCAGCAGGAATTAAAGTGCACGGAGGGAAGGCTTCTCCCCTCATTACAGGGAAAGAAATATTCTCAAAATCTACCCAGAATGCTTAGCAGCACTGTCGCCACGGTGCCCGTTAAAGTTGGTCCTGTGACTCCAGCCAGTTTATTCTCCTGTCGCTTAATTAAAATCATGTTTAATTGTTTGCTTGAATTTGCTTGCTTTTCATTTGAGAGGTTGAATGGGGAATCCTATCTCGTCCCACACTTCTCTGCTGCTTAATTGACTGGAATCTTCTTGGGGGTTGTTTTCTTGTTGGTCAGACTGAGTACAGTTGTGCCAGCACTCTGCCAGTGAAGCCACAAAGAGACTTGGTTTTAGGAATACATCGTCTCTGGCAGAACACCAAGAAAGCTACTCTAGCTTTGGGAAAGGAGGAGCCATCTAGGGAACGTTCAAATGCACACCTGGACGTAATGATAATTTAGAACAGAGGCAAGGAGGCTTCTTTTCCCACGAGCATGTAGCTGATGTGTGCTCACGCTGCTGGTCTGGACCTCACTTTGAATGGGAGGTGCCAAGAGATTCTGCACCACGACATCAAGATGCTTAAAGATCCAGGTGATGGCAGCAAGATATGTGAGTTCTAGAATTGTCAAATATATATACAGCAGCATAGCAGAGTGTGTACTCTCCCCCCTCATTTTCCCCATATGTCTGTCTGTCTGTCTACCTATCTATCCTCCTATAATCTAGCTACCTGCCTGCCTGCCTACTTAACTACCTACCTACTTATACACACACACACACACACACACACACACACACACACACACACACCACACCACACAGAAGATGTAAACAATCAACTTTCCAGGCTTCTTGTATGCCCTGTCATGCCCACATTTGATACTAGTGTCTGAAAAGAAATTCAAACTGAGATTCTCTAATGGTTTAAAGTACAATGACTTAGTAAAACCAAATAATGAGACCAACATGGTCTCAAAAACACTCTAAGTTGAGGCCCGTGGGTACCGTTCATTGGGTAGGCTGCTTGTTTGGCATGCCCTGAGGCCTTGGATCATCCCCCAACACTGCATACGAGTAGCATGCTTGGGATGCTACCACTCTGAAGGGGAGGCTGTCAAGGTCATCCCTGGCTACATGTTGAGTTTGAAGCTAACCTGAGCTACATGAGACACAGTCTCAAACACAAAAGCGAAAAATAAAAACTAGGACAAAAATTCTAAATGGATTGTTATTTATGTCTTGATCACAGCCCGATGAAAATAGATGAATTTGAGACATGGACTCTTTTGTTAATATTTAAAGTGGTTGAGCCATTCCAATGAAGGCATTTAGAGGGAAAATTCATTAGTGTAACTGTACACTAGAAAGGGACCTGGGCGGTGGTTCTCTGCTTGCCTTGGTGATCCGGTGTGTAGAACATGACAGGGCATGTAGAAAGCTTCTTGCAGAGACCTCATTGACCTTTGAAGTGTGATAATGTTCACATGTCACCGTGATCTTCTGGAGCCACAGGATAAGTATGTAATTGTCCAGGAAGGAAGTGGGACTAGAGATACAACAAGAGATGGAAGAACATCCTATCCTGAGTCCCTGCCTCAAGTACCTCGTCACCCCCCATAGGTGATTGATTGATTGATTGATTGATTGATTTACTCAGCACCTATGGCGGGTGATGCAGGGATCTTTATCAAGGAAGCATGTCATGAGCAGCCTAAACACAATACCGACCTCCATAGTGTAGCTAAAACAGAATCCAACTCAGGACTGTTGGAAGTAAGGCAACACAATGCTTGCACATCAGGCATAGCTTAGCGCCCTGCCTGACAGAGCTAGCTCACTGTGTGCTACTTGTCTTTCCTAAGAGGAGACTCACAGAGGGCTTCCCACTACAGCACAGAGCTCCTTCCCAGGCTAAGCAAAGCCATGAACAGAAACCCCAGTTGCTTTGGTGGAAAGCCATAAACCAATCCAAGCAGATCTACCTGTGTCCTCTGCTCCCCGAACCCCAGGAAGATGGGTTGATCTTAACTCTGCTGTAGGAAACTGTCAGAGAGGCCAGCACTTGGGGACCTTCTCCTCTTCCAAGGGCACTTTGTTTCTTGTGCGTGTGCGCTGTGGACTAATTGAAGACAGATGAATCCTGTAGAAGTGCTCAGAGGGACTTGTAAAGGCGTCTGAAATATTATAGAGCTCAAATGCAATGACCTCATGTTTTTACAGATGAATATGTATTTCTGTGATAATGCCTGGGCAGGATCTAGCAGCAGATCTGAAAAGAAAGGACACACATCCAAGTGAGGAGTAAATCACGCATTTGTCAAGGTGTCTCTCTCAAATAGGCACGCTATGAGCATGATTCCAACGGCTGACGTAATCGTAGGGACAGCAGATACTAAGAAATGATTCAGGATACTTCAGTGCTGGAGTGATGGCTAAGCAGTTAAGAGCACTCAGTGCTCAGGGTTAGAGGATCTAGGTTTCTTTCCTGACACCCACAAAGCAGCTTACCACCATCTGTAACTCCAATTCCAAAGCATCCAATGCTGTCTACTTACCCCCAAGGGCACTGTACACACACACATGCACACACACACATACACAGACATACACACACACACACACATACACATACATACACACACATACACACATACACACACATATACACACATACACAGACATACACACACATACACACATACACACACATATACACACACACACAGACATACACATACATACACACACACATACACCCACATACACATACATACACACATACACACACATACACACATACACACATATACACACATACACACATATACACACACATACACACACATACACACATGCATACACACACATACACATATATACACATATATACATGCATACATATACACACATACACATACACACACATACATACATACACACACATACACACACATACACACACACACACACACTGCACATATAGTCATGCAGTCATACACATAAAATAACAGAATTATTTAAAAGAATATAAACCATACATTTCAGTTAAAGGTCAGAGAAGCTGAGACCTTTTGCTCATTAAGTTCATGCAGCCACTGCATTCCACTCACGAAGCCAAGGCTAAGAACATTTGCTATTGTAAATTGAGCCTTTCTTTTTTCTTTTATTTCCTTTCTTTCTCTCTCTCTTTTTTTTACAAAGAACCTTTAGAAAATTCTACCCAGAGCTGTCTCTACTTTTATGTTATGTAAAAAGAAACTTTCATGGGAGAGTCTAATCATTTCAGAAGTGTGCCTTGAGTCCCCACGTGTGTAAGGCCCTGAAGCAGTCCCCAGATTGCTCTCTCGTGTCAGACCCTCTTCTCCTAGCAAGAAAATGTGCCAACTCAGGGGCAGTGCCCCAGCGTGGTTTATAACTGAGAATGAGACATAGTTTCTGTACCTCTGACATGGCCCTTTAGATGTCCCATCCAAGAACTGACAGTGTGGCTCTGTTGTTAACAGCACCGGCTGCTCTTGCAGAGGACCAGGTCAGGGGCAGCACTCACATGAGGGCTCACAACGCTCTGTAACGCCAGTGCTGTGTATGTATTCATTCAGACCAACACGCATACACATAAGAAAGAAAAGTGATTGATAGTTATCACTGAGGATCTCCTCACCCAAATGCTTGGTCTCGCCTCCAGTGAAGACAAGGGCTATACAAACTGAGACATTACATAAGCCATTCTTCACTGGGTCTTACCAGTGTGTCATCCGGGTGACATTTAGAGACACCGTGGTATAAGGCTAAGAACCCTGTTCAAATAGAGCTTGTTGCAAGTATTGGCTTGCTTATTATCTGAGTCAGTCTTGGGAAATTAAACAGCTTGAATGCTAGTTCTCCCCTCTGGGACACGGTCTTGTAATAATAGCAGTTTCTACCCTGTAGACTTTTCCCGGCAATTAAATATAAGAATTGTATAAGTCCTGAGAACTCAGCCAGCACAGGAGTCTCTCTTTTGGGGGGGATAGGCAGGAAGAAACACTTAATGTGAGTTTCTGAGCCAAGCTGACCCCAGTGCCCGTCCATATCTACAATTCTCTTTGTCTAGTGGAAGCCCAGAGGTCAACTCCGAGGCGTGCCTGGGAGGTTCTTATTTAGATACAGCCACATCCCAAAACTTCCTTCCGGCCTGAATTGTTATTGTGACTCCCTTCACCTCCTCTTTGAAGTTTCTACATTGACAAATGGTATCCAGTCACTACACACACAAATACATACACACACACACAGAGAGAGACACACACTCGCAGAGAGAGGGGGAGGGAGAATTTTATGTGTAGGTTTTTTTGTTTTTTTTTTTTTTAAAGGGTTACAGGAAACTGTAGAGGAAAGTGAGGCTTTGGTTTCTAGCCTTAGACTAGGGGACTTCTAGAACCTTCTGCTGTCAACACCACATGTGAATTTCAATGTAGGCGCTTGCCTCAGACTAGAAGAAAGAGATAGGCATGAGCAAGAAGAGGACCTTTTCTGTGAGTAGCTGGGAGTTATAAACTTCAGTAACAAATGAGCGCTTCATGCAGATGATTTAAATGCACTGGAGGCACAGCTAAGAAGTTATACAGGTAACAGTTTAAAAAGTCTGAATTGTATTTTCTTATATGTGGAAAGAAATATTCACATTGGACCAAAGTAAAGTCTCTCCAAATTCTTCTAGTGTATAACAGGGTATTAAAAATAACATTTATAGGATAGGGGGGGTGCTGATTTTGTTCTACAAAATAGTACCAGATAGTAAATACTTTGGGCTTTATGGGGCAGAACTGATCTTTATGGCAGGAAGGTCCCTATTAAGAGAATCCACAGAGGGCTTTTCTCTCCCTTCTCCTCACCTCCCTGTTCAACAACTGCTGAAAGTTGTGGTGGGGGGTGGAGGAGAAGAGGCTATCTTGGTCATAAGACCATACAAAAGCTGGCTAAACCCGGCCTGCTTTAGAACATAAGGCTCTATCCATCTGACAGCACAAACAGGAAATCATGGGAGTGGTCCAGCCTATGCTAATTGCTAACACATCTCAGTGGTAATAGATGTCCTGGCCATTGCCCCTTGGAGCTCCTGCTGTCCTGAGAGGAGCGTACAGTCACTTAGCCAAACCAGTTTATGACAAGGTGCTTTGTGTAGATCTGGCTAGGGGAGAGCTAGGACAAGCGAGCCTTCCCATGCAAACATGTTCATAGGTAGTAGGGATATGGGCTATGATTTCGGTGGCTCCTGAATAGTGTTTCGTCTCTCTTTAATTTTGTGTGTTTAGTTGTCATGGCCGCCACTCCCTCTGCCTCTCATTCCCTGGCCTAGCTGATCCTGTCAAGCTCTAACCTCCTAAGATAAAGAGTGTCCACTTCTTATCATCTCAGGTGAATGTGTGTTTTAGGGTTCAGTAGTCAAGATCGTTCTGTTGTTGCAGCTGACCCGAGTTCAGGTCCCAACACCCATATAGGGTTGCTCAGAACTACTCTATAACTTCAGCTCCAAGTCATCTGACACCTCTTTGGCCTCTGAGGAGTCACCCCCACACACATACACACCACACACACACACACACACACACACACACACACACACACAAATGCGCGCGCATGCACGCACACACACGCACACGAACACTTGCACCTAATTGAAACTAAAAATAAAATAAATCTTAATAAAAATTTGTGTTTTGAAGGACCCACCACCAAATTGCCTATCTTTTGCACTTTGTTAAAGATTTATTTTGTGTGTATCAGTGTTTTGCTTACATGCAAATATATGCACTGCATGTGTGTTTGGTGCCTGTGAAGGCCAGAAGAGGGTGCCAGATTCCCTGAACTTAGAGTTAGGGACAGTTGTATGTGGATACTGGGAACCAAACCAAGGTCCTTTGCAAGAATAGCAAATGCTCTTAATCTCCAGCCCTCTTTTTCCTGTTTTTCAAGTGTGTTCATGTATCTCTTCAGAAGGCTCTGAGTTCCCCATGTGGTTCCTGGAATCCTGAGGTTTGGATTACATTAGTTTTAAGTGGCCTCAGACAGAACTCCTGCCTTGGCGTTTGGTCAGTGGGTTCAACAAACATTTTACCCAAAAGACAGTGAGTCAGAACACCCCATGTGTGTGTGCCCCCCTTCCCTTCATTTCATACAGTGTCTCTTTAAGTGGATGGATCAAATGCCAGTTAGGGACCACATTCCCTCTAAGATACCTCAGCCATCTTCCAGCTGCCTGGCTTGAATTCTCATCACTCACCCCTGACCCAGTAACTGAAGTGGCTGAGTACTGTCTCAGCTTCTGTACTCTCCATGTTTCTATAAGCATCCTCACTCATACATTGTAGCATATACCTGACTCCCTTCTGGAATGACGCATGGCTCAGCATTTGTGTGCATGCCTCAACTGCCCCACTCAGTAGCTTAAAGACAACACAGTACAGCAGCATGCCTAATGCCTAGAGCAGACAACCGCGAATGCGACAAAAACAGTGTCAGAGACTCAGGCCTGCTCACTAATGAGCACCTCATGGGAAGATGAACAACACACGACTAGAATTCTGGCATTCGTGCGGATGTCTTCAATGACCCTCTGCACATTATAGATTAAGAACCATGTCCTTTTTCCCAAGAGAACTATAACAAATGATCAAAGCTCTGATAGGTGAACCAAAGCTGTGTATAAGACATCATTAGGTCCCTGGTGTGTTGTGTGCATCATCATCAGCAACCATAGGCAATGCAAAGAGAGGGATGTTGAGTGGACATAAGGTGACTGCTCCTCCTGCTTCTCAGGCCCAGAGCTGGTGTTTCAAGGTAGTCTGCGTAGGAGTCAAAATCAGAGTGAATTGAAAGTTGGGATCAATAGGAGCAACAGGATTGTGGCAGTCTCTAGAGCAGTGGCTCTCACCCTTCCTAACGCTGTGACCCTTTAATGCAGCCCCTCATGCTGTGGTGACATCCAACCATAACAGTATTTTCATTGCTACCTCATAACTGTAGTTTTGCAACTGCTATGAGTCATAATGTAAATATCAGTGTTTTCTAATGGTCTTAGGCAGGCAAGCCTTTGACCCTCAAAGGTCATGACCCACAGGTTGAGAGCCAGTGATCTACAGTTTTACCAAGTACTAGTATGGACTGGTTACTTTTGTATTTCTGTGACCAAATGACTTGCCCAGAATCAGATTAAGGAAGGAAGAAATTATTCCGGTTTGCAGTGTTTAGGGGCACGGTCTGTCACAGTGGTGAAGGCTGGCTGGCAGAACCTGATTGTATTGTAGCCACAGGAAGTGGGGAGGTCACAGAAAATCAGGTTATATATCTTAAGACCTGCCCTATAAGACCCACTGTCTCTAGGGAGTACAGTTCCACTTGGTGAAAGTTCTATAACCTTCCAAAACAACATCAGCAGCTGGGAATCAAGTTTTTCAAACACAAGAGCCGATAGAGACAAGGATGGGGGAGGGGGAGGGAAGCAGGGAGCATGGAAGCAACCATTCGAAAGCAACAGTTATGTATATCTTTCTACCTCTATCCCCAGTGCCTCAGCCTTAGGCATTGTCTAGTACATTGTAGTCACTCAGCCCTGATTGTACTGACATGGAAACATGGAAAGGTGTAGAACCACAAAATACATCGTACTAAGTTCCCCCAGCTTTTCTTAGAGAGTGGCATTTGACCTGAAGTTTAAAGAATAGGAGGTATTTGAGTGGAATGATCTCAGACAGGGACTGTCCTTGCCCCTTCCCACATTCCCACCTGCTCCTGTTCCTGCTCTGCTCCACATCCAGGCCACCCGGGACTATCAGCTCTGTGCCTGGGTGGTACAGAGAGAAGGTGTCTTGGAAGCCTTGCTACCTTATGTCAACTGTGTGAGTGTGTGTGTGTGTGTGTACATGTACGCACATATATACGTGTGTATGTCTGCAGGCACACAAGTGTGCAAGTGTGTGCATGCAGACACTAGTGTGTTTCTTAGGAATGGTATGTACCCTTTCAGGGGCAAGGTCTCTCAGTTGACCCGAGACTCACTGATCTGGCTAGACTGACTGACAAGTGAGCCTTAGAAACCCTAGACTGACTGACAAGTGAGCCTTAGAAACCCGCCTGCCTCCATTTTCCCCAAGCTGGGATCACAAGTGTGTGCATGTTTACATTTGGAGGTTTGGCGCAGGTCCACAGAGCAGGTGCTTTACCAGCGGAGCCCTCTCCCCATTTCTGTCCTTCCTGTATGTGATTGCTCATGAGGAAGAGCCTTGGAGCTAGTATCTCACAATGCCTTATGCATCAAGTTTGGGTTTATATGGCATTCTGATCATCTCTGACCCGGCTTCACACTGGGAAGGAGATGGACGGTGTGGCAGGGTGTAGACTCATTAGCAAGAATTCCTATCTAGCATCCTCGGGCCCAGCTCAGATGCTCCCGTGCATAAAGACATGATCATGGACTTGCTTCCTGGTAGGCGTGATGCACACCTCCAGAGCCTAATGCCTTCTCCCCTCTGCCTTCCCTCCACCTCAGAATACACCACCAGTAGTCCTGACCTGTTGCTGGTTATTATCCAAGTGACAGGCGTCAGCCTCCTGCCTCCACTGGGGATTGCCATAGCTGTCATCGTCATCTTCTACTGCTATCGTGTCCACCGGCAGCAGAAGTTGAGCCCGTCCTGGGAGAGCAGCAAGCCACGGAAGCTCATGGATTTCAGTGATAACTGCGCCATCATCCTGGAGGATGACCGCTCCGACATCAGCTCCACGTGTGCCAACAACATCAACCACAACACCGAGCTGCTGCCCATCGAGCTGGACACGCTGGTGGGGAAGGGCCGCTTTGCCGAGGTCTACAAGGCCAAGCTGAAGCAGAACACCTCAGAGCAGTTTGAGACTGTGGCTGTCAAGATCTTCCCCTACGAGGAGTACTCCTCGTGGAAAACGGAAAAGGACATCTTCTCCGACACCAACCTGAAGCATGAGAACATCCTGCAGTTCCTGACGGCCGAGGAGCGGAAGACGGAGCTGGGCAAGCAGTACTGGCTGATCACAGCGTTCCACGCCAAGGGCAACCTCCAGGAGTACCTCACGAGGCATGTCATCAGCTGGGAGGACCTGCGGAAGCTGGGCAGCTCCCTGGCCCGGGGCATCGCTCATCTCCACAGTGACCACACTCCTTGTGGGAGGCCCAAGATGCCCATCGTTCACAGGGACCTCAAGAGCTCTAACATCCTAGTGAAGAACGACTTGACCTGTTGCCTGTGTGACTTCGGGCTGTCCTTGCGCCTGGACCCTACCCTGTCTGTGGATGACCTGGCCAATAGCGGACAGGTAAATGGAGGCTGGTGCTCTGTCCTCAGACTTCATGCCTGGCTTCATTTCCACCCCATCTTTTATTTTCTTTCTACAAGTTTTCATTTAGAGGGTCTGTGTGTGTGTGTGTGTGTGTGTGTGTGTGTGTGTGTGTGTGTGTTATAGGTGTGTATGGGTGCATTTACCCAAGCATGCATGTGTGGAGGCCAGAGGTTGACATCAGCTGTCTTTCTTCATTGTTTTCGACCTTGTTTTTCCAAGACAGAGTCTCTTACTGAATCCAGAACTCACTGATCTGTTAGATTGCTGAGCCAGTAAACTCTAGAGTCTTGGTTCCCTAACCCCACTCACTGCAACTCAGAAGCACTGGGATCATGGAGGCATGCCAGTGTGCCTGGCTTTTACATGGGTTTGGGAGCTCTGAACTCAGGCTTCTGCAGCAAGCTGTCTCCCTGCCCCTCATGTAACATACTCACTAGTTAGTATACTATATATAAATCGCACAAAGCAATGGGTTTCATAATGACATTTCCACCTATGCATATAAGGAACTTTAAACAATGCCTTGGATAAATATCTTCCTATTATTCCTTTCCTCCCCTTCCTCCTTCCCCTCCCAAATCACTAGCAAGCCCCTCCCTACCCCCTTTACTCTCATTTCCTTCCTTTAAATTCCACACGGGATAGAAAACAATATGCCTTCCGAACCTGGCTTGTTTCACTTAACAGGGTGATCCAGGTTCATTCATTTTTTTTTCCCCCCGTGGATACCATCTTCCCATTCTTCTTTACAGGTGAACAAAACTCTACTGTAAATGTAAGTCACACCTTCTTTATCCAGCCAACTTTTGGGGGGACCCAGGCTGACAATGTAACTTGGCTATTTCACCTCCCCCCTTGGCCCACACCCCAGGTCTCTTGTCTCAGGGAGCTCTCTCTATGTTAAGAGATTCATCTAAGGAATCTAGCAAATTAAGATGTCAGTCCAAGACGTAGCCAACACTCTCTTGACTAGGTACCTTTCGTTAATAATTAACGAAAATTAATTAAGATGACATTATGCTTCTTCAAATCCCTTCCAGCCTGAGTAATGGTTTTCTTTCTTTCGGAAACTATTAACATCTTAGATCTGCTTTTTCCTCTCATAGAGCTGTACTAACTACTATCTGCTGTCTACTCTTAGTAGTTATATTGGTTTCTAGATTCTAGAAGGACACCTTAAAGTCCACATCCACACCTAACACACCCAGCATAATGTCTCAGCGCAGTGGAAGTTACCAATGAGTATTGGTTGAAGAAGAGACTATTCCATCTCTCTCTCTCTCTCTCTCTCTCTCTCTCTCTCTCTCTCTCTCTCTCTCTCTCTCTC
>NC_034599.1:109043149-109049303 GCF_900095145.1 Mus pahari | reverse complement strand
TGTGTGTGTGTGTGTGTGTGTGTACCTACATGTGTATTTGTGTGAAGGCCAGAGGGACATTCCTCAGTGTCTACTCACCTTCTGCACTGAGACAAAGCTGCTAACTGAAACGGGAGCTCACCAGTTTGACTAGGCTGGACGGACAGCTAGCCCCGGGGATCCTCCTGTGTCTGTCCCTTCCACACAGTAGTGGGATTACAAGGGTGTGGCACCACAACAACCTTAAATGTAGATTCTGGGGACTGCAGTGCTGTCCCCTTGCTCCTGTAGCAAGCTCTTTGCTGACAGAGCCATCATCCCAGCCCAAACTCTTTTTGAAGAGTTGTCCCAGATCCAAATGGAAACCCTTTGACTAAGGCGCATTAGGAAGATGACCAGAAAGAAGGAAGATTTCCTTCCTAGGTGACAGCTGATGCCTGTCACAGTGGGTCCATTGTGAGATTGGCACAAGTGTAACGTATGTTATGTAACGTGGCCTGACCTGGCCTTGAACTTGGTGAGCCGCTCCATGCAGTCACCTACTGATGGAAGAAAAAGCTCACAAGGTCTTTGTTCTAAGATGCCGGTGAAGGCCCCAAAGCGTGGCTGTTTCCTCTAGCTGGCTAATGGGACACACTCTAAATCCCTCCTTGAACTGAACCAAACTTGTAAGGGTTCTGCCTTGTCAGCGCTCTGTCTACCACAGCAGCAAATGCTGTGCCGAGGTCATCTCACTGAGACACAAACAAATTAATATGTCAGGGCAATGACTCAAATAGCGCTCTGTTAAAAAGAAAAATGTCTTCAAAGGCATGCCAGTAAGAACCATTCTTTGGAACAGTGGCATCAAATGACTTGACCTCTGCACGACAAGACAGTGATTGGCATTGGATGAACTCGTATATTTTGCAGTATCAGATGTTTTCATTTGAAAATTTCCCTTGGAAACAGTTTTCCTTTTTCCCCGTGGGCCCCTGTTTGTTTAATGTCAATCATAAAATTGATCACAGGCCTAAATAACCAGAAAAGAACTACACATCACATTCATGGAAATTATTGTATGACTTGGTCTTTTCATATGACTTTAATTTAGCAGAGATTTATGAAATTATGTCATATGGGCCATGAGGTAAATTAAAATTAAATGATCCTTAAGTGACCCAACTAGGTGGCAATTATTTTCATCATGAGTCTTAGAGTTTCAAGAGTGAAAAAACATCTGATTTTCAAACGCAAAAATAAATATGTAAGAATGTAGAGAGATGGCTTAGCAGCTTGGCACACTTGCTGCTTTTGCAGAGATGTCAAGATTAAGGGTCTTGATCAGGTTCCTTTTCTCTGCTAGTTAAAGAATTAAAAGGATGAAAAGAAATCTTGCGGGTGAAAGGTGGTGGTAGAGAAGTTTCACGTACAGCAGACAGGAGCAAGCAGAATCTGCCACCGAAGTAACGGGTTGATTGGTGGTGAGGAGACACACCACACAGCAGACATATGAACCCAAAGATGCTCTACAGAGCTGAGAGGGACTTGAAAAGCAACAATCCTGTCTCTTCTTAAGGGCTGGGGGCTTTCTTTGCTCTGAAGGGCATTCTTCCCCTAATTTAGGGAAGAAATTGAAGAGAGATAGGACAGCTCAATGGCATATCTTACGTACTGTGTCAATGGCATATCTTACGTACTGTGTCCTGATCCAGTCTTGCACTTGGTGAGCCACTCCATCCGGAGGCCTACTGGTAGGAGAAAGGGACTAGAGGTCTTTGTCTTAAGATGCTGGGTTTTGTATCAGGCCAAGAGGGTGCAAAAGAAGCCAGCCATCTTGGAAGTTAGCCACCTTAAGTACATACCCACTACCCCTCTCTGTCTGCCTTTTAGGGAATCTGTCTGATTCTTAGTCTCTCCAGAGGACCTGGGCTCAGTTCCCAGCACCCACAGGGCAGATCAAAACCCTGTAACTCCAGTTCCAAGGGATCTGATGCCCTCTTCTGGCCTCTACGGGCACAATACCCACCACATAAAATAAAACTAAATAAATCTTATTTTTTTTTAATCTAAAGTATCACAGATATAGCCCTTCAGGTTGTCTATAATAATGTTGAATGATAGGTCACATGTAATATATAGGCAGATTAGTGGCTCTGGGTTGGGCATGTCTAGTTTAGAGTCTTTGAAGGGATTTCAGGGAGAGGAAATAATAGTATGAGTTGTGTCTACCTGTGTAATTCTCATCACTTCAAACAACACTATGTTATTTTTTTTAAGTGCATCTGCATAGGGCTGGGGATGTAGCTTGGTCAGCAGAGTGCTTGTCTAGTGTGCTTGAGGACCTCAATTTCATTCCTAGCATCCGTAAAAACTGGGTGTGGTAGCATATGCTTATAGTCTCAGCGCTCTGGAAATGGAGGCAGGAGGATCAGTGGTTCAAGGTCATCGTCAGCTACAGAGTATGAATCCACCTTGGGCTACACAAAATCCTGTCCCAAAACAAAACAAACAAACTAACAAACAAAAAAAAAAAAACCCATAGAACCAAAAAACCAAAAAGTAACAGAGCAAGGAAGAACAGGCTAAAAAGAAAGAAAATACCACACCTCAACCTGAAAAGCATTTGCCAGTAAATGACTGCGGGTGGGGAAGGAATAAGAGTTACGTTACTTCAGTGGTATAGCCACTGATTGTCACCTATGATCCAGTAAAACCCCTACTGATACTTATCTGAGCAACCCTAATCAAAAGCAGTAGGTCATTTTAAAAAAGTATGGAAGTAGATAGAGGACTTTTTAGCAAAAGGGGGATCAGAAGAAGCGAGCAGGAAATGAGAGGATAGTGAGGGTGAATATGGTCAAAACACGTCACATACATGCAGGAAGTTATCTAAGGACAGAGCAAGGAGCCTCTGGAAACAATCGTCGGCATGTGAGAAACCCAATCTTCAGTCCCTTCAGAATCAAACGTTCGACTTCCTTCTGTGTTTCTTTTGGTCTTAGGTGGGAACAGCAAGATACATGGCCCCGGAAGTTCTAGAATCCAGGATGAATCTGGAAAACGTGGAGTCGTTCAAGCAGACGGATGTCTACTCCATGGCTCTGGTACTCTGGGAAATGACTTCCCGCTGCAATGCTGTGGGAGGTGCGTACTTGGTCATGGCACTGTCAGTGGTGGGATGATGTCATTCTGTGGCCCTCGCTTCCAGATGATGTAATGCTATCTGTCTCAAGCCTGGTTCCAGGGCTCAGCACTGCACACGGTGAGACTGTTGAGATAGTGTAGCGCACAGCTATTCTAGGATTATTGGGGATTATTCTGAAGAGCCAAGGTTTCTAGATTATTGGGGATTATTCTGAAGAGCCAAGATTTCTAAGTGAAAAGCCGAACATCTCCTTTCACATCACTATATAGAATTACTTTTCTTCCCACCAATATTTTAGTATCTTCTACTAAAATAGAAGCAGAGATGAGAATTTCTTCTACTTACCTAAAGGGTATAGTCAGATGAGCATCTGCCTTTTGTTCCTTCTCATTTGGATTTAAAGAACTGAGGGGAAAAGCCTAAATATTTATTCTGGTAGAGATGAATTCCTTTTCACAAAACTAAGAAGGATGGGTTGATATGTCTGTTTGGGCTTTAAAACTCCAGGGAACTTAAGGAAGAGGATGGCTAGCCTCTAAGATTTCACTTCTGCTTTTTGGCTGTGAACCCTGGGGAGGGTGCTGTATAGCTTCCTGGCCCTTTCCCCCACATTCAGCTCTCTCCTCTCCTCTTTCTTTGACCATTCTCCCTAAGCAGAATGTCACAGCTCTCCCAGGTCCCCTTGCTCTCCTCTCTGCCTCTGTACACCAAGTTCTTTCCACCGTTTGAGACCGCCTTAGGGTTCCCATCACTGTGCTGGGACACTGGTCACAAAGCAACTTGAGGAGAAAAGGTTTATTTTATCTTCCACTTCTGGGTGAGCAATAGTCTATTGTCTGGGAAAGCCAGGGCAGGCACTCAAGCAAGGAGGAAGGACCCTGAGGAGGAAGCTGATGAGAGGGTGGTGGAGGAATACTGTTTACTGGCTTGCTCTGATTTCTTAGCACCCCGCCCAGGAGTGGCACTGCCCCAAATGAGCTGGGCCCTTCCACAAAAAAGATGCTCCACCAGTCAGTGTGCCAAGGGACTTTTCTCAATTTAGGTTCCCTTTTCCCAAATGACTCCAACTTGTTGTGTCAAGTTGACATAAAACGTTTTAGCCAGCACCTCGGCTGCCATTGCCCTGAGTTGCCTTGAGTTTGAGAATACAGAAAAGAGCCAACATCCCCTGGGTATTCTCCTCCACTATGTCTTGGGGGTGTTGTTCCCAGATGGCCTGGAAGTCAGATTGATAGTTTGCTACATTGTTTCTGCTACCGATTCTCCACTCAGGGCTTCCCTCAGGGTCTCACCAGGAGAGAGAGCGTACCCAAGCCTGATCCACGGGCGGTAATGCTTGACTTCATTCTCTCTGACTTCTGTTTTGTGCTACTGGATTTAGAAGGTAGCAAGAAGAAAATCATAGAAAGCTAAGGATGGCTTCACCAACCAAGTCTTACCACACAAGCATGAAGGCATGAGTTGAGCTCCCCAGCACCCATGTACCATTTGGGGTTTGTAGAGAGGCGTCTGTAACCCTAGTGCAGTTGGCTCCAGGTTAAGTGAGAGACTCTGTCACAGTACGGAGAACAACAGAAGAGTATTGACCCAGTGCCAAACACACACACACACACACACACACACACACACACGTACCCCCTCATAAACATGCACACACACACACACACACACGTACCCCCTCATAAACATGCACACACATACATACACACACACACACAAAATTAAATTTGAAACAAGATTAATACAGAGAATGCAATGTGTAATTCCAGCCCTCAGGGTGCTAACGGGATTACAGCAAGTTCCAGGTAAGTCGAGGTAAGTTACATAGTAACTTATGGGCTAACCTGGGCTAGAGAGGAAGATTCTGTACTAAATACACAAACCCATAAACTATAAAATTGCAGAGATTGGCCTACCAGTCTATCGTTACTCCAATTGAAAACTTAGCCTACATCTGAAAGAGAAGAAACACTGTAACAGTCCCAAGTCACCAGTCATATGCGTTTCTGGACGAGGACTTGGGTTAGGATCCCCGTGACTTGGGTTAGGATCCCCGTGACTTGGGTTAGGATCCCCGTGACTTGGGTTAGGATCCCGGTGGCTTGGGTTAGGATCCCCGTGGCTTGGGTTAGGATCCCCGTGGCTTGGGTTAGGATCCCCGTGACTTGGGTTAGGATCCCCGTGGCTTGGGTTAGGATCCCCGTGGCTTGGGTTAGGACCCCCGTGGCTTGGGTTAGGATCCCCGTGACTTGGGTTAGGATCCCCGTGACTTGGGTTAGGATCCCCGTGGCTTGGGTTAGGATCCCCATGGCTTGGGTTAGGATCCCTGTGGCTTGGGTTAGGATCCCCGTGGCTTGGGTTAGGATTCCCGTGGATCTGACTCGCATGCTTCTTCTGAGCTCTTCTTTTACTTCAACCACAGTAATCTTCCTGCCCCTAATCCTGGTGAAGTTGGAACAGGCACCTCAGAGCCTGGATCCCACCTTGGGTTTTGCTGGTGTGTTCTCATCATTAGATTGAGGCGACACGTCTGGAATAACACCACCATAGACACGGTGGTAACTTCTGAGCACACGGAACCAAGGGCAGGCTTGCTGGTGTCAGCTAGTGAGTCTGGCTGCCGGGTTCCGCTCTGTAGAGATGCCATTTTCCAGTTTGTGTGGGGTAAATACATAGAGATATGCCCTGACTTGGTCATAATCTCACCTGTGAATTTGAGATCTACTTCGAGAAATCTCACTGGAAACAATTATGACTGTGATGTCTGCCACCTGCAAATGTTTCTGTTTCTCTTACCCCTTATTAATGAGCAGGCTTTTCATTCAAAAGGAATCTCTAACCTTCCTCTGGCTACTCCTTGTCATTCACCCATTATTTGTGCATTTGTTTCAACCAGAGGGAGTCAATGGGTAGTTCTTTCATTTAATGGATGCCCCAAAATGTCCTATACTTTTTCTTTCTTTTCTTTCTTTCTTTTCTTTCTTTCTTTCTTTCTTTCTTTCTTTCTTTCTTTCTTTCTTTCTTTCTTTCTTTCTTTCTTTCTTTCTT
>NC_034599.1:109037015-109042549 GCF_900095145.1 Mus pahari | reverse complement strand
AAAAAAAAAAAAAAAAAGATAAATGACTTTCTGCTAGGCAGCTTCAAAAGCTCCAAAAGGAATCTCTAGACTGACAGGAGTCATGTCCAACACCGTGCTGTTCCTGACAACCCTGGTCTCTCGGACTGGCTTTGAGAGTCAAACTTCTGTAGCCAGCCCCTGAGGCTGTCTGCTCTCCAGTCCTCTTGACAGTCAGTCCAAGGCTCTAGTGAATTCTGCTTTCATCATAGGCACAGACAAGATTGCCTTCCTGTTGACAGTTGCTGAGCGAGGGAGAATTGGGGCACGTGAGCAAGAGCTAAGCTCACCAACTTTTATGGGCTCTAAAATAAGCCACAGGATAAACAAGTTTCCTTGTGGAAGGAAGCAGGTTCCACTTTGTTCAACTCATCTCAGAAAAACCCTGTACAACCTGCGTGGTAAAAGCAGGCAGGAACTGGATGGAACCGGTTCTGGCTGTGCTTTGTCTGATCAGATCTTCCCACTCCTGCTTCTCCTCTCTCCACACCGGCCTTAGAGACACAGGGGAATGTCTACCTTGATTTTTGAGACAGGGTATCTCAGTTCCCTAGGATTTGCCAACCAAGCCAGATTTGCTGGTTAGCAAGACCCAGATATGCCTCCTCCATCTCCTCTGGAATGACAGGCATGTACTGTCATTAAAAAACAAACAAACAAACAAAAAAACCTATGTTCTGTTTGTTTGTTTGTTTAAATTTGGTTTCTTCTGATTAAGCTCAGGTACTTTGTTTGTTAGGCAAGCATTTTGTTGAGTTATCTTCCCAGGCCCCAGATCCCTGTTAAGAGACACCAAGGCTCTTAATTTCTGAGCATGGATGCTTTAAAATCTGACTTCTTAATCCTTATTTCTCTGAGAATATAGTCATTCATTCATCCATTCATTCACCCCCCCCCCCCTCAGATGATAGTCAAGGAATGGTTCTTGTGCCCAGGAACTATTATTCTCCCTGTTGAGGAACAGGAGTTCACTTTTAATTTTGAGGCAAGGTCTTGCTCTCAGGCTTGCAGCAGCAGCAGCACCCTCACCATTGCCTGGGCTCAGCCTCCCAGTCACAGGGCAGTCGGGAAGGTAGCGCTGCACCTGGCAAGAGCAGCAGCCCCGGAAGTTCCCTCTCCCCAGGGACCAGGTCCAGGAAGGGGCGGAGCTAAGACATGTCAGCAGCAGATCTGATTTCCAGCATTGGACGGATGGTTATAATCATTTTAGAAAGAGAAATCTATCAGATTTAGGGGATAAATAATGCTGTCATAGTGGGTACCTCAGACACTTGGAGCATCTCAAAGAGTACTTAAGAAAACCGAGGAGGAGAAGAAGTTGAGCTGTTTGAAGAGGAGGAGATGGAAGCGTGGTTGCGGTGCCGCTGTTTTCTGAGGATCGGAAGGCAGGAGACTTAACTGGGCAAGGGCAGACCTGAGACTTTCTCTCTTTTACAAAGAGCCTCTGTTCCAGGGCAGGCAGTTGGCCTGGGGTCTGGACAAGTGGTTGCACGGTGCTGTGTGGGAGGCGGATGAGAGAGGTGTCCAAGGCCCCCTTTGGGGAACACAGCAGGCACAACATGTATTCACCCCCAGCCAGAACTGGCCCATGTGAACCGACCTCAATCCCTGGCCACCTGGATCTCTGAATAGAAGCTGGTACAAGGTGGCCGGTGAGCCGGGGTTTGACATAGGCAGCTCCTTCTCCTTGAAGAAGTCCCAAAGGAACAATGGGCCAAGCAGAAAGAAAAGGGGAAGGAGGTTTGGAAGGCCAGGATGGAAACCATTTGTATTGAATGGACTCCAAGGCAGCCCCATTTGGAAAGTAAATATAAAATCAGAGTAGCTCTGCCCTGGTGGGGACACTGTCCAACTACAGCCACAACAGCTGCGGGCCAGATGCCGATGGTCAAAGCAATACCAGAGCTGTCTGGGAGGCTGGGTCGGATCTGTGGTGATGCAGAGAGGGGCAGGCTGTTTCCCTTCAGAGAGGCTGCCGGACTTCCTGAAAGCCAGGAAGAGCAGCAGCTGGTTGTCAGCCTGGGCTGCAGGGAGCAGGGAGGGATGAGAGAGTTTGTGTAACACAGATCTCTTAGAGGAGGTGTGTTCTGAACAACGTGGGGAGCCTGGGGTGTTCTGTCCAAGAACTCTCAGGATGGCACAGGGGCTGGCTTGACTGTGGAGATGTCTGCTTTCGTCCGAACACCTTGGATCCCACAGAGGAACCCCGAGTTAACGTTGTTCTGGCACGATGCCAACCCCACCGCCTCTGGTGCCTGTGGTTAGAGGAATGAGGCGGTCCTCTCCTCTCCCCGCCCTAGCCCCGCCTGCCCCAAAGCCAGAACACAAGTGTTTGTGCACTGGAGGGACAGTCGGGGAGATTTCTTTTTAAAAAGTTGTTTTTCTGTTTTTCCATAGCTTGTTTAGAAGTTGCCAGGTGTCTCCATCCAGCAGACCCCTAAAGGAGCCAGCCTGTGGTGCAGAGGTTGATCAGCAAGGAGGGAGACATTTGTCAGGTTCTCAGTGGGCAGTGGGTGGGGTAACCCCTAGGGGCTTGCTCTGGGCAGGATAGGGGGAGCAGCTTCCGAAATAGAGATAAGGAAGGAACCAGATTGGGTTCAAGTGACTTTAAATTTTTTATGATGTTATTTGTTGGGGTAGCACACACGTACCATGGGCTGTTGTGATGGTCAGAGGACACGTTGTGAGAGTTGGTTCTCTCCATCCACCACAGTGCCCTCAGGGATGTAATCTAGGTCTTCGGGTCTGTCCGCAGATGCCTCTGCCCACTGAGCCATCTTACCATCCCGCAAAGTGACTTTAATAGCAATGCCATCTAGCTAGACATGCTCAACCGGGATTCATTTTTGCTGTAATTCATTTCTGCGACGTTTTTTGGCTGAAGACTCTCCCTGCTGAACTGAAGGCTCGCTTGCTCTTTTATGATAAGGTGCTCACTTGTATCCAGTAAGGTGATGATGGAAATCACTTTTAATCTCACCAAGGCCACCTTTGTGGAAGGACCCAGGGGCACAGCAGTGAGAAGAGATTTGATTTTTCTCGAAACCTTCATTCAGTAATTTCGTGGGTTTAAACATGTGCACTTTCTAAATTATCTTAAGCGGCAATATGGAAGATAAGTAGATAGGCAGAGTCAATATGAGTTCAGATGGGATCCCTTTACTGAGGTGGATTGAACGGTGTGCTCTTCCAAGCTGTGGGTGGAGACTCAGAGCCAAAGGGCCCAGGCCACCAGTATTCACCCTGCTTCATCCCTGGGACGATTTTATGGTACAGACTCTGAGAGTCCCACCAGTAACCGTCACCCTGGTACAGCGCTCCCTGCCTGCTAACCTTCTCCCTCAGGGGTCCTAGCTCTGACCTTGCTTCTCAGAGTCCAGATTTTAACTGAGGAGTGTGCCCTCCCATTCAGGGTCAAAGGGAACACCTATTGAAACTTGAAGGAAATTTAGAACTGAGGAACAGTTAGACAATCTCTCCATGTTCATGTCCCCAGGTTCCCATGGGGGCTCAGAGAACAGCAAATAGGATTCCCTGAAGAGCCACGGAAGTAGAAGCCAGTACCTGTGCCCTGGTGTCCAGAACAGACGATAGGTGTATGGGCTAAGTGACAGGAGCACACAGAGCCAAGCGTAAGTCATCTGGCACACCTTGTAGAAGAGGAGAGAAAGGTCAGGCCCAGGGTGTTCAAAAATGAGGGAAAAGACTGGACAAAGAAGAATCTACAGAATCCATGGTAAGACAGAAATATCAAGCACACATTGATATCTGCTGTGGACACATATACTGGGCAAGGGTGGCAATTTCTGGGATTGAAGAAGAAGTTAGTTTGAAATGTGTGCACAGGGATGGGAGATGGCTCAGGACATGGAGGCACCAACTGCCAGGCCTGGGCTTTTGAGTTCAAGTCCCAGGACCCATGAGGTAGAAGGAAAGAATGAAGGACTCCCAAAAGTGTCCTCTGACCTTCACAAGGGTACCATGGTTTTCAATTAATTAATTAATTAATTAGCTAATTAGTTAATTAATTAACAAGTGCAGATGTATGTATACTTCATATCCTCTCCCCACTCCTGACCTGGGAGATTACTTGATTGACTGACTGACTGAATTGTTTTTGAGATGGGATCTCACTCTGTAGCGCAGACTGTTGGCCTGAAGGTCACTAAATAGCTCTGGTTGGCTTCAGATCCATACCACCCCACTGCCCCAGCCTCCCTGTGCTGAGATGAGAGCCATGCACCACTGTGCCCTCCGGAGAGGTCATTTCCAAGGGACAGCCACCTGCCGGTTTAGGTCACATGATGCTCTTTGTCCCCATCTCATTTTTCCATGCTAAATTTAAAAGGCAACAAAGCTCTCAGATCCTGCCGGTGTGGTCCAGAGAGCCAGTCTCTGCCAGAGCCTTGCGGATGAATGACCCTTGACCCTCTCCTGATTCTTTTAGAGCACAAAAGTCTCATAGTTCCCAATGTATCAGGCGAAACAAAGGGAAGCTCAGTCAAGCTTCTCCTTGCTCTGAGGAAAAAATTATGTCTCCTCTCCTCTTCCACCCAAGCATCCACTACTTCAGTTTCCAGCTGAGGATGTCAGCAGTTACCTTCCCCAATGCTTTACGGAAGCCTCCTTTGGCCCACACCGAGTTGAAACATTAAAATAAGTGCTGTGATTGACAGCCGTGACCAAAACAACTTAAGAAAGGAAAGGTTCATTTAGGTTCATAGTTTTAGGGTACAGTCAGTCATGGATACAGGAATGTGAGGTGGCTGATGGTCACATTGTGTGTCCATAGTCGTGAAGTTGGGAGGGAATGTATGTATTCAACTGGATTTCTCCTTTGAGGCTTTTTGCTTAGTTTTTGATTGCAGCCCATTGAATGGTGTTATGCACAATCAGAGTGGGGTGTTCTGTCCTCCCTAAACTTCAGAAGCACACCCAGGGGTGTGAATCCTAGGTGATTCTAAGTCCAGTCAAGGTGAAAATGAAGTTGAGCCATCACAGATGACTTTGAGTGGAATAGGCTGGCTGTAGTTAACAACGCATATATACAAGTGTTGTTTTTCTTCTTCCAGCCTGTCGACTATGGGGTGGACAGTGGCCTTGAGTGTCATACTGATAGTTTCTTCTCTGTGGTACAGGGTTTTGCCCTGTTGTTTCAAAGCATGGGTGAGAGAACTGTGGTTCCTGGAGCACTCTTGGAAGTGTTCTCTGGGAAGGAGAAAGCAAGAAAGCTTTCCAAAAAGGTGAAAACACTTCATAGAACCACCATAATGCTGGGTGGTTCTGAGCATGTGAAAGCCCCACCCCCCAGGGGTAGAGCAGTGGTCATCTTCAGGTGGTGCTGCTGGGCAGACAAAAGAGAAAGAAAGAAGATCTTACTGGGCATATGGGCCAGTGTTGCCAGAAGGAGGAACTGACTGAAAGACTGGGGGAGGCATTATTCACTGAGGAACATGTCTCATGGGAAGGAAGGAAGGAAGGAAGGAAGGAAGGAAGGAAGGAAGGAAGGAAGGAAG
>NC_034599.1:109020782-109036925 GCF_900095145.1 Mus pahari | reverse complement strand
GAGGGAAGGAGGCAGGGAGGGAGGGAGGGAGGAAGGAAGGAAGGAAGGAAGGAAGGAAGGAAGGAAGGAAGGAAGGAAGGAAGGAAGGAAGGGAAGCAGGAACAACCAGGAGAAGAAGCTGAGCCATGGCTCACAAAGGACAGTCTCAGCCTTGTCCTGCAGATGCTCGAAGAGAGGCTTGCAAAGGCCACAAGAGGACTGGGCTAGTTTGCCTTGTGACATGGCTACCCCTGGCAGGTAGCTGGCATGTCCTGGCATCTCCAGACTGGGGTAGTTCCATCAGCGCAGTATAATTCTGCAGAGATGGAGGAAGGAGTGAGGGCTACGGGCAACGCTTGAGCCGGTCTAGAGGTCTTAGCTTGGTAGAGGGTGCCTGTGGGCAAGAAACACAACTTCGAGAGCTGCCAAAGAGAAATGGAGAGTCTGTGGCCCCATACAGCATCTAATCAGTAACTGATAGGTCGTGCAAATCCCACCCTATCTTGTCCTGACTTGGGATGGGACAAGGAAAGAAGCTCTTTGGTTGAATTGGGTAACGAGATAATTTGGAAGGGAAGAGGGTGGTCCCTCGAGTCACTCCATTCATTCTGTAGGAAGCCTTGGAGATGAGTGTGGTGTCTCATCTGGAGCCGGCGCTCACTCTCTGGGCTTCAGCATTGGCTTGAAACCATCATTTGGATTTACTGGATGCCTGCCATGTATAAAGAACGATTGAAAGCACCAATCAGAGAAAGGAATGTCAGAAAACCCCAGCCCAGGCCTCAGGATTAACATCTGATGGAGGACAGGGGATGGGAGAAAGAAGCGGTGGATGTGCCCAAAAGTCAGACTTCAGAATTTACCCTAAGACCGAGGTAGATAAATTATTTGGCTGCTCAAAGTAAAAAGGGGAGAAAAGGGATCTGTGTTTGTCTCAATGTCATAAATGCAATTACATTGTAAATTATATGAGAAAAAATTAAAAATCTATGAAAAATTGGCTACAAAGATACCCTGGGTATTATTGATAACAAAAAAAGGAGAATGTAAACTTATGGGGAGAGATTGGGGCACGAGGGAGCAGTAGAGGGAGTGGTGGATGGATATAATCAAAATAGAGGTATAAGTGTATGAAAATATCAAAGTTTAAATGAGAAGTTTTAAACAATCAGTCAGCAAATAAAATGATAAAATAAGATTCCACAGAGCTTTTCGACTGGGGTGAGGTTGTAAAAGATAAATGTGCCTCTGAGAAAATGAAAGAGAAAAAGAAAAGAAAAGAGGCTATCCCTCTCTAAAATTCCATGTTTCCATGAAATCTTCTTCAGTTCTTAGCACAGAAGGCAATTACTAAAATTTCTGCTCATTAGGGAAAATTATCTTGAAGTTAAAGGTCAACGATCCTGCATATTTTAGGGGGAAATGTGGGATATAGTCCAGCCTTCCTCTTCTCTCTGTCTCTCTGTCTCTCTGTCTCTCTGTCTCTGTCTCTGTCTCTCTCACTCTCTCTCTCTCTCTCTCTCTCACACACACACACACACACACTCACACACACACATACACACACACTCACACACACACACTCACACACACACACTCANCACACACACACATACACACACACTCACACACACACACTCACACACACACACTCACACATACATACACACTCACTCACACACACACACTCACACACACACACACACACACACTGTCCTTCGTGGTGTTGGGGATTGGACTCGAACCTAGGGCCTTGTGCATGCTAGGCGAGCACTCTGCCACCGAGCCACACATTCCCCAGCCCCAGAACTCTCTCCTTTCTCTCCATCTGAAACCCTCTACCGATTATCAACACCAAACCCACATTTCTACCCCCTTCCCCTAATAATCATCTCTTAACTCCCAGAGAAACACCACTCTCTCTTCATCTCTGCAAGTATGGCTCCAAAGTGATTTAACCCTCCTTTCTCCTGCCACACTACAATACTTGAGGCTGGGTCATAAGGGAGAAGCTTTCTTTTGGCTCACGGTTCTGGAGACCAGGAAGTCCAGCAGTGTGGCCTGGTGCTCCTTGCACCACCGCAGTGTGAGAAGCAGACTGGTGTGTCATGCTTGCCTTGTTAGAGATAGATCTTCCCTGTGTATCCCAGGCAGGCCCTGAACTGGTGCGTGGTGAGACCTTGCACTACCATGACAGCTTTAAACTGGCTATACTAACAGCCCCACTCTCAAAGACATCAGTCTGCGAATCCACAGAAGATTTATTAGGGAAGGGTTCCCCTCAGCTGACTATGAAGGTCACCCCTCCCCCTTCCCTCTCGGTGCCTCATGAAAGTGGCTAATCTCCAGTGAGAGTTTTGGTGGGGACATTACACGGAGCCACACAATGTTCCACTTTCGTGTCTGGCTTACTTCTCTTAGTAATGTCTTCAGGAGCCATCCAGTTTAGAGCATCTTTCAGAACTTCATTCCTTTGGGGGCAAATGTTCCCATGAAACTTAACATCATTTATTGTGTCCTGTTTTATTACTGTGGGTCTATGGAGGACCAGAAACTTTGAAATACACACAGCCTTTAAAAACTATTTTATTTTAATTTTTATTTATTTTTATTATTTTGTATGTATGCGTGTTTTGTGTTTTGTTTGTATGTTTGTTGTATGAGTGTGTCTGTGTACCATGATCTGTATGATAATCTGTTTCTTTCCTTAGAAAAAAGTATTCTCCCCACCAACTGAGCGTGCCTGCGTTATGGGAAAGCTGGGTCCCTGTCTGCCTTATTCCCTAGGTGTCAGCTATTAGCATGATGTCTAGAAGGACTGAACAATCAATCACCAGTGGAATATGTCCCAGCATCCTTCCTACACCACCCGTGCCTTCTTATTTTAACCCACCACCATCGCAAGTGTTGTAGCAATGGCAGGTTCATTCTGCCGTCGGATACCTCATACTACCCAGCCAGGCTCTCACCCAGCGCCCTTCCCGCAGTCATGTATGTACCCAATGCTCATCTGGTCTATGTCTGCCTGTTCTCTTCACAGAAGTGAAAGATTACGAGCCCCCATTTGGGTCCAAGGTGCGAGAGCACCCCTGTGTGGAGAGCATGAAAGACAGCGTGCTGAGAGACCGAGGGCGGCCCGAAATCCCCAGCTTCTGGCTCAACCACCAGGTAAGGAGGGCTGGCTTTGAACACTCAGAAGATCCAGAGGAGTCTGCTCGCGGGCAGCAGAGAATTCTGGGAGATGTAGCTTAACTCTGAGTGCCGAGCCCTTGGTTCTCTGGAACTCCGCTGGGCTTGTGTTCCTAAGCAAAATTCCAGTATAAGCGAATGACCTTGTAGATTGCATTCAGCAGGCTGATGCAGCATTCCCAGAGAGCGCGCAGATAACCACTGTAGGGCACTGCTCACCTTTCTCCCAAGCTCTCTGGATGCAGAGTTGAGACCTGTTGCTAGCTGTGTCTGCTGTCACCTCCCATGCCTGCGCACGAGGAGCCTATACCTCATTCCCTCTGGGATTCGACTTTGCTCCTCTGAGGTCCTTCAACCTCAGAAAGAAATATTTAGCATTTGGAAGCAAACAGGGTTCTCAGGTAGCTGGTGTGCTCATATATGCTGGTTGTGTGAAATGAGGGGGACACTGTGTATGAGCATGCTTGGGGAAGAGGAGGCCAGCTTACCACAATGGAGGACAGGAAATCAATGCAGAAGGGCCTGCTGGTGAAGGAGGGGGCGGGGCAGCCTGTTGAGTGACATCCTCACAGCTCCCTGTCAGAACCACCGGAAGTTAAGGATGCTCATAGCCATGGTGGAAGAGAAGAGAGGAAAGGGTAGGTTGTGAGTGAGAGAGGTTGGCCACAGGTGGGATGTAGCCTAGAAAGCCTCAGTAAAGAAAGAGCTAGACCGGTGTTTTCCCGATTCTTTTCCATCCAGCAAAGCCCTTTATGGCTCCTTCAGATGAAGTCCTTCTTCCTTTCAGACCATGGCTGGGAAGGTCTGCCTCAAGGCAAGGGGAGTTCAAAGGAGAGCCAGAAACAGCAAGCCAGGCACAACCAGGAAGACAGATGGGGCAGGAAGTGTGTGCAGAGCAGCCCTGGCCCAGAGCCAGCCCTGTGATCAGGGAGTTGATGAACCAAGCTTCCCCGGGTCAGAGTATTCACCGGAGGGAGTCTCAGGCAAATTGTCTTTGGTTCTAAAAATGCAAGGCTGTTTGTAGAAACTCAAGATTTAGAAGGCCCAGGAATGGTATGCTCCATTGAAACTCTGCCGCCATCTCTTGAAGTCTCTCCTGTAAAATTCTCTTAATGAAGTCATTATTCATTATGATAAAATTCTGGAAAGAATTTGCATAATACATTTTTTTCTCTTAATGAGATTTGTTGCCCTATTGATATCAAGGTAATGCTTAATATTTAATTTAATTTACAGCCTGTAATTACTGTGTCAGAACAAAATAAATGTTTTTGGTATAGCAACAATAACACTCTACTCTTAACAGGGCCATCAATCAATACCATCAGTTAGGTGAATTATGCAATTAATCCCACACCAAGAACTGGGGGCAGGGAAGGGGACTCCCCAGAAATTGTGAAAGTTTCTGGTATTGACAGGCAAACACCAACTCTCTCCAAGTGTTAGATGTATCTTTGCCAGCTGTATGGAGATCACCAGAGGCAATGTTGACCTCCTCATGGAAGGAGCTAATCTTATTTCCACCTCTCAGACCATTCGCTTACCTTCTGATTTTCTGAGAGAACTCAAAACATTAAGGAAGACATTCTTGACACAAAATGAAATCCAGCTGAAATAGAGTGCTCTGCTGTTCTAGACAGCCTTCCGTGCGTGGGAGGGAATTCAGGGAGCAGGGTTGTGTTGGGGAGGACCGCATTTGAAATATCTTACAGTCAAGCATATTTGACATACAAAGACAGCCACGTCAGAGGGCCTAGTTTAATGTCAATGGAGATGACGGGGGTGTCTGAGTCACCCTAGGCAGTTCTGGAAGCAACTTATAAGTCCTCCTATGAAAGACAGGCTTTACCAAATGAGCCCAGATTAATGCCTGTCCTACTCTGGGCTTGAGTGTCCAGCTCCATTCAAACAGAAGGGTACCTATGGGCTAGCTTGATTACAGTCTAAATGAAGAAACTCTCCAGCGGCCATGAAAGAGTCAAGGAAAAGAGAGAGCCCAGCTTAAAGTGAGCAACAGGAGTCCTCCAGAGACTGCAATGAATATATCTGGTACATTCTATACAATATGTGCCACCACGAGTAGACCCTAGGCATTGGAGAGATGGCACTATTGCAAATTAGGGTGAGGACCTGAGTTCAAATCCCCAGTACCCATGTAAAAAGCTGGAGGCCATGGTGTAATCCTGTAAGATGAGCACAGAAGGAAGGGGAGACAGAAGGATCCCAAATCAGTGAGCTCCAGGCTAAATGAGAAACCCTGTCTCGCTGACCATGACCTTTGACCCACACCTACCTACACATGAACACATAGAAAGAGTGAGCCTTATTCTGAACTCTGAACCTTGATGATGATGTATTGATACTAACTCCATGGAGACCACCCACTGACGGTGCCCTTGGGACCCCCTCCTTTCCTCTGCAGGGCATCCAGATCGTGTGTGAGACTTTGACCGAGTGCTGGGACCATGACCCCGAGGCCCGTCTCACAGCCCAGTGTGTGGCAGAGCGCTTCAGTGAGCTGGAGCACCCAGAGAGACTCTCTGGGAGGAGCTGCTCCCAGGAGAAGATTCCAGAAGATGGCTCGCTGAACACTACCAAATAGCTTTTTCTGGGCAGGCTGGGCCAAGCCTCCAGAAGCTGTCCTCTAGCCAAAGACCAGAGGCAGCAGGATGTTCTCCTGACTGATGCTTCTGGAAAACCAAGGACTTGCTCCCTTCTTCCCCAGTAGCTGCTCCATGTTTAGAAGTGGCAGCAGCAACAACCATAGCAGCAGTGGCGGCGGCAGCGGTGGCGGCAGTGGCCAGCAGCAGCGGCAGCGGGGGATGAGTGACAGAGAGCGTCCTATGCCTTGGACACTGTCATGGCATAAGCTGTGCTAGCACCTCCTCAGGAAATGAGATTGAATTTTACAACAACCAATAACGTTTGCACTTTATTAATGCCTGTGTGTAAATATGAATAGCTATGTTTTATATATATCTATATCTATATCTATATGTCTATATCTCTCTATATATAGCCATACTCTGCAAGGAGACAAAGAAAATGATCAAATGTGTTACCCCGGGGAATAGTTTTTATTGGAGAGCTCTGGAATGGAGCAGAAGGGACTCGGGATACCGTTAGCACTTGACAATCAGTCACACACACAAGCAGTGATCCCCTGACAGCAGGGTTGGGGGCACAATTCTATGAGAAGGATCCATGCCTTGCAGCCTGCTTTTGCCACAAAACACTTTGTTTTGCAATAACAACCCTCTACAGTAGGGTGCTTTACGGACCAGGGAGCTGAGTTCCAGTCCGGCACTGTGTCCCAGGGTCTCCCATGTGTCTTTGCTTCTCTTGATTGTTATCTTTGACATTCAAACCCCACATCTGACTTGTGAACCTTCTGACTTAGCCTTGAAACTTGGCCCCATTTTTCTGCTTTTACAGGCTACCAAAATCAAAGAAGAACATCCCCCACCCATGAAATTGGCCCACCATCTATTAATAAGATTGAATTCTTTGATTCTTTGTGCATAAGTAACTGTTATTTGTTCCCTGCCATTATCCTTTGTTGATTTTTTTAAACATGGCACACCCTACACCCAGCCCCTGAGCCTCACTATGTTTAATTTTTGTCGCTCTGCTGCAGGGCCTTCCAGCTTGCCATGGCAACACCAGTGGGTTCCATTCCCCCAGCCTCCCAAATAGCGGACAGGATTTGAATGGCGCACACTGCCTATACTGTACAGCTGTGTCCAGGGACATTTTGAACCCTCGTTTTCCTCGGTCAACACACTGTCAAAAAAATTAGTTGAGCTTCTTTAGAACTATTTGGGAGGTTGCAGAGAAACCTAGATTCCCCAATAAGCAGAGGAGGCAGTTCCTAGCTCTGCCCCCAGGGGGCGTCATTTCCAGCAAGAAGGGCATGGCTGCAGCTGCCTGATTGCTCACTCCTAAACCTCCAGACTTCCCATTACCCACACCCACCCCAGTCTGGAAATGAAAGCTGCTTCCAGTCAGGATCCATTGTAAGAAAAGTGCATTTGTGAGCATGGAGAGGTAACAAGTAAAAATGGTTGCCTCACAAGCAAGAGGACTTGAGTTCAATCCCCCAGAACCCACAATAAAAGCCATGTTCAGTGGGTCACTCTTGTCATCTCAGCACTGGGAAGACGAACACCCCTGGGAGCCCAGGGCTGGGAAGATTGTCTCCAAAGCAGGGTGAGCAGCACCCTGAGGAACATCTGAGATTGACTGACTTCTGATCTCCATCACACGTGCACCCACGAACACCCACACACACGTGCACACACGAGACATGTACATTCATTTCACCTTGTTCTGGGAACAGATTGGATTGCACAAAACTTATCTGATGCTATGCTTTGAAATTGACATAAATTGGAGACATTAGGAGACCTCCTGTGTGTGACCTCATTAGGTCAGGGCTCTTTGTTTGCATAATAAGTTTCACTTGCCTCTGCAAGGGAACCCTCTGCTCTAAGAATCTTTTTTTATGGCTACTGGTCTCTGCATGGTCCTAACCTTGGCAGAAATTACAAGTGCATATTTGAACAGGGGTCACACAGGACTCTCATGAAGAGACAGGGAATCTGTGTCCACTTGGATGAGAGAAGAAAATGAGTTTTAATAGGAAACGTGTTAATCCCCCAACAAATGTGGATATTGCAAACCAAAGTCTTTATAAGAAACTGTGTTTTTGAAGTGACTTATTGTCAACCAAATAGGAATGTGATTGGAGAACCACCAAGGGGTGGTTGTTCTGTTTGGTCAACATGGTCAAGTTGGGGGTAGGACAAAAATCCATGTGCTCTGTCCCGTGAAAGTGGGCTTTGAACACCATGGAAACCCCCAAGCCCACTCACTCCTTTTGGATTGCCAGTGCTAACCCAGTAGCTGTTGTTCAGCGCCCTCTAGCGGGGAATTTACAGAATGCTGGTCCACTAGTGGGAATTCTAGGGTTCAAAAGTGACTTCACTTCCTGGTCATCATCAGAAACTGGAATATGGTGTCATGTTACTGTGGCTTGTTTTGTTTATGTCATTTCTTTTCTTTTTTCAAGAAAAAGACCAAGGAATAGCATCGCTGTCATTCCTCAAAGTGTTGACTCTTGTTCACTACTCTACATAAAGGGAAAGTTTTATTCTTTTATTGAACACTTCGGCCATACTCATGTATTAAAATAGGAATGTGAATGAATGCACAATATTCTTTTTATATCAAAACCTAAAGCACTTATTTTCAATCTATGCAGTGTTTGTCTTTTATATAAATAAAAATGTCTAGTAGATCAAATAAATCCAAAGTCAGCAGACGACCTCGCCTCTTATTGCTGTCCCCGGTAGCTGAACCCTCTTCACACACCAGATTATTCTTCAGCACGGCAGAAAATGTCCTTTCAAGATCTTCCCCATGGGTTGTCCATGAGTAGTGCTGTGAGCGCATTTCCCTGGACAGATGTGCCATGTCTGATCACCTCAGATTGTGTCACCAGGGACAGAACAAAGTAATGATTCTGTCAAAGTCCCACTTGTCAAGCAAACAAGTTGTCCTGCTTACTAACAGAGTCTGACCCAGGGTAAGTTCCAGGAGTGTGAATCACCCACAGAATGCTGACTTCCCCACAGCTGCATAGACTGAGCACCCTTCGGTTAGCCTCCCTGTCTCCATACACTCTAGCTCGTCGTGAGATCATAGAATCACTTGCAGCTTGGCCACGATGACAGACATCCCGGAGGAAGGTGTAGGGAAGGGTTGGTTGGATCTAAGGGAAGGTTCTGATGACCTCTGCTTCTGGGAGGGAATATGGCAACAACCCCGTCTTGGAGGTCTCTTGTGGGTATTCACAGTGCTCTGATGAAGACAGCTTGTGGAGTGTGTGAGTGTGTGTGTGTGTGTGTGTGTGTGTGTGTGTGTGTGTGTGTGTGTCGGGGGGTATTTTACAACAGACTCATGTCCCTTTAAAAAACAATCCAGGAGAGATAAGGCAGTTGTATAAGCATGAGGAAATGACCTTGGCCTTGAATTTGAAGCAGAAAAAGCCACAGGTGATATAATGTGCTTATAACCCTAGCTGGGGAGGCAGAGACAGGGGCTCCTTGGAGCTTGCTGGTCAACCAGCTTAGCCTAACTGAGCCCCAGATCAGTTAGGTCAGTGAAGGGACGGTGTGAAGATCCAAGTGTACGAGTCGAAGGAATAACACTGGAGTTTAACCTTTGACCTCCTCACTCACATGTGCACATGCACATGAGCACACACACACACACACACACACACACACAAACACACACACACACAACCAAAAGATAATCCTCAACAGAATCTCACTAATAAAGGAGAAACAGTAGCTAGCCCTTGGCAGCCTGATGCCCCTTATCTCTGTGGTCTGATCCTGACCCCTGTGTCCTGGCATGGTGGCTCATGGTGTGCCAGCATGGTTTCTCTCTGTCCCAGGAACTGCTTTGGCCCATGTGGCTAATTCTTCCAGGACCGTCACAGTGCTGGCTGCCTCAGAGAATGTGCATCTGTGTGCGTTTTCTTGCCTCTGACTAGCATGCCAGTGACTGCCCTGGGCACCCTTTGACAGCCCCATACATAGCTTTGCATTGGTGTGGTGAACCTGCATCTTGGCTGATATTAAGTTGCTGCTTTGCTTAAAGGCGGGTTTATAGGAAAATCCCAGATACCATTAAGAACACAGAAGGATGTAGAAGAGTGAGTGGTATATAGAGCAGGAAAGGGTCTGCCTGTGTGAGCGTTGGCAGTATAAACAAAACACTCACTCAGTGAGCATTAACCCATCAGGCCGGGGAGGGTAGGAAGGCAAGCACTCCCAGGGGGAAGGACTGGATTATCAGAACACAGGCTCCTGAGCTACAGTCAGTGGCAAAGCCAAGTTATCCAGGAACTAAAATTTTGTGCAATCGAAGTGTCTGCCTTTCTGTGTTTCTTCTTGTCTCCTGATTAGAACTGGCGAGCGCGATGAGACAGAGGCTGCATAGCATGAGGAAATGCCCGGTAGTCCGTGTAATGCATCTTTCTATCTCTGTCCCCACAGCCCTGTTTGCTCTAGGAGAGCCAGAATGTTCTCTTTTCTCCATTTAATTTACCCAGCACTCCCCTGACGAGGTCTGAAGAAATGCTTGCTATGAGAACAATAGGAAAGAGGCTCTCGTCTTCGGGGTGTGGGTAGTAGCATTTCTTCACGTGTGAGATGTGTGCGTGTGCCTGAGATGGTTTCACAACTTGCCAGCCATCAAGAACATTTTTATTTTTAGCAGATATGTCCTTATCTCAAAAGATATCAGAAAGAGAGTAAAACGTGAGGCCTGCACATTCACGAGTGTTGTTTCTTGAATGGCTGATGAGTAAAACACTGATTTTTGTAAATCATTGGGAGATGAACGCACTTATTTATGGCGATCACAGATGAGTTCACAGGGCTGCCGATTCTTGTCTAAAAATAGAGACAGCTTATTAAACCCAGGGATGGAAGTGGCCTAACAAGCCACTGAGAAAAGAGCTCCATAAAACGTCTGACCACCTGGTGTACCGCCCTTTAGAGGCGTTTCTCCTGCTTGTATTTCAGGGGCTCCTCCCCATCCCCCACCCTACTCCCTGCACATGCGTGCATGGGCATGCTCTGTTCTGTGGATGATGCTCAGGTAAGGATGGGCTGCCAGTTTTCCTTTGCAAACTGGCTTGTGCGTGCGTACGTGCGTACATGCGTGCGTTCATGCGCTAGGGCAGCAACACGAAGCCCTGGAGAGTTCAATGGTCTGACTCATTGGTTACGCTACGTTTCTGGTTGCTCGTTTCAGATACCTGACAAGCAGGGGGCGGGGAGGTTTCTTCGGGTTTACAGTTGAAGGTGACACAATCCACTGTGGTTCCGAAGACTTGGCAGCAGGAACCAGAGGCCGCTGGTCACATAGCGTCTGTGAGAGCTAAGTTATGTTTTAATTACTGTCCATAAGAGATCCACAAAACAGAATATGGCTCCAACATTACCCAAGGACAGATACTTCCTGAAATGCAGGCAGCTATTGTTTTGCTCCTCTAAACAAGTTTTTTTGCCCAGCTATACAGGTTGTGGCCGATGACATGTAGGTAGGAGGTATGTGGGTAGGAAATACGTCAGAAAGTACGCTTGACTCTCATTGGATGTAGGCAGGAGGCACACAGGCAGGAAGTACATCAGGATATATGTTTGCCAATGATTGGACCTGGCGGGGTACATAATGGCCCTATGGATTTGCCTTTATTAACTTCTGTAGAATGTGACCTGTCCCCATTTTCTGGGAACCCCAGGGTGGACTTAGCCAGAGTTCATCGTCCTGGCCAATGTTTCATTAAAGCTTGCTTCAGATTTGGCTCAAGGTTGTGTTACTGGCCTTATTATCGTCTGGTAGGATTAACAGTGTCCACAATCAGGAAGCAAACTTCAGAGGCAGAACCTTGCTACAGAACCGGAAGTGAACCCTCGATGGCCCACTTCCTCCTTGAGGCTCCACACACTTCAAATCCCACAGGTTTCCAAAATAGCTCCACCAGCCTGGGCTCAAGTGCAAGCCTTCGGAGCCATTCACACTCAAACCGCACCACTAGCTCAAACTCCAGAGTAGAGATGCCCTTAGCACTGGAGAGCTGGAGAGAGCAGCCGACCAGAGCACAGAAAGCAAAAGTCTTATTGTACAAGACCAAATGTACAAGGTCTATGGGCTCAGTCCCAAGAGCCTTGGCCAAAACGGAAGCCAAGGTCTTCTGACCCACCTCTAGGCTCTCTTCCACCCCTGTCATTTGAGTCCTGGCTACTGCAAGGTCAGGATTATTAGCAGTGGGCTTTCCGAGGGCCCTCAGGAAGGACCCTGTCCCTCCTGCCACTCATCGACTTTTAGATGCAAGGCCTGTTCTGCTCCAAAGAGTTCCTGTTTTGTAGTGACCTTTTTTTTTTTTTTTTTTTTTTGTCTTAAATTCTGTGTGCAAATGACATGCTAATGGCCCTGTCTTGCAGGCACTTGCTTCCCTAGGTGACAGACAGGGAACTTTTCATCTAAACCAGCCTTGTCTATCCCTTTTTCAGGAAAGCTACCCTGGTTGGCAACTGCACATCTCCTTCATTTTCCCCTGAAGTAACTGCCTAATCACTGCTTATCACGTTTCTAATTAGTTTCCTTTTTTTTTTTTTTTTCACTTGAATAATTATGGCTTCATACTTTATGGGTTGGGGGCCATGCCTTTCAGGCCTGCTTTGCAAAGACTGCTGATCAAGACAAGATTGGAAACTTGCACACATTTCAGGGCCTGCCAATCAGTTGCGCATGGCATAATCTATTCTGGTATATCTCCTGATACTCGCGGCACTTAAAAATAGCTTGTTAATTGTCTTCCTACTCTAATTGAGCAGGCATCTCGCTTTTATTTTATTATATATTTTTGAGAATCTCTCACATGATCACTCTTTACATCATTTCCACCCCTCACTCTCTCCCACCCTGATCTTCCTTCCTCTCTCCCCTCCCAGTCCTACATTTTCCAAAGGATCATTTCAACATAGTCCAAATGCTGCAGAGATGTATCTGCTGTAGCATATTCTGGTCTTCCCCACAGTGATTTTTTTTTTTTTAAAGTAACATTCTGGTCACCTAAACCACTGAGGCTACATAGGAGGACAGGATGACTTTGGGGTGGAGCTGTTAAATGGAAAACCAGAGAAGTCCTTTCAAATTTCATAGGGTGTACTTCCAAATTTCCTCAGGCAGTCTGTGAGGGCTCTCAGTCCAAAGACAGAAAGAGCACCCAGCTGTGCTCACATTATCATAAGACCAAAGTTCTGTTGTTGGGGAAAAAAAGGAGGTGATGGGGCTGGAGATGATATCTCAGACATTAAGAGTGCTTGCAGCTCTGTCAGAGGGTCAGAGCTTGCTTCCCTGCACCCATGTTTGGCACTTAAAAGTTCCTGTGACTCTAGTGACAGGGGATCTAAGCTTTCTTCCAGCCTCTGCAGGCACATAAGCTCCTGTACCCAAGACTTCAAACTGACATGTGCACATACACATAAATAAAAATAAATAGATAGATAGATGATAGATAGATAGATGATAGATAGATAGATAGATAGATAGATAGATAGATAGATAGATAGATAGATAGATAGAGGCCGCCATATAGCAGTGGTCTCTGAATGGTAAGTGTCGATAAAATGGCAGCTGCTAATCATTGGAATATATTTGAGATTGGGGCAGCCTCCCTACTGGGAACATATATTAAAGCTTCCCTATATATAACAGATCAATATGTTGACGTATTTGGAAATAAATTGTGGATTATAATAGCTATCATTAATGTTCCGAGGCTCTTAACAAGGAGTGCTTTTCTTTTTTCTTGTTTTTTTTTTGTTTGTTTGTTTGGTTGGTTGGTTGGTTGGTTTTTGTTTTTTGGTGTTTTGTTTTCTTTCCAAATTCCCACTCAAGAGCTCTCCAAGTTGATAAACACCTGAAATACAGAGGCAGTGGTTGCTAGAGGAAAGCCCATAACTTCTTATCTTCTACACTTGAACCTGGCTGGGCTGAATGGAGTCTTTGACCAATGTCTTCTGAACTCAGAGAAGCAATGACTGTTCCCTGCTTCTTCTTGTCTTGGGGACAGACCCTAGCTTAGAGACAGGGCTGCATTGGTTGGATGCCTATTCAAAGCTGTAGGCTATGCTAAGTCATGACCACTACTGACATGTGTCTGAATTTTACACAGTTGCCCCAGGGAAACCTGCTGATCTGAGTTCTGCTGAGTGCTTTGATTTCAGGAGGCAAGTAGGAAATGCCACACTCATGGACCAGCCCTGCCTTAAGGAATTAAACCATCACTGGCATTATCCATTGTCACTAATCCACACTAAATGTAATCTTTTTTTCAAAGTGATGATACTGTTTAAACAGCGACCATGCAACATTGTAACAGAATCTTTCCCAGCCTAAGCTGTCATTCTTAGGAGAGTCTGTCTCAGCAATAGGGAGCGTAATTAAGACACATCTTCCTAAGGACTTGTTAGTGTTCTTGTGAGCTGTGGTGCCTGACTTTTGCCTTCCATTTGTTTCTTCTTCCTTAATCTTCCTACACAGTCTGAGTGCTCTACCCCAATCCTGTGACTTGAAGTACCACTCCCATGCTGATGGATCCCCAGCACAAGGTTTTTGTTCCCAACTTCCTCCCTGAAGCTGAGATTCATAATTACCAATAAATCATATGGGGTTGACTGATTTATACACAGCTCCAACCTTGCACAGCTACATCAGGTGACATTACAAATTTACTGCTCCCATTTCAGAAAGCCACAAGTCCTCCCTAACAGTTGCCCAATCAAAAGTGTACAAAATTGTCCTGAACCCCTCCTTGGTCTATGAACACTCTATTTCATTTGCCAGTTCTAGTGTACAACTGGATGTAAACTGTCTCCCACAGGCTCTTGTACTTGGGGGTGGGGAGGTCAATTGCCAGATGATAAGCTTTGGAATGTATTAGACAAATAGTCTAACCTAATTGCTCTACTAATCTCTTGATGGATTCAAGTAACATGGAACGATTACTAGAGAATAGAGGAAAATAAGGAGACACCAAGCTGAAGTAAATAGGTTACTGTGAGTGTATTCTTTCTGACAGGGCTTGTCTATCTATGCATGTGTATATGAGTGTTTTGTCTGCATATATGTCTGTCTACCATGTCCTCAGTTGGTGTCTTTGGGGGCTAGAGAGTTAAGTTATCGATGGTTGTGAGAATATATAACTCAACCAAGTCCTCTGGAAGAGCAACCAGTGCTCTTAACCACTGAGCCATCTCTCCTGTCAACTGTGCATGTATGCTTAAGAATTACATCTTGTTCTTGACCTTTCTGCTTTCTTTCCTCTTTCCAAGTTCTGTGAGATGAGCCACCTGCTCCACCATGAACCATTCCGGGGCCCTTCGTTTCATGAGCCATTTTGCCACAGCAGTGAGAAAAATAACTAATATGTCTATCAGTTCATAGACACGTCTAGACTCAAACCCCTGGGTCCATATTTCTTCCATTATGACTGTAGTATAAATGACCATAATGCTTCCTTGAGCTGTTTTGATGTGAAGACCTACAGTATGCCTAAATGAGTTTAATAAAATTCACTTTACAGCCAGGTGTGGTGGTGCATGCCTTTAATCCCAACACTCAGGAGGCAGAGGCAGGTGGATTTCTGAGTTCGAGGCCAGCCTGGTCTACAGAGTGAGTTCCAGGACAACCCTATCTCAAAAAAAAAAAAAAAAAAAAAAAAAAAAGAAAGAAAGAAAAGAAAAGAAAAGAAAAAAAGAAAAAAAAGAAAAGAAAAAATTCACTTTACAAAAAAAATTCACAACAGGGAAAACAATGGATTAACTGTCAGAACATACGTGAAACAAATGTCAAAAGGTTTTTTTGCAGCATGGCTTATGAATTTTAGGTACCCTGGAATACAGTCATGAGTATGTGCACAGTGACCTCAAGGCCGCCAACCTTCTGAGCTACAAGAACCATGACCAGGTAGACTTGGTCAACTATGGACTTGCTTATCAGAACTGTTCAGATGAAGTTCATAAAGAGAGCAGAGAAGATCCCAAAAGATGCCACGGGGACACACAGGAGTTCACCAGCATGGATGCACACACAGTGTGGTGATCCATCATGACATGCCAATTTGGAAATACTTGGTTATTGCATGACTGAGTGGCTCAGCAGCTATCTTTCCTGAGAAGATAACTTGAATGATCCTAACTGCATTAGAGATTCCAAAATTAGTTACACAGATAATTCTGAGGCCTTGATGAAGAAACGCTTTCCTGGAAAAAAAAAAAAAAAAAAGCCAGGTTGCTAAGCACAGCAAGAAATGCTCATATGCATGTGGAGGAGTGCTCAGATACACGGGGAGGAGTGTTCAGATATACATGGAGTGTTAAGATACACATG
>NC_034599.1:108998743-109019961 GCF_900095145.1 Mus pahari | reverse complement strand
ACATGGAGGAGTGCTCAGATACATGTGTGGAAGAGTCCAGGCAAACCCAAGAACCAGAAACAAAGCCCAGAAATGAATGTGATGCCAAGAACCAACTTTTTTTTTTCCTATTCATTTGATTCTTTCTCTTCTTTTCTATTTTGTTTCATTTTCATATGAGTTTTGTGGGCGTTGGAGTTAGTTATGCTTTTTTTTTTCTTTTTTTTTGAAAAACAAAAAACAAATTTGATTAAAATTTGTAAGTATTTGTTCTTCCCATATCTCCTCTTTCCCATTTACACCCCAGTGTCCCGAGTGTAGTCCACATGCTTCTTCTGATACTCAGGTCAAATATTGTAGTGTGCCTCTATGTCACTTTAGGTCCTACACACACAAGTCTGTGGCTAATGTCCCAAAACTTATTTGACTTCATCATATACCACCTACCCAATACCTACTTTGCCCCAGTGAGTTGGTTCCATGCTGGTCCCTGGATATCCTGTGGATGCAGTCCTTCCATTCTTCCCTTACAGCCTTCTCTGTGGATCACTCTTTCCTGAGAAACTCTCTCTCTTACAAACTTAAGTTGCTTAACAGCTTAACTGTCACAGGCTTGCCTACGTTATTCTACAATCAATACTTTACCCCACCCACTCTCTTCTTCCATTCATTCTGTTTTTCTTCATAATTCTTACTTCTGTTTTGCTACTACATAGTACTTACCGCATAAGAGAAATTGCTGGGGTCATTTTGTTCCACACAGATGGAAATCAGAAGAGGAGGAGGAGGAGGAGGAGGGGGGGGGAAGGAGGAAGAGGAGGAGGAGGAGGAGGAGGAAAATGATGAAAAAATGATGAAAAAGAGGGGAAGAAGAGGAGGGAGATGGAGAGGAGGACAAAGAAGAAGAGGAGAAAGAAGAAGGTGGGGAAGAAGAAGAAAAAAGATGAGGAGGAGGAAGAGGAAGAAGAAGAGGAGGAGGAGGAGGGAGAGGAAGACAAGGAAGAGGAGGAAGAAGAAGAGGGAGGAAAGAGAAGAAAAAAAGAGAATAAGGAGGAGAGAAAGGAGGACCAGTGCTGCCAGTTTCGGCATCTCAAGTTCAAACATTGATAGAATGAGCTGTCAGACCCAGAGGCTCACAGCTCCAAGCCCAGAGACACAGGGGCTGATGGTTGTCAGCTGTAGAGGTCAAAGGAATTCATTTTTAGGTGCCCATGTCGGAGACTTCTCCCTCTGGGCTAGCCCCACTCTTGGCCTGGCCCTTGGCGTTTAGTAGAAGCCTCAGCTCTCAGCAGAAACCATTGGTATTGGTGCTTGGCACCAGTTTGGGGCACAGCATCAAACCTACGGGCACCTCGAGTCCTCAACAGCAGCTCAGGTGAGTCTTGGAGAGCTAGATATGTAGGGAGCCCTCAAGGCTTGCCCATGCATGAAGTCTTGGAGCAGCCAGGGTCCATGGTCTCCCGTCTTTGTCTCGTTGAGCTTTGTGCCGCCTGATCGTGGTGTTTTTTTTTTTTTTTTTTACTTCTCTCGGTGTCTCTGTCTGCCCATCGTCCTTACACATCCCCACTATTTCTCTTCCTCACTGTCTCTGTCCTCAGTCTGTTCTCTGGAACTTCGTCAGCTGCCCCCTCTCTATTGCTGTGGCTCCTCCCACTAACTCAGCAGTGTAGGGTGCAGCCACCTTTGCTGGCCCTGTGGTTTTCTTGTCTTTGCATTACCAACTCAGCCTACACTATAAGTGCTGGCTAGTTTCACGTCAATGGCACAAGCTTGGGTTATCTGTAATGAGTAAGCAACCTCAATTGAGAAAAGGCATCCATAAGTTTCAGCTGTAAGGCATTTTCTTAATTAATTACTGACTGATGTGGAAGGACCCAGCCCATTGTGGATGATGCCATATCTGAGCTGGTGGTCCTGATATATATATATATGCCAATCAAGTCATGATAAGCAAGCCAGTAAGCAGCACCCCTCAATGTCCTCTGCATCAGCTCCTGCTTCCAGGTTCCAGCCCTGTTTGAGTCCCTGGCTTTACTCAATGATGTACTACAATGTGGAAGTGTAAGCCAGATAAACCCTTTCCTCCCCAACTTGCATTTGGTTGTGGTGTTTCATCATAGCAATAGAAGCCATATTGCTAAGACACTAGCCATGATAAAGGCAGTAAGTAGGGAAGTAAAACCACCCTGGGGATGGGGACTAGGGGAGAGTACAAGGTGGGTATTTCCAAGCTGTCTGTAAAAATGAGCCAAAGAACCAAGGAGGGGTATGGCACGCAGATGTAAACCTGTAATTTGCAGCAATCACAATTGCTTCCAGTTCTACCAATCCTAAGACTTACACACAAGGACCACTGGCCTCAAATGGCATTAGTTTCAAGCTTTCGGTTGGGTCACTGGGGGACGTGCTACTTTCTGGTCTGAAGTTAGAAGGCTGGAAAGCTGCTGGGTTAGCAGCTCCCCGAGACTTTGGATGGCTAGAACCCATATGTGCCACCTGCAGCAGTTGGAGCAGTTGGAGCACAGTCTGGAGCACGTGCTGCAGCCTCAGTAACAGCAGCCCGTGCACCTGGGAGGAAGTTTCCCCAGTGTATGAAGCCTGGCGAAAAGCAGCCAGCTCGCTATGACGTCAGCCCATCCTGTCACTAAGAGGGATTGCTCCGTTGACAGTTGCCTTCTGTAAGGCAGCCTGACAGCATGAAGGATCTGGCATCTTCCAATGAGTCAAACCTGTAAACATCACAGCAACTTAGCTCATTCAAAGCCAGCGCTGAAAGGATGCTCAAAACAAGACCTCCTGTTCCATTGTCAGCTGTTTGACTTTTGGGTACTTATATTTGCCTTGCCTGCCACCACGTGACTTGTACATGTCTTTGGCAATTCTAGAATGAAGGCTTTAAAAGACAATTTCGTCTATTCTATCCATTGCCTATGTTTTGGCTTACTTTGATTTTTTTATTTTATTTTATTATTTATGTGTTTGTCTGTTTGAAGCTGTTGTTTGAGACAGAGTCTCAGGTAGATGGAGCTGGGCTGACTGTCCAACCAGGGCTGAATTACAGGGCCAGGTCACTACAGTTAGTGAGTTCAGAGGGATCTGATTCAGGTCTGAATGCTTTTAAGGCTCATGTTTTACTGAGTGAGCTCTTACCTGATCCTCTCAAATGATTACTCTTCTAACCATTGAGACAAATACCTGATTGGTAGTGTCTTCTGAATATTTCAAGAAACAAATGAAAATATGAAATTGTAAACCATCTGACCCGAGTGGGATTTTCCATCAGTCAAGAAGCTGGTGTGTCATCGGTGGTGGCTGGACCTGAGCTGGACTACTGAGTTTCCCATGATTACCTAGTAGAAAAGATGACTGAACAACAAGCCCGTACTTTACTATTTACTCTTTTCCGATTGGGGGGGGGGTATTGACTAAGACAGATCATTTCTGACCTCTTCAAGTGTTAAACTAAATTTCCAGTTGAATCTAGTTCACTTTTTAGGAATGTATTGATATCATCTATAGAGATAGAACTGTCATTTTAAAAAATGCCAGTCACGCACAATGCTGACAGCGCTTTTTATTTCATGAAATCCAACTTATTTCTAGCATCAGTCTTAGGAGCATTTTATGTAGAACAATTTTTTAAAGGCAACAAGAATCAAATCATGAACAGATAGCTCCCTCCGCCAGGGAGCTTGAAGTAACCCAGAAAATGAAGTGAAAATACCCTTGTGAGTAGAGACAATGAAAGACTGCACAGTCTACAGTGAAGATGTTTGGTGCACACTACACAGTACACATCTCAAAAGTTAAAATGTCAGGAGTTAGTGATCCAGCATGAGTGATCGCCAGCCCCACATCTGGACAAATCTCAACATACAGCCTTCATCTATATGTCATCTCTGGATCATCTCTGTTCTTAGTCAAGGACCACCCCCACCCAGAAATAAATCTAAGGGGATGGCCCCAGAGAGAGTTGCAATCAACCCCTTCCGGGAACAACAGGGGACCAGCATGGAGAGGTCTCTGACTCTAGATTCTCTGTGCAGGATAGACCACCGAAAACTCCAACCAACATTGCAGAGTTTGGGAAGGAGAACGCTGTACAACCTTGGGCTTCGCTTCTGGAATTTACTCTATTCCCTACAAAGCCAAGAGTGAAGATAAGAAATGCATTCCTGAACCTAAAAGAGGGACAGAGACCCACCCAGACATGCAGTGTTTGTTCCCAACCAATAGCATGCTTGGAGAAATGGATTGATGCTTTTTAATCTCTCATCAAAACTGTTTGATTCTTACCCTAATTTATAATGCAGATGAATTAGAATAGTGATTCATTCTAACTCCTGAAACAAAAACTTCAGCCCTAATAAAGTATGCATCTTTAGGCCGTAAGAATCTTAATCTTACATGCATAGTTTCTCTCTCTCTCTCTCTCTCTCTCTCTCTCTCTCTCTCTCTCTCTCTCTCTCTCTCTCTCCCCCCCTCTCTCCCTCTCCCTCTCTCTTTCTCCCTCTCTCCATATGTATCTATATCTATATATCTGAATATATATATATATATATGTATATATATTTAGATATCTATCTGAATATTTCAACAAACAAATGAATATAATATAATGTGATTGCAAACTATCTCACCCTAGTGACCCCAGTGGTATTTTCCATCAACTAAGAAACTTCCATGTCTCACTAAAGGCACAGTGGGACCTGAAGTGTGGCTATTGAGTTTCCATAATTACCTAGTAAAAAAAATGACTGAACAACAGACCCACACTTTGATATATATCAAAGAGGAGGGGGGATGTGTGTGGTCTGTGTATCTCTTTGACATGTTCCAGCTGTTTCAGACTCCCTGAACATTTGTAGCACAAATGCCACAGCTGTATTTTTCAAAGACTGACTGAGGGCTACTGAAATATCACATGTCCTTTAGGGGGCAAAACATCTGTAAAGGCTTTTACTGGACCATTGTTTCGCAGAATGTATTGTGCATCAGACTCACCTGTTGGGCTTATTGAACCTCAGGATGCTGGAACTAGAGGTTCAGGTAGTGTGGGGAAAGGTTAGAGAATTTGTGTTTTCAGTAAATCCCTGGTGGTGCTGATGCTGGTGGCACAGGGGACACACTGGGGTTCACTGCTGTAAGTTCCACATGGTGTTTCTATGTTTTCTAAAGAGCAATGGGACTTGCAATCCAGTTTCCATCCACATGGCACTGCCTAAAGTCTTCCCGGGGTTGTTTCCAAGGATAATATTTGAGAGAATAATTTTTTATTACATCTACTTTCTCCATCGTACAAACAGTAGCAGCAGGCAGCCAAAGAACCCTTAGGACTATTTGCTTAGCATTTTGGTTTTCTGTGCAGGGGGAGTGGACGTGTTTCCTAATCACACCAGGACTGTCATCTATCTAGTGTGTCTTCAGACGCACTGGATCTGTGACCCTCCCCAGGACAGGAGTGGTGCCGCTGGGGGAAGAAAGCCATGGCTACATGTCTCTCCCCAGGCTGTCTATCTCATCCAGCAGGAAGTCCATGTCTTCCCGGCTCACTTGAGGGCTGATGACCACCTGGCGGAAGAAGTTGACCTTCCCCCGGTGGGGCTGGTAGCCCAGCATCAGACTTCCCTTCTTCATCATTTTCTCCTTAATGGCTGGGGCCACCTGCAAGAGGAGAAAGGACATGGATGAAACCATACGTCTTAGCACTTCACCTACTCTCTTGTCAGCTGGCATGTGTCTCAGTCTTGTCCCAAGGCTGACATAACAATAATTCATGGAGAACTTATAGCATATATACACCAAGTTGAGTGGCTGAGCTGTGTTCGTTCACCCTTGGCACCAAGGGGAGGTAGTGGCAGCATATCCAGTGACAGATGAGGAGGGTCAGGCTCAGGAGATTCTTGAGGTCCTTTTCTGATGCTGGGATTAAATATTCTGCTCAAAAGCAACTCAGGGTAGGAAGGAGTTCATTTCAGTTTACAGATTACAGTCTATCATCAAGGGATGTCAGGGCAGGAACTCAAACAGAAACCTGAAGCAGAAACCACAAAGGGACACTGCTTGCTGGCTGATTTGTGTGCTGATGCTTTTTTCTTATACAGTCCAGGACGACCTGGACAGGAAATGGTGCTGTCCCTAGTAGACTGTTCCCTCCTATACCAATTAACAGTCAGGACAGTCTCCCTAACACTATTCAATATGATCTTGAAGATCTCTCAATTGAGACTCCTTCCAGGCTAGGTCAAGTTGATGGGTAAAACTACCTAGGACATGGGATCCTTACGGAACCGAGGTTTATCATTTCAGCTATGCTGGCTGGCCAATGAGCTCTCGGGATCTGTCTGTCTGTGCTGTCACGGCCATGCCTGGCTTGAACATTGCAGATGCGTCTCCATGAGTGTACTTTATAGGATGGTAATGGGCCATGAGTTATCTGCCCTCTATTTAAGAGAAGCCTCACTTAAGCATTTGAATAGCCCCACTCAATGGACAAGAAAATAAAACAAATGTCCTTTCAGTCAAAGATGAGGAAATAAAATGTTTATAGTTGTGCAAGTATAATGGGAAAATATTTATGTAAAATATGAAAATTACATACAAAAATGTTGCATGATTATGCATCTGTTCTTTTTTTTTTAGGATTTTATGCTTTAGCTTATTAACACTCATGGACTTAAGTAGGGAGCTTTCCTGCTTATACGCACATACATGGATGTGCACATATCGTATGTGCATATGGGTGCTCACACATGTAACATGGACTTTTTCTCATTCAGATGTCACCATGTGCTCTTAACATCTGGTCACACCCCCACTTGGTCACCACGTAATGTAGAGCAAGTCTTATGTAGGATTGTGATAAAGCCACATTTTTTTTTTTTTCTGTTCAAACAAGCTATCACTGGCTACCTGTATATAAACTGAGACCATGAGGGAAAGCCCAGCACGGAGCCAGCAGCGATCAGTATTAGGAAGGCCTTGATCACGAGGGCCATGTGTCTGTCAAGGAGAACCCCAAAGCACCATGTTCAGAGCTGGCAGCTTGTGGTCCTGTGGATGGTTTTAGGGTCACGGCCCCCTTTCAGATCCATTGCTATGAGCTTGCTGTTTCACAGCACAGATCAGCTCGGACTCTGTCGATTTGAAGCACCTATATGCACGGCTCCAGCCTAGTTTTGTCTGTGCCAACATACTTTTCAGTGCTTCTGTTTTGCTCTCCAAGGAGGGCATTTCCTGTTCCACCTGTGGAAAGCATTCAGGACTCACAGCCAGCTTAGGACAGCACTGAGGCCCAGAGAAGCCATTATCAAAGCGCATCTGTCAGGCTTAGAAGCAAATCAGAAATATTTTTTGCTTTAACTTCTTATACATTTTCTTTCTTTCTTTCTTTCTTTCTTTCTTTCTTTCTTTCTTTCTTTCTTTCTTTCTTTCTTTCTTTCTTTCTTTCTTTCTTTGAAAGAAGCAGGGCACATGCCACTACCACATGGATGGAGGTCAGAGGACAATTTGTAAGAGTCCATTCTCTCCATCTGCCCACCAACATAGGTTGGCAGGCTCAGGAGCACGCATCTTTGTCCACTGAGGCATCGTCTAGCCTCAGAAATATTTTCCAACGCAGTAAACTGTAAACATAAGAGGTTATGTTTTAATATAAAGATGTTCTGGAGGTTTAAACTTCTGCTCTTGCATCAGGCGCATATATATATATATATATATATATATATAGGTTTCCACGGGCAATGCTCTTGAAGTGGGAATCGAGTGTCCCAAGCTCAAGTTTGTTTCTGGGTTTTCTGAGATTACGAAGAAATAATAAAATATCTCTGGGTCCCAGAGAATGAGTGGAAGAGAGTTTGACAGTACACAGGGAATTTATTAACCTGTCAGTGAACTTGAAGATTAATTCCTAGCAGTAGTCACTACCGGGCCCATGGTAAGGGCTTCATCTATCCAGAAGTGTGGAGTGGGTAAGAAAGTCTAGAGGACCCTCACAGCCAACTCCCTATGGAATCTGTTAGCACAAATCTTCATCGTAAGGGTAGCAGTCAGTACTGTGAACATTTTGCCAGTTCTTTCTGCTTTGCATCGCTCATTTTGAACTAATTGAAACTCGCCCACGTGTTTACAGTGCGGAGACCGGAATGTTTTCCTTAGCCTTCCGATTACCACCTGTGCGCTAAAACACACCAGTGTTCTCCCTTTACAAGGCTGTAAGAGCCAGGCCGATTCTGGGCAGTTCAGGTCCTCCCTTTCTGCTGGCAGCAGCAGAGGAACAGTCCTAATCTGGCAGGATAGAATATTCACAGGAAAAGGAAAATATGCACAAACGCAATGTGAGTCCAGGAGTCTCACGCCTAAATGGGGCACGCATGGCAGAAAGCAATTTGGTGGGGCTGAGATTGCTTCCCGGCTCTCAATTATTTTCCCTCAGCTTTTTCTTCAAATTGTAAATCAAATTCTTTCCCTTGTGCCTCAGTGCGCTTGGTTCTCGCATCGTAAGTGGGGGAGGATCCTGACACTTCCATTTCACTGCATGGCTTCCTCTCCTCGTTTCCATAGGATTTCTGTTTCCCTCTGTAAATTACGTTCCAGCAATGATTGGGTCATTTAAACATCATTCTGTGGCTATCCTGCTACAACACAAGGCATTTAAAGGTGCTTACACAGAAGGGAGCACAAAACAAACAAACAAACAAAAAATAACTCTCTCCAACCAGGTGTAACCATTTGATAAAATCTGGCCTAGTTGCTTCTCAGCCTATAAAGAAAGATGGTCATATCCAGACAATATCTTTTGAAAAAAAATTGTCCATACATAAAACTAACACGGATATGAAACTATGGGTGCAGGAGATGGAGGCTGGAAGATCAACAATTCAAGACTCATCTAATCTCAAAAAAAAAAAAAAAAAAAATTAAAATAAGAGGCTGGGAGAGCTGGCTGTGCAGTTAGAGCTCTCACTGCTCCTGCAGAAGACCCAGGTTTGGTTCCCAGAACCCACACGGTAGCTCCAACCATCAATAAATCTTGGAGTTCCGGGAATTCTGACCCCTTGGGGCCCTTGCACATTGATTCATAATGGATACATACATGTAGATTTAAAACCCAAAATAAATCACAATTGATAATCTGTCACAAAGGAAAAACAATGTTTTCTCTAATGGAGTCTGATTGGCTATACAAACCACTTAAGGACAGGTTCTATGACCAGCAGAAGATGCCAACACAACACAAAATCAATGGTGATTTTGGAAGATTTTCTTCTTTTCTTTTTGTCTCATAATGTCTGGGCATTTTTATAACTTTACATATCTTTTGCACATATCTGTATCTATATAGGTGTCTTTCTATAAGAAACTGCAGACATCAAAGGTATGGGGTGTTACCATGGCAGCAGCCTCCCTACAAGGGACCAATACTATTTTGTCAAAGTGTAGCTTACAGGTGGATTATGTAAAAGACAAGCCATTGTGCTCCAAAGCTGTTAAGTAATCACATTAGGAACTACAGCATGCATTTCTTAAAATTAATTTGCTTTTAACCAATTTTTATTTGTACCTGGTCTCTTCCCCCCAATCCCACTCCCCCCCCCCCCGCTTTTCCCCTCCATGAGCATCTGTTAAGACTTGAATCCTCAGAAATGCTGAGAAACCCACAACTTCTGATTGATTTCTTCCCCTCAAAGCACAGACTGCATCTCATTGTTAGGGAAAGCCTTTGCATCTTAGCGGTTTTGATGCGGCATCTCACGCCTCGTGTGCACAGTGACTGTAGGATCTTCCATTCGGGCTCCAACCTTATTCCCAGTCTGGACAATGTGAGCTTCCTTGTAGGAAGGTGGGACTATCATTGGTTACCTTTACAGTGTTTCTCAGTGGCGCTGCACCACTGAAATTTATTAGGGATAGGAACAACTATCCCTATGATTTTCTAGAAGGATCTGTGTTTGCCTAAGTTGTCAGCATGCAGGCCTATTTTGCCAGTGAAGAACTGACTATGAAGTCCAAGTTCAGAAGTGTCTCCAGGTCGCCAAGTTCCCCTGGAATCTGTTTCTTACCTTGCTATCACATGAAGTTTGAGAAGCAAGCTTGGTGTTTCCTACAGGTATTTGAAGACACAGTTCACCTGCCTCGAGATACCTGTCAGAACACTGGATTTAGATCTAGCTGGATGCGCCTGCTGGGCTGTATTTTTGTTTAATAAGGAGCTCAGATGTACTTCATATGAGTTTGGGAGACACTGAATAACAAAGTATTCTAGCTGAAACATCTGCAGAGGCAGAGGTGGGCATGCTAGGTAAGAGATGCAATCTTGAGAGGGGAAGGGTGGGGAATGAAATCTCTTTTTGAATTACTTACATCAATTTGCCACAGATAAAAATTTCAAAGCCAGATAAATTTGGAGAAGTTAGGTTGCTTGTCAAGGGTAAAACCTACGTAAACGTGCCCCAGAAAACACTGAGCACTTTCATTCTGAGTCCTTGAAGAGTCAATTTTCTCTCTCCAAAATATCTGGGGCCCACATCTTAGCATCTCTCTTGTCCTAACTCTCTACCTGTCCCTGCTCCTCTGTACTGTGTCCTTGTCCAGATACCCCGCCCCATAATTTAAAGTTGAGATATATCCCTGTAAGTCTCTCAAGCTTAAATGATACAAATTAGTGATCTGTAGTCCATGAAATCACATGCATCCAAAAGATGGATTCAGGTTTGCGGAACAGGAAGGAAAAGGCTACATTGCCTCTAGACACGCCTCTTCCAACTATGAATATTTTTAGCCTAATTTCTCCCAGAGTACATCTGAAAAGTTAGAAGAGCGTGTGCCCCCATTGAAAAGGACTGTCCCTCCCACTCATGCTTTCTCTAACACAAGTGAGCAAGTCCCAAAATTAGGAGTCTGGAGTCATCCTGTCTGAAGGAGGCAGTTAGCTTCACGTGGCGTTTACACCATAGAGACAAATCGGGCAGACGTTCCAATAAACCTAATGTCAGTCATAGATTTGAGGCCAGCTAAAATGAACAGTCATAAAAACAAACCAAACTGAGCGGAAAGCTTTCGCTGAAGAATGGACACAATAAACAGTTTATGCCCTCTATAAAGGAAAGCTTAATACTCGTTTGTGTTCCAGCAGCCAGATGAGCTAAGAGCAACCCAAGAGTTGTTGGGGGGCCAACACCCGCGTTTCAACCGCGTTCAGAGATGTCCTTTGTGAAGTGTATCTCAGTAAATTCCAGCAGAGGTAGGGACAGTGGCACAGGGCTTGGGAAAGCATGCCTGTGGCTGGGAGATGGCCAAGTGCTTACCACAGAACACGGCGAGGACCTGAGATTGGATCCAGGTTAAAAACCAACAGGAGTGGGGTGTGCCCACAATTTCAGAATGTGGGAGGCAGAAACAAGAGGATCTCTGCAGCTTGGTAGCAGGCTGGTATTGTCAACCTGGTGAGCTCGCAGTTAGAGAGAGAGAGAGAGAGAGAGAGAGAGAGAGAGAGAGAGAGAGAGATCCTGCTTCAAAAAAATAATGTGTGGGAAGACATTGAGCGTTGACCTCTGGCTACACACACATACATGCACACACATATGCACTTGTGTGTGTGTGCTTGCGCATGCACACACACACACACATGAACATGCAAGTGCACACACACACACACACATTTGTTACACTTGCATACACAGCACACTAAACCATTTAAGATGGCTTTAATGACTGTGGAGTGCTACTTGTATTTAGTTTTACCAAGATCAGGACATTAAATAATCCACAGGTCTTGCCATAACCCCACCCATGGAGGAATCCCATTGTCTCCAATGTCCAAGTGTCCTTGTTCAGTGAGTGACCGCCCTGATGCTCTTGGTCCTCCCTGGTTTTCCCAGGACTAACATTGCTGTGGACCGCAGTACATAGCTAAGTTGAAGGGTCAGCAGGAGAGGAAAGCAGAGTTGAAAAGGATGTTAATGTTTCTCAAGTATTCTTAACATGATCCCTTGGAAATGGTCTTTCCTCTGGAGAGTGAGACAGCAAGAACAAACCCCCACTCCCTCTGTGTCCTGGGGGTGATGGCCCGTTATCCCTTCCCATGGCTCTGGCTATGTGAGCACAGACTAGACTTTTCTCCCCAAATGGATGCCTGACACACTAGGTGGGTGAGCGATGACGAAAGAACAGAATTCCAATTTCATCCACAGAGCTGGGAATGTTGCTTAGAGCCCTGGGGTCAAGCCCCAGGGAAGCAAGCTTCAGGTAGAGAAGGGGCCTTTGAGGATGGAGCTGAGGAGGGTGAAGAGGCGTCTGCCTCCATCGACCGAAGTGAGGTATCCACGTGCCGAGATTTTTTGGTGACTGGATTATTCCACGCCAACCTAGCTTCTAACTGCAGCTGAAGCTCTTTAGGGCATTGAATACAATGCCTCTGTCTGGCAATGTGGGAGCGAACATGGGCTCCATGGGGGTGACACCCTCAAACCGTGAGCTAAAATAAAGCTTCCTTAAGTTGCTTCTTTCCAGATTCCTGACCCACACTATATAGAGCAGAAAAAGGATGTAAAAAATGGTGACATTTATGAACAGGTAAAATGGTCCCCAGGAAAAGGTGACTGCCACCAAGCGGATGACCTGAGTTCAGTTTCAGGGACCAATGGGGATGGTAGGGTGGAGAGCAAGCTGTCCTTTAACTTCCATACATGCATTATGGTAACTGTACACACATTACACACACACACACACACACACACACACCAAATAAATAAGTAAATAAATAAATAAATAAATGTGATGAAAAATTTAAAAGTTAAATGGCTATAGTTAGTAACTTATGAAAAAGAAATTATACCTGCAACATTAAGCTCATATTTTGGCCTAAAAGCTTTACGGCATCTATCTTTAGGTACTATCTTTTCAGCACAGGAGGGGCAGAAGTGTGCAGTGGAGAGTCAGGAAAGAAAGAGAAGCGGATCTGGAGATGTGAGGTGGTAAGGAACAGCCTTATGGGAGTAGACTGCACAGCCTCCTAAGGCCACAGTGAAGTCCCAGCCCAGACCGCCACCAGGGTCAGTAGCTCTGGGTTCGTGGCCCTACAACAGCAGGGGTCTGTGTTGATGTCGGATGTCTGTGGCCATGTGACCACCGAAGGCCTACGGCTTAGGCAGGAAATAGAGGTGGGTATCTGGGAAAGAGAGGAGACTCTTGGATAGAGCCGTTTGAGAGAATCCCTGGGAAGATGTAAGGAGACGGGCGCATGGCACCTGTGCACAGGTGACCAGCCACACCCGAGCACGTGTGGCAGAATGTGGGTAACCACAGGGTATCTGAGGCATTCCAGTGAGGATCCAGTACTGATGGTGTAGCAGAAGCCAGAGGCCTCGAACCAGACCAGTGACTCATTGCAATGAACACTTGCAAGTAAAGCTGACTGGGCAAAATGGTGACTGTGGGACACACCACAGTTTTAAGGTTTTGTTTTTGTTCTTTATTTGTTTTTGGTTTTTCAAGACAGGGCTTCTCTGCATAGCCTTGGCTGTCCTGGAACTTGCTCTGTAGACCAGGTTGGCCTTGAACTCAAAGATATACCTGCCTCCTTATTTTTATCTATCTATCTATCTATCTATCTATCTATCTATCTATCTATCTATCTACCTACCTATGTTTTCTTTTGTTGGGGGCAGTTTACAATGACAGGGGGCAGACATGGAGGGTTGGGGAGATGGGTGGAATTGGGGTACATGATTTGAAACTCACAATGAATCAATAGAAAGTATAAAAAAACAAGAAAGTTTATAAAAACAAAAGTCACTGTCTTTTAAGTTAGTTCTTGGTTATATAATAATAGTTATCATTATAATAATATGTAATACTTATACATTTAAAAAATAATTGTAATCAAGTCGTTTGGGCTGAAGAACTGCCTTCTACCGGACACTCCAACTTCTCCCCTCTGGTTGTTACTCGCTAGGTGAGGAAGCGCTTTCAGTGCTCAGCTTTGTCTGTTGATGATGGTAGAATTCGAAAGGGCATTTTCTCTCATGGCCCTTCCTTTTCACAGACACACAACTACAGTCTATAGTGAACATGTTCAGTATTTTTTCCTTTTTACGTATTTTAAGACCTGCATCTCCCACCATTGCTGCAGTGGCCAGAACCACGTAAACTCCCAGCAGACACTGCGGGCGCTCCTCGCCTGCTCTGATTTAATGTGGACATACGCTTTTCATGTTTAACACGTACCAGCCAAGCAAACGTCAGCATGTACTGCAGGTGACTCCCCCACCTTCCTGAAGGTTTGAAGGTCACGGGAACTATATGTTTTAAGTGAGTCTCTAAGGCTCTAGTCCTTTCTTCATGCACTGAAGTGGGAGGTATAATTTTGGATTAAATATTTTTTAGTGTGTTCAGAAACAGGAGGGGAAATGATGAAAACTGTACTTTAAGGCCTGCTTTTTACTTAGCTTCTAAAATAATGGGCCCTTCTGAATGAAGCCCTAAAAATGGAACCGGGAGGAGAGGCCGTGTGCAGCTCTGGCTGGCTCATTCATCTCTCCAGACAGTGCCCCCAAAACACTCCATAAATTGTTTCAACCTGGGTGAATGGATTATTGTAAAGATTTCTGAAACAATCCTCTCATCTTTTAACACAGCTCTGACCCAGTTTGGAGAGTATCTTTGATACCTCGTCCCGCTTCACGGACCTCCAGGACGAAGGGTCAGACACATCTGCAGTTAACAGGGCTCACAAAGGGGGTCAGTCTTTCTTTCAAAAGGAAATTGAAAAGTATATTACGAGGCCTCATTTCAGGAGATGCTGGGTTCTGTTTTTATAACCAGAGCTAACGGAGAGCGGAGATACAAACCCACAGCCGTGTCTTGGAACAGAGCATTGATTGGAGGAGAATGGAGACGCCATGGCTTAACTGGAGTTTGCTTCAGTATGAATGTATGGATTGTTCACAAGTCCGGGGCTCTCACTCCAAAAGGAAATACAGACCCCTATGGAAGACGGGGTGGGGCTGGTTGCTAGAAAGAATTACACAGGGACAGCTTAGGCAGGGAGGATAGGATGAAGAGAGGGGACCTTACAGGTACCCCCAGTGCTGGGGGAAAGGGGGAGGGGGAACGAACCTGAGGATGTCTGGCCAGTCAACCCAGCTGAAATGGGGATCTTCAGGCTCAAGGAGAACCTTTATTTCAGAAAATAGTGTAGAGAAGTGATTAAGGAATTCCTGTTTACATTCTGAATGATAGAAAACTGGTGCACTGTGCACCAGTTTGTGAAATGCCTGAAACTGTGCATCACAGCATTGTCTTATGTGGACAAAGATTAGAAGATAAAGCTGGAACATTCTTTGCTGTATGAAGAGGCTCTGGTGTTTGATGCTCAGTCTTGATTTGACTGACAGCGTTCCACCCTCTTCGCGAAAGCCGTGACTGACTGCACATGTTGCTCTGTGTTCTTCTGAATGTCTGCTCCGCAGTCAGCTTTCCATTGCTGTGACAAAGTACCGGAGGCGGTACTCTTTCCAAGATACTGAGGTTGCCTCCGATGTTCTCTCCTTTCCTCTTGGGCAAAATAATGGCGCAAGTCTTTAAGAACTACTTTCTTTCCCTGGATAATACAACTCATTATCAAGCCCCTCATATGACCCTAAAGCAGGTAAGAACACTTACTCCACAAATGATATGAGCAGAAGCAGGGTCACAGACTTTAGTAAAATAAGCTGTTGAGCTTAGAGAGACTTAGATCTGCATATGGAGAGGGTGTTGTGGGAGTAAACGAGAAAGTCCCTCGATGGCTCATGTGTTTGAGACTGTCCCTAGTTGGTGGTGGTATTTGGGGGAAGATGATGGACTATTTAGGAAGAAGGACTGACTTGATGGAAGAAGGATGTCATTGGAGGCAAGATTTGAGGTCTTATTGCCTGGCCCCACTTCCTGTTCTCTGTCTCTGCTTCCTGTGTAGATGGACGTGTAATCTCTCAACTTCCTGTGCCTGCCACGCCTCCTCCAGAGCTGTTAGGGACTGTCTCTTTGGAACCATAAAAACAAACTTTTTAAGTTGCTTTAGGTCATGATATTTTATTACCGCAACAGAACAGCAGTTGTTGCAGTAGGCATCATTTGCAGAGTAGGCAAGGCTACTTGAACTCAACACTCATTTATCCTAATCCACCAACAATGGGGTTTGACATTGTTAATGGAGATAGCCCTCAGCAGTCCTGTGAAGTGAACAGGTAGTAGTAATCTACCACGGAGATGGCACAGAAGTCTTGACTTCAGAATCCAGTCATTGAAAGCCCTGAGTCCTACAAACATTAGGATGTTAGGTCTGGAAATTCATTTTAGCCAATTGATCCAAATATGGGAAACTTCACGTTAAAGAAGCACAAAGAGTCTGTGATGGGCACACAGTTTTCAATGCCTCTACTTTCATTGGGGGCGGGGCTTGGGAATTAGCCTGAGGTTCATCCTTGGACAGTGAACAAACAGGAGGACAAAGTACTTTGTGTACAAGCAGATTTCCCATTCTGTTTTACACTCCCCTCATCTGAGAGAGACTGTAGTCCCTGCCCATCAGACTTCCTACAGTTAGGAAGACCAACATATTAAAACAACAATTCAGTTGGAGTGAAGGAAGAAAATGAACATTGAAATGATAGTGGGTTGCTGAATGAGCTTGATTTATCATGTTATCAGAAGGATTTTCTGTAAATGTTTTTTTTTTTTTTTTTTTTTTTTTTGATATTCTTAACGGCCATCATTTGAGGGGAGTTTTTTGTGATTGTTAAAATTTATGAACCTCTGTGCCTGTGTGTACATGTCATGTGTGTACAAGTCCCTGGAGAGGCCAGAAGAGCATGGTGGATCCCATAGAGCTGGAGTTACAGTCAGTTGTGAGTAACCCATTCTGGGTGCTGGGAACTGAACTAGGGTCTTCTGGAAGAGCAGTGCCGAGTTACTCACTGAATTATATTTCCAGACTCCTACAATAGTACGCTTGGACACGGAACCCCTACAATAGTACGCTTGGACACGGAACCCCTACAATAGTACGCTTGGACACGGAACCCCTACAATAGTACGCTTGGACACGGAAAGACAGAGGAGTCCCGAGACCTGTTCTGAGAGGACTGCTTGGGTTAACACAATTCCACTTTCTATCCTCTCGGGCTATTTCATGTGTGTGCCTGAGAACACATGTATGTCTACAGCAGATGCCTTTCAGGTCCCCGCAGGCTTGTTCTGCTCCTCAGATGGAGCTCATCTCCACAGGGATGAGTGAGTCACATGACAAACAGGTTACAGGACAAATCAAGCAGGATCTGTCACGTTTCTGAGGACAGACAGACCACAGTTATAAGCAAGCCATCCTTCCTCCCAGGAGTTTAGCATCTTCCCTCTTAGAGGGTCTGAAAAATCCTCCCATAGATAAGCCTATAGACCTCAAACACAACATGCACACACACACACACACACACACACACACACACACACACACACACACACACACACACATACACACAGCCCAACAGACACACATATGCACACACACTCCAGTCTCCTTGACTACTGGCAGCCATGAATGACCCAACTCTGCATAGATCTGTCAAGATGATAATGTGTTTGTCTCTCTGAATAATAAAGAAGGAAGGGAGGGAGAGAAGAAGCAGGATGGGGAGTTAAACTGAATTGGAAGCACACACCCATATTCATTCTGGTAAGGGATAAAATCATATCAATGCATACATCTCTTTGGACATTTTTGCAAAAGAAAATCCTTCAAATCCATTCTCCTGAAAAGGTAGCCTCTGTCCTATTTTTCTGAATCAAATTAATGTGTCAGTATTTTTAAAACATTATATTATCACTTGCTTTGAAAGGAAAGTTCTAGGCATGGAATGTGGACGAAATAGGCAAATAAAGTTCAGGGTTTAATCATTCCCACAAATTTATCTCTCTTAAAAAGATTTATGTGCATTTGTGTGTCTCTCTCTCTGTGTCTCTGTATGTATGTGTGTGTGTATGTATGTGTAGTGAGTATATGTATGTATGTATGTGTAGTGAGTGCAGGTGACCTCAGAGGCCAGGGGAGGGTGATCAATCTCCCTGAAGCTGCAGTTACCACAGCTGTGAGCCCCTGACATAGGTGCTAGTTTTCTGGAAGATTGATACCACGCCATCTCTCCAGTCCCAGATTTAGTTTATTTTATATTTCTCCCTCTCACCTATTTGTCCTTTCTACATAAAACCCAAGTGGTTGGGACTGACTGACTGCATCCTTTATGAGGACTGCGAGTAAATGTGGTCCTGATTCACTGAACCAGCTCGATCGCTGAGGTCAGTAATGATGGGTCTCTCCAAACTTCCTGCCAATCAACAGAACTATTCTGTGACTTCAAAATGCTTCCCGTTAGAGCCACCTCAACAATATTTACAAGGACGGCCTCCCAAATGCTCAGCAACATGCAGACCTCATTTACTCGTCTGGAGATGGGGAAAGGGAATCAGTTGGGGAGGGTTGCTGCTGCTTCTACCTTCCCTGGGACAGGAACACTGGTACAAAGGCTATGGATTGACTCAGAACGCCATCTAGTGAAGGATAAGGGGAAGTGCAGAGAAAAAACTTCCAAACTGGATCCCGATTCAATTGTCCTTTAGGACTACCTTAAATCGGTCTGAAACAGTGACAAGTCTCACTTGGAGGTGCTTACCTCTAAGTTACAACTACTCAGGGGGCTGAGGAAAGAGGTCAAAAGTCATGGTTAGCCTGGCTGCTGAGTTCAAAGCCAGCGTGAGCAACTTTGGGAGACCTTGTTTAAAATAAGCAATCAAACGATCAGCCAAATAACAAAATCTGTAGCAACGTGTGAGCACTCTCGTAGGACTTACAAGGTACCAGCTTCAATCCCTAGGACTGTCCTCTGACCTCCGAAATAATGATGTGAGCATGAGGTGATGGTGGTGGTGTGCACGGGGAACAGGTACAGTACAGAAGACACGGCTTTTGTTTGAGATAGGGTCTCTCACTGGTCTGGAACTTTACAGGTGAGCCAGGCTGACAGGTCTGGCAGCTTTGGTAGAGTCACCTGTCTCTGCTCCCGTGTCACAGCACTAAGACTCCATACTGGTGACTCACCCAGCTTTTTACCTGGGTTCTAAAGGCAGGGCCTTGTGCTGGTTCAACAAGGGCTTTCTTTACTGGCCGAGATGTCTCCAACTCCCCGGCCTTGTGAGCTTTTAAGCTATGGAAGAGTCGCAAAGCACGATGACTTTAGCACAGACCAAATTCAACTCTTTATCCTACCTGCCTCTCAGGAGAGGTAGACCAGCACGCCCTTGTGCTGGCGTCTCTGAGACTGGAGTCAGCATGGCAACAGTTTCCTCCCACAGCCACACATAGAGGCCTGAGGAGGTGGATACCAGGGTGCCAGCGTTTTGAAGTGAGCCTCAGATAGCCACGGTGGTCTGCTGTGAAGAGACCTTTGGGCAAGAGATCCCAGCTATCAAAGAATTAAAACTTGTCTGGCCCCAATAGTTTCCACCAGAAGAATCCATGCCAAGAGCACCTGTTTTGCAGCATGCCACATTCAAAGGGCACTCGGTAAGTGCCACACCGTTCAGTAACCAGAGGAGGCAGCCACAAAGCTTTTAACTCCAGGAAGAGAGCTGAATATAATTCAACTCTCACATTCTTATTGTTTTCCTGTAGAGTGGCTCATTCCTTTCGTTCTGTACCCCCCTCTCGGCCCCAGTGTCATCTCTGGGAATCTGGTTCTGTGTTTTCACCTAACTGAATAAATGCTATGTATGTGTTTTTTCTCTCAAATTCTCACAGTGAAAGAAAAAAGTGAAATAACAAAACTCCCAAACTCCATGCCATGGTGGCTTTACCAGAGCTGACGATCAGTATTTCTGCTGCCACCTCCACCACCAAACCTCACCTTATCCTTTCTGTTTCAAGCTTGTTTGCTTCTTTCCCCCATTGTTCTGAGGGGGTTTAGAGTCACCCCGAAGGCTCACCTCTGAGAGGGCATTTCCTGAAGGGACTAGCGAAGGGGAAGAAGGCACAGCCAGAACATGAGTGTGAGCACGTCAGGGGCTGGGATCCTGGGCACAGTGAAAGGGCGAACGGAGAGACGTGGCTGGAAGTGTTGTCCACTGTGCTCTCCAGTGACACAGGGACTGCTCAGACACAGGGACGGGCACGGGGACACCTGGCTGCACACACCTGTTACCATGGCCTGTCACCACACGCCTGTCACCATGGCCTCTGCCGTTCTTCGCCCTTCGTGATGGACTCTTAGAAATGCTTCCTCCTCAGTGACTTTCTGGTTTTGAGGTATTTGGTCACAGTGACAAGAAAAACATCAATATTCTAGGTGGGAGATTTGGTATTTTAAACAATGGTTTGACACAGCCAGGACTCAACATCGTTTGTTCTTACAGGAAACTTATTCTGTTGAAACCTATGACTTGCAAGTAACTCCTACTCCCATCTTTCTTTCCTTTAGCATAAATTTTCCCATAATACCCCTCTCACCCCTGCTCTGACATACTTTAGTTAGTGGGAGAGGAGGAGGGTTTGAAATTGCTGTAAGAAGAATACATAATTAGGGATGCAGGTTTGCCCAGGGGAGACCTAATTTATGTGTGAGCCTGTTGTCATGGTTACAGCATCCACAAGACTGAAAGTGTCCTGAGTGAGATCATCCATATACTGTGGTCACCAGACCCACAAAGTCTATTTAAAAAATGATTTTTCTGTTTTCATGCTGGGCGAGTGTAGGCTTGCACACTTGCATGCTGTGCCTGTGGAGCCCAGAAGAGGGTACTGGGTGCCTGGGAACTGGAATTAGGGGCAGTTGTGAGCTGCCCGGATTGGGCCCTGGAAATTGAGCTCAGCACCTTTGCAAGAGCAGTAGTCAATCTTCAGTGTTGAACCTGCATCCAGCCTCCACCCCTCTCTTATGGATTCTTCAGTGGTGGATGGAGTGAAAAGGCAGGCATCTATCTATGGGCCTGTTAGCCCTAACTCATTGTCAACTGTTCTGTTCAGCTTGCCTAAGTTCTAGTTCTACCTGTTGCTCCACCATCACTCACAGATGACTCTGTGTGAAATGTCAGCTTACACATCATGTGAATACCAACCAATGCTTCCAGACTCTGAAAAGGCCTCTTAGGTGGCGTTTTCACCTCACCTCTCCTCTCCTCTCCTCACCTCACCTCTCCTCTCCTCTCCTCTCCTC
>NC_034599.1:108981317-108998627 GCF_900095145.1 Mus pahari | reverse complement strand
CCCCTCCCCTCCCCTCCCCATAGCCAATCTGCAAACACAACTGCTACATAGTTAGTAACGTCAGCACACCGCATACATACACACAGGCCATAGTTCAATGGTTTCATGTTGGTTTAAATCCACGTTGTCAAGCTAGTTTACTCATGGCTGCAGAGATATTCCATTGATTAAGAACACTTACTGCTCTTTCAGTTCCCAGCACCCAGTAGAGCAGCTCTCAACTTCCTGTCACTCCAGCTCCAGGGACTCTTATACCCCTTTCAGCCACCCTGGGTATCTATGTGCATGTGCATGTGCACTTGAGTATACACACAAAAAGAAACAAATCAATAAAATCTTAAAACATTACTAATCCATTTGTCCAATTTAGCACACCCACTGTTCATTAACATGGAATGCTAGGGCCCGTGGGATTGGTAATCATTAGGGCGTCATATTATTTCATGTGTGGTAAGGAATCATGGGAAAGTGACCCACAGGGGTACCTTGTATGTGTGTGCTGTGCCGATACTAATAATTACTGTAACAAGTGAAAAGGGAAGTGTGCATTGAGGTAAAGAAGCAAGGAACCCTTGCATAAGCAAACTAAGGGTGCCAGACAGAAGCCCCAAAGCCCTAGAGTGACTGGAGGTCTCTGCAGAAGTCGGTCTAAGATGGAGATTTAAAGAGAGGATTTCTGACATGTTTACGGGGGGAACCCTCCCCAAAAGCTCTCTACCAAAGCTATGCCCCAAGGGCACTGAGGAAAACCAAGTAGAAATACTGTGCTGGCGCCTCCCAGTGGCCGTACCATGTTTAAACCCGAGTTTAGGTTTTGAAGAAAAGCTCTGTAGAAATCTTGGCATAGATTTGCATCCTGGCTTTGACATAAACATAAAAATCAATAAAGCTAAGGTTTGTTTCCTCCCCCACCCCCAACACACTCAACACACACACACACACACACACACACACAAGCTCATTTTGAGCCCTCTGTTTCCAGAGAATGACTGGACAAAGGTAATGCTAAAATAGATAGATAGATAGATAGATAGATAGATAGATAGATAGATAGATAGATGGATGGATGGATGGATGGATGGATGGATGGATGGATGGATGGATGGATGGATGGATGGATGGATGGATGGATGGATGGATGGATAGATAGATAGATAGATAGATAGATAGATAGATAGATAGATAGATAGATTCAAGGATGGTTGTTTGCATAAGGAAGGCAGAGATGCTGAGGGGACAGGGCCCCCCGAGAGAGGTTGCAGCACAGCCAAGACCATTGCATTACAACACCCATGAGGTTTCTCGGTGCTTGCACAAAGAGGCATTGGAATGGGGGAACCTTTGTTGTCTACTTGGTATTTGAAAACAAACACCACATGGCGCACCCATGAGGAGGTGCCTGTGCTGAGCTAACTGAGGAGGGAAGATCATTTGGGCAGCACCATTCCATGGCTTAAGCTACTGGACTTCACGAGATGAAGAAAGCAAGCTGCTCACCAGCCTGCATCTCTCTCTGCTCCCTGACTCTGGGTGCAGTGTGACCAGCCACCTCAAGTTCCTCCCCTGCCAAGAGTGGGTGTGGCTTCAAACTCTGAACCAAAATAAACTCTCACTTCCCTAAATTGCTTTCTATTTTCTCACAGGGAAGAACAGCAGCTGCCCAGGGGTTTTACAGGAAGCAAGAGAACTGAGATGTGCCAATGGCATGCCAAGGCAATGTGAAACAATAGGAAGTCCTTGTGCTAGCTCATTGCTGTGGCACACAGCACACCATTAATCCCAGCCCTCAGCAGACAGAGGCAAGTGAATTTGTGTGAGCTCAAGTCCATGCTGGTCTGTGTAGCAACTTCCAGGCTACACTGGGACACTGTGCCTACAGAAACAGTACTTGTTCTAGTAGATGGGACAATTATTTCTCAAGTTCTCGAATACATGACTACTAAGTTATAAGACATATAGGCATGAGGCTATAGCTGACTAAGCAAGGCAACACCAATAAGCTGATGGGACCTTGGCATCAACTGGGAATGGAAACTCTTCGCTGCCACGGGCCCTAACCACTTCTGGACATTCCATCATTGTACATATACAACTATCAAATATTAGGTAGCTTCATATATGTGAAGGAGATATCACAAAAGACAACCTCCCAACGAACTTCCTTTTAAAAAACTAAACACCTCCACTACCCACAAACAGACATAGTGTTTCCTCACACGCGAGAGGAAGTGACTTACGGCCATACTGACACCAGTCTTCTCAGTTGAACTGCCCAGAATAACTCTGTTTTGTCCTAGTTTTAGCAAAAATCCATCTTGTGCTTCACCCCACTGCTCCCCAGGCCCTGTTGACCACATCCTACTAAGCAGAACATTCAGTTTGGGGCCTTCCATTGTTTTACAACATAAAGCAAAATGTTTTCATCAACAAGCTGCGGCCTTTGAGCCTTTGGAGACAAAACCTGCAGAAACTGCCACCCGTTGGCCTTCTCGCTTGGTGTGATTTGTGGGCTTGGGCCCTTTGAGCCATCTCAAAGATAGGGAGTCCCCTCTGCAAAGGGTCTGTTCTTCACCAACCCAATCTTCACTGAGAGACCTGGAAAACTGGAACCAAAACCTAAAATCCTATTTCCCTCTCCCCAGCTCCTGGAAAGACCCTTCCAATGCGAGGCAGAAAAGGCAGTGTATCAGTTTGTCTCTCAAGTGTGAAGTCCTCCTTTTGTGCTGTCCCCCTGGATTACAAAGTCCAGTGTGGTGCAGGGTCAGTGAATCTGTTGCTCTATTTTTATCGATATGTGAAGAGAAGCCCACAGGGACATCTTTTGGGAAGTAAATGGTAATTGTGTGCAAATGAGAAAATAAAACTTTTCATGGAATAACAGATCTCTCCAGGCAGGAAGAAGGGGCACTCTGTAGCTTCCTTTTGAAAGAGGTGCAACTGTAATGAGAAGCAGCTCAAAGCCTCCATCCTAAAGGGACATGCAAAAGGGCAGTGCCCGCTCCATGGGCCAGCAAGGACCACCTAGAGCATCAAGAGCCTGGGGCCCCGATTCCACAGCTGACCTGATGGTAAGGAGTGTGTCACCGCCGTGCATAAATGTTTAAGCTTCACGGTGGAGAAGATATTTAAATATAAATGAGCCAAGGATGAAGAAAAGTTTTCTTTTTTTTTTTTTTTTAAATGCCTATGAAATTTTACTGCCCAGGAGTCTGGTTTTGTCAAAGTCGAAGCCAATGAAGCAAATTAAGCTTTGGCTAGTCTGCTGAGGGGAACAGATAGAAACTGGCACTCGAGGATAAAATTATCAAGAATTTCACTAAAAAATGAATCTTCACCTTGCTGAGAGCCAACAACCATAGGGTAGTGGTGGCCTCCCTCCCTCCCTCTCTCCCTCTCTCCCTTTCTCTCTTCCTGCCTCCCTCCACCCCTTCATTTTCTCTCCCCATTTCTCCCTCCATTCCATCCTTCCTTTCTTTTTAAATGGTTTTCTGAAAAATACTCTGACATATGCTTTGAGAGCAATTAAATTTGCTGACCGATGACACATCAAACACAGAAAGACCAAGAGGCTTCCTTGAGAAGGCACAGCAGAGGAAAGCCACTCCAACACCACCATAGAAGATTCTAGAAAAATGCTGTCTGCTCCTGAAGGAGTCCAGAGAACCATCATCTGTATCAAGAGTGGACCTTCACCTCGGGGAGTAAAGCAACAGATGCCACTGTAGAGCAATGGCCACAGATATGCCCTGACTATCTAGTAAAGTTTTCCACAACGTGAATTTGGAGTTCTAATATCATCAAAAAGACACAGTCTATTCCTAAAATCTACCCTAACCTCATTCGTCTGAAAACACCATGAGGTGATTACTTATTGGCTGGAAGATCCATATAGAGACACTGGCCAAATAATAACCTCAGACTACTTCATTAGACAGGTTGCGTTCCTGTTATTAAAATAACAAGGGTCCTGGAAGAAGACACCATTGTAAGAAAGCTAGGGAGGCTAGAGAGATGGCGTCATGCCTCCTGTACATATGAGAGGACTAGAGTTTGAATCTCAGGCACCCAGGTAAATGCCAGGTGGTAGTGGTATCCTGCCTGGAATCCCAGCATCAGGAGGGCAGAGACACGGTGTCTTGGGGTTTTACTGCTGTGAACAGACACCATGACTAAGGCAACTCTTAAAAAGGACAACATTTAATTGGAGCTGGCTTACAGGTTCAGAGGTTTAGTCCATTATCATCAAGGAGGGAGGGTGGCAGTGTCTAAGCAGATGTGGGGCTGGAGGAGCTGAGAGTTCTACATCTTTATCCAAAGTCAGACAGGAGAAGACTGGCTTCCAGGCAGCTAGGATGAGGGTCTTAAAGCCCACTCCTACAGTGACACACTTCTTTCAACAAGGCCACACCTCCAAATAGTGCCACTCCCTGGGCCAAGCGTATTCCAACCACCACACAAGTGATCCCTGACCAAGCTGGCTAGCCAGAAGGTTGAATCAGCCAGACCTGAGTTCAAGTGAGAAACCCTGCCTTTAAATATAAGGTGAGGAGAGACTGAGGAAGAAAGACACAAGATGTTAACTCCTGTCCCCTATACTCACATACACCTGCATGCACACATATACACAATACTCACACACAAAATAAATGCAAATAAATTTAGGATTTCCTGCTTGCTTGTTTTCTTGAGCTCTTTTAATTTTGTGGTGTTCAGGACTGAACCCAGTTTCCACTGGCTAGTAAAATGCTCCACTGTGGAGTTGTGTCCCTTGCCCCCAAATTTAGAATTTCTGTATAGAAAAAAATGTTAATAAGCCCAATTATTTTTCTATGCCAGCATTAGTATAAACATAAAGAAAACCCATATATAATTATATATTAATATCATTAAATGTATTAAATTAGAAGGTAGATATCATTAAATATATTAAATTAGAAGGTAGATGAAGATACCTCCTTCTCTCTGGCCACTTCTTGGGCATGTACCTGGAGAGATTTTTCCTCTGCAGTGCCATTAAGGTAGGACACTGTGCATTTCTCTCTTTAAGAGATAGCAATAGAAGAGAATGCTCACTGGGGAGTGCTGGTAACATGGATATATCCACTTGACCAGAAGGAAGGGAGCCCTCCTCATCCATGGTCTGGCAGTCTGAATAATCTCAGTGTGGATGTGATAAATGAAGGAAATGAAGGAAATGAAAGAAGTGTCCAGAAATGTTATGCTGTGATGGAAAAATGTTGAAATGTTTTTAGGGCTCACTCTGTTGTTCCTGGTAGTGGAAGAGCTAAGTTTAGGTTCTTACCATCTTCAAATTCTCAGTTGCTCAACTCAACTCCTGCTGTTCTGTTTCCTCACATGCAAAATGCGAATAATGAAAACAAAGTGTGACCTTAGAGGATTCTTATATCGATATAGTCTTCGAGACTACAGATATGGAAACATTGATCAAGCTACAAAACACTATGCACTGTATAAAGTTATGAAGTCAAGTGTCTTTATAGCACAACAATTGCAATTCCAGTATTGATTATCTCATGATATTAGTAGGACAAAAGGCAAGAAGCAACTTTAGGGGCTGGAGGGATGGTTCAGCATCTACAAGTTCTGATTGCTCCTCTAGGGGACCCATGACTGGCAGCTCACAATTCTGTAATTCCAGCTCCAGGGACACTGACATCCACTTCTGCCCACTGCGGGCACCTGCACTCACCTGCACAGACCTGCATATAGACACTCATGCATGCACATAATTTTACAACATTATTTTAAGAAGCAACTTAAAGGAGGAAGAATTTATTTGGGCTCACGGTTTGAATAGTACAGACCATCATGGTAAGTGAGGCACTCAGGAAACAGAGTGTGGGTAAGAACCACAACTGGAGACCAACACCACTTTTACAATGTGATTTTAAAATGCCTTTGTGAAGAGACATGACGGACTCTCCCTCCACCTAATCTGGGTTGATCTTACAGAACTTCTCAGCCCATAGAAAACAGTATTAGTGATGGCATATTGGTTCTAAGTGCAGACCTCACAACTTACAAATATTCCCTTGCTCTCTTGGGTACTTCCTGTCCTAAGACCACCACCAGCCTGGACTACCTGTCAGAGGGTGAGATATTACACAGCTGCAAGCCCTGCTGTTCCATATCAGTCCACAGTAATTCAATAACTGCAAAGTTAAGCTCCTGACCCACAGTCAACTGCAGACATAACCCCCCCCCCAAAAAAAAAAACAGATCAGCCCAAACCAGAAGGACCACCCAGAAGACAGCAACCTTTTAGCAACCACTGAGTTGGGGTGATTTGTTCTGTGAAATAATAGGAAATTCATGGTCTCCCACGAGTATACCTATAAATGTGTTCTGGAAGATGGAACAACAGACAGAAGGGGTGTGTGTGTGTGTGTGTGTGTGTGTGTGTGTGTGTGTGTGTGTACACACTCTTGAGTGTATGTTGAATCATCAAGGGTGTGTTTCTGCTCTCCCCTTAGCTTTCTTCAGCTTTTCCAGAGTCATTTGAGGAGCAGCTGTGGGCTGACCTCGGTATGAGGGTTGGAAGCTGCCCCTCTCAGCAGAAAAGCTGCCTTCATTCACAGAACGCTGGGCACGGCTGCATTTCTGCTTCCAAGACACGTTTAAAGGGAAAGTAAGAAATGGCTTCCTGGCCACTATCAAATCTCTCTTTATGTATGCCATTCCTCTCAAATATAGCTTCTGAAATCAACCCAACCTGTCTGACATTTAAAACTCAGCTGATGCAAGAAATCAGGAAGGTATTAGTTAGCAAAAGTGGACAGGGGATAGATGAGGTCCTAGCTCATCAGAAGCCCATAAAGCCGTAAATACGCAGGGACATTTGCATTCAAAGTGGAAGGGGATTTGAGAAGAGATGAAAGGGCAGACTGTGTATGGAGAGTCAGTGAAGTGTTTGCCCCGCAAACACTAGGGCCTGACTTCAGATCCCTAGCACCCACAGAAGAAGCCGAGGGTGCTAGCATGCACCTGTAGTCCCAGCAACCCTAGCACTGGGAGAAAGAGATAGGAGGGGTCTCTGGGGCTAGCTCTCCCCCTCTAATCTAGCTAATCACCAACCTCCACGTTTAATAAATCTTGGGAGAAAATAAGATGGGGGTGGTTGGGGAAGACAACTTACATCAACCTCTTGATTTCACACAAACACACATGCTTCATGCATGGAACTAGAATTTACACACACACACACACACACACATGCATACATGGAACTAGAATTTACACACAAACACACACACATATGTCACATGCATGGAACTAGAATTTACACACACACATACACACACACGCATGCATGGAACTAGAATTTACACACACACACACACATATATGTCACATGCATGGAACTAGAATTTACACACACACACACACACACACATGCATGCATGGAACTAGAATTTACACACACACACGCATGCATGGAACTAGAATTTACACACAAACACACACACATATGTCACATGCATGGAACTAGAATTTACACACACACATACACGCGCACACACACACTCTCTAGCAGCAATGTTGTTCAGACAAATCATCAAAACCGAGACAAAATCTTAAGGTGGCAGGACTGGTATCAAGCCACAGAAATTGCAAGTGATTTTTATAGCCAGCTCCGGTGTATACTAAGATACATAGTTTTCAATAATTTAAACTTCGTTCTCCCAACTGTTCCAGGAACTAGGTATTATTAAAGCCATGTTACAGATGAGGCTTGGGCAAATACAGTGGTTTCACCATGAAGGTTTTATACGGCAGATTTGTTTGTTTGTTTTCAGAGTCTGGAGCCAAATCAAAAGTGCAGGATGGCAGAGGACATTTTTCTCTTACAACTATTTGAACTCTAAACCTCTGCCTACACAACAGACTTTGCGTCTGAGCCTAGTACTTGGTGACACTTTTCTAAGGGTTATATATGTATGCAGTAGTCCGAATTAAGCACCCATCTCTATGGTGAACCCCTTTCTTAGTAGGTTAGTGGAACCCCTGATGGACACTCTCATTAGCCAATCACTTTTCTCCTCTTTGCCTCCTATCCTGGCTCTGCTTTCTTCCAAATCTTGGTGTGTTTGGGGTGAGGGAGGGGCCTGAACCCTATTTGGTTCCGAGTGAGTGCCAAGTACTGAGGGGCTGGGAGAGAGGCCTTCTCCAGGAGACTCAGGTGTGGCTCTTTACAACCAAGGCCTCCCCTCAAGGCGACAGTCCTTTCTTGTCCAAGCTGTTTTATTGGATGGTGAGCCAGGGATTAAATACCTTTTGTGAGAAGGGATGCCCAGGAAGAGAAGCTCATTGGCTGAACACTCAGGGCCTATCTGGATACCTAATTAGCATGGAGAACTCTAGGTTTTTATGTTAAGTGACCAGTTGTCATGATCCTCTCAGTGGAGTGACATGGTTACATGTTCCAGATCAGGTAGTCTGGCAGGGAGCTGGCTCCACAGCTACTGTACTCAATCCTGAATTTCATGGGGTTTGGGCTTACTCTGCTTTACCAGCTCTTCTGTCTGGTACACGGTCCACTTGCCCCACACCCTACTCTGGGAATGTTGGAGATGGAGATTGTCTGTGAATAACACTATACACGGCATAAGGTCAAATGCTCAAAAAATGTCCTAGAGAACAAATGAAAGTTCCCCATGAACATTTGGTGGAAAGAAAGATTGCTTTTCCTAAAAGCACGCATGCATCCATGCAGAGGTGAGAAGAAAACCTGGAGTAGTATCCCTCAGGACCTGTCCACCTTCTTTCTGAGAGACATGGTCTCTCGTTGGCCTGGAGCCTATGGATTAGCTTAGGCTGGCTATGCAGCAAGCATGTTCACTTCCCCAGCCTGGGATTACAAATACAGTCTATACCTCTAGACCAGGCTTTTTATACTATGGGTAGAGTCAGATTTCCTAACTGAGCCATCTCCTTGAACTTTCCTTGGGTTCTTCTCCCTGGTGACCCTGTCCAAGAGCATTCAATGCCTTGTGTTTCCATCTGGTAAGTCTTTTCCAAATTCGCTCCCTGATCTAAAAGTCACAAATCACTTTCATGGGTCCTTTGCCATCCTTATCAAAGGCATCCCTTCCTAAGACCTGATACACCGGCCAACCCTTTAATAAAGGTGTTTTTTTTTTTTTTTTTCCCCGAGCCTCTAATGGAAGATGTTACAGTCTGGCTCAGCGTTTTCCTGCTGTCTCTCCAAAGTGTCTTTCAATCTAGTGTAGAGAGTGCTCCAAATTCCTTTGCAGCTAAAGGATCTGATATGATTGACAGCTGCCTTGTAACTTCATGTGTCCTCATTTCAGAAGTAAGTGGGTGAAGCAGCTTATAAGGGAGGAGTTGCTTTGTCTAGTGGGGATCATGGTGGGGGGATCTAGGGCTGGCACGGCTTTGGGGTATAGGATTTAGAGGCGACTATACATTCAGGTGGGAGCAGCTTGCAGGGCAGCCCAGTGTGGAGTATGCTTTTGAGTCACTGTTCCCATTAGCTTCCTATGAATTTATGTCTTTTTAAAGTTTTATGTATTTGTATGTGTGTGTTTTTGTGCCTGCTGGTCTGTGTGTGCACCATGTGAGCACACCATCCACAGAGATGAGAAGAGAGTTTTGGATTTGTGAGTTGCCATTCAGGTGCTGGGAATTTAACTGGGTCTTCTGCCAGAGGAGGCAAAATTCTTAACTGTCAAGCCGTCTCTTTGTCCTCGAGCTCAGTCATTTTTACTGAAACACAAGTAATGCCCCTGCTAGATAAGGAGCTGGGTTTATAATCAGAATATGACTTACCACTATCCACCTGTGTTGGTTCTTTTTCTGTCGAACACCATGACCAGAAGCAACTTAAGGAAAAAATTCATTTTGATCTAAGAATCAGGGGCTAGCATCCATGATAGTTGGGGAAACATGGCAACAGGCAGGTATGGCAGCAGGCGGAAGGAGCAGGGAGCTGAAGGATCCCATCTCAATCCCATACAGGAACCAGAGAGCATGGGAATTGGGGTGACATCATAAACTCTGAGTGTCTGCCCTCAGTGATGTCCTCTAGCATCTCTAAAGGGTCCATGACCTCTCCAGGGAGCACCACACACTGGAGATCCCGTGTTCAAATACTTGAGCCTATGGAGGACATAGCTCATTTGAACCACCACAGACTGCTATCTATAGGGGATTGTTTTTTAAATTCTATATTTCAAAACCTGACCTAAGCAGCATATTAATATGTGGTGGGTTCAGTTTCTTTTCAGAACTATACCCTCATTTCTTCCCTTCTGTGTCAGAAATGCTTTCATTACACCATGGACACTTGACTTTACCCTACAGATAGTTGCGTTCAGCTATCCAACTTGCTTTGATTAAGCAAGTATTAGTAGCTATGAGGGGACAGAGACATGAAATGTTCTTGTCCCTCTGTCCAGTCCCTCAGAACCCCCTTCTCATGTTCATAGGTTCAAGGAAGAGGGTAAGAAGTTGACACGGGGCCATGTAAGTAAGGTAAGTCTGAGACAAGGTAACCACCTACCAGCCGCCTTCCCTGTGAGCAAGGAGTGACACATGATTACTATTCTGTGATCGATGGTGTTACAATGTTACCATGACGATAAATTATCCTTCTAGAAGGCCAAAAAGGAAATTCTCTCCTCCAAAAAAGGGTTTGATGTATTAAAAATGGAAGGCACAACTTATATCAAAAGTTAGACACTGACCCAGATCCACTTGCCCTCCACACTTAGCTTTCTTTGAGAATTAAAATCTCTCCCCTCCCCAGCCCCACCTAGATTTGCCTTGAGCTCACTGCAAGTTGAGAATGACCTTGAACTCCTGATCCTCCCGAAAAGTATGCACCTTCACCTGGCAGGACACACTTATTTCATTGCCATAGCAACAGACAAAAAAAAAAAAAAAAAGGGGGCCGGGCGTGGTGGCGCACGCCTTTAATCCCAGCACTCGGGAGGCAGAGGCAGGNGGATTTCTGAGTTCGAGGCCAGCCTGGTCTACAGAGTTCCAGGACAGCCAGGGCTACACAGAGAAACCCTGTCTCGAAAAAACAAAACAAAACAAAACAAAACAAAAAAGCAACAGACATTACCAGAGCTATAGCTCTCTTCCTGTGTTTCCTGTAGCACTCTGGACTTCATCCATAGATACTCCTCTTCCTCCATCCTTTGTCTCCTCTAGTTGCCATTTGACTTGAATCTTTCTGTGAGGAACAGCCCACTTCTGTCTCCTTCGAGCCCTAAACTTTTCCTTCAGCCCTAACCACTATGTTCCAGCAGCCAAAAGACTGTACCAAACCCAAGCTCTTTCCAGAATCCCTTACATGGATAGGATGCCCAGAGACACTTCCTCAAGGATGGTTTCAGATTTGTTCTGCTGTCTCTTTCTTCTGATGACCAAGTGCCAGGCCAATCACACACACAGACAAAGAGAAATACACACACACACACACACACACACACACACACACACACACAGTCTCATTGTGTGTGCCCTTTCACTAAGTCATGCACAATAACTACCAAACTTCTGGCAGCTGTGGTAGCCATAGCTTTGAAGTCCCTCTGGGAATTTTTCAAGATCCTAGAGGTTTTGGATTAAAGAACACCATTTGAAATAATTTTGAGAAGCAAACAAAAAAAAGTAACCTTGATAATTTGACTTTACACTGAATACAAGCACTGCTTTCAGAATTCTACTCTACTCATAATGTTAAAAAATGAGAAGCAAGGGTCTGTGGAAAGATGCTAGAACCTAACCTATCCTAACAGGGAACAGGACAGGAATCATCTAATGAAGCAGAGAGAGGGGATGCTGCAGCCAGCCCTACTTTGGTTAGCAGGATTAGAGGTTGATTTCCCATGCTGCCCTACTCAAAAATCAATGGCTAGTAAAAATGTGAACAATATTAATTCAAACCGGCCAAACAAGGATTAAACTTTACCATGCGGAACACAGCCCATAAAAATATTTTGCAATTAGATTTCTTCTTCCAGTCACAGAGGAGATAACACATCATTTTTCCTATGGGCATTGAAGGAAGAACCTCTGAACTCAGCCAGCATGTAAATTGGTATTACATGTAAATCGGTATTACATGTAAATCGGTATTACATGTAAATCGGTATTACATGTAAATCTGGCATTACATGGGTGCCGTATTTACCCATTTCATAGGACCCGGCCTTCTGAACTGGCTGGATGCTTATCTCTTTGTACATCACCGAGAGATGCTGTACTGTGGACTGCCACAAGAATTCTGAGCAGAGACTCCAGGGAGATGGCAGCTAGAGTTCATCCAAGTTCCCTGTCAAGTTGTAGAGTTTATAGCTTAAGGCTCAGGGGGTAGTCAGACAGCAGGAAGACCTGAGCTGAACAGGACACCCCAAAACCAGTCTAAGAAAAAAAGAGCCAGGTGTGGAGGCACATGCCTGCACCCTCTTGCTGAGGAGGGAGAGGCAGATGATCCTCTGGGGTTCAGAGATAGAACCTGCCTCAGATAACAAGAGAGATGGAATCTTGAGGAACAAGATACACACCAGTACACACATACAAATTGACTCTGCATAAATTCATTTGGTGGATTTTAGGTACGAAAGGTTTCCCAAATATCCATAATACATGGGTACAAGGGGCTCATTGACAAAATGAGTGGTTGGGAATCTCTTTCTAGCAGGCACCTGGTGTTAGGGCTTGGGTGCACACACACATACACACCCATGTGCCTACACGCCCATACACATACAGTTACCTTTTTATTGGAAATCGGGAGACAGAAAGTATATTGAGTAGAGCATGCTTGGCTTGCAAAACAGCTGTTAAGCATCCAGTGTCTGATTGTGGGGTGGGAGCCAGCCTGCTACACTGTAAAATTCAGGTATGTATTTCATCTGTTTTTTTTCCTCATACATTATAAAAAATTTCAGAAAAATCATAAAAGAACTTTGAACAGTCGTTGAAGGACATTTTGTGTCATGGATTTGTATAATATTGTATATGCTTTTACATGTAGGTATGTATAAATATCTTGTAAATGTAAGAATATTTATTTTCTACCAATTTTAAATTATGATATCAAGAATTCTGAAGATTAAGAAAATATAAAAATAATAAAAACAATGCATAGAAGTGAAATCACCTTCTCGCTGATTTTTTTTCCTTTGTAACAAAAAAAAAAACCCTAACCTTTCAAAGGCTATTCCTATTTAGATAAAGTTTAAACTTCTGAGTAAGGACTACAGGATTTGGAGTTTTTTATTTACCACACATTTATGCTAAGAGCATAGAAATTTTTACTATAATAAATGTTTTATAAGTATGATGTATCTTACAATTTATATAGTAAATGTAAATTTGCTTGTATTTACATTTGAAATACATCTTAAAATCAATTATTAAAGCAATTTTGCTTGACTTTATACCCAGATTTGAGTTAAAAATGAATTGCTTGAAGGCTGGGGACGTGGCAGAGTGCTGGCCTCGTGTACTCAAGGCCCCAAGTTCAAGTCCCAGTACCATTAAAAGACGAGCTTCCTGAGAAAGGTTCAAAGTTTATCTCTCCCAAATAATGCCCAAGAATACAAAGGCCAACAGTCCTCTCACAAGAGGTGCAGCACACCATCAAAGTCCAAGGCCTTTGCTCTGGCCAGACAGTGAGAGGATAACCACGGGAAGTCATTTCTAACCCCTGATTTATTGGGAGTCTAGTGTTTATGCTAAAACAAATCAGGGTTTGGTTTTGCAACATTTCTGTGATACTGTATATACTCTGTAACAGTAGTGTAGCAAAATGAAAGAAATGCAGGCTATCTGCCTCAGCCTAAAGCCAGCTCTTTCTGGAGTGTGAACAAGAGCTGGCTATTCAATGCAGTCCCTCATCTTTTACATCATTCATAACATACAGACCATAATGAGAGTTTTTATAAGAAGCCTGATGAGCATCTTATTAATGAAATGATATGATTGGGATGTGGGTCCAAGTACATGAAAGGTGTTGGATGTTTTGCTTTTGGGATAGGGGTCTCATCATGTAGCCCTAGCTGTCCTGAAATTCACTGTGATAAAGACCAGACTAGTCTCAAACTCGCAGACATCTGCCTGTGTCTGCCTCTCAGGTGCCTGGATTAAAGGTGCATATCGCCATGCTTGGATAAATGTGCATTTTTTATTTTAGTGTGTGTGTGTGTGTGTGTGTGTGTGTGTATAATGCACATGTGCATGTGGGGTGGGGTGCATGTGCGTGTGCATGTGTGTGGAATGCAGATCAAATATCTTTATCATTCTTCTAGCCCTGTCTCTCTGGGTTTTTATGTTTAAAGTGTCCATGTATACACATGTTCATAGATGTGTATGTCTGTGCACAAGTATATGGCCAGAGACCGAAGGCAGACATCATCCTTGACCGTTGTCCGCCATGTTTACTGAGACAGAATCTCTCAGACTCAAAGCTCACCAATTTGGCTGGTCTAGCTGGAGCTTTCACCCAGTGGATGCTGTGCTTTGGCCTCCTGAGGGTGGAATAGCAGGCAGACCATCTCACCTGTCTAACTTGCCCATGGTTGGTGGCAATGCCAACTCTATATCCATAGCGAGTGTTTTATCCACTGGGAATCTCCAATGCTAGCTCGTTTTTTTGAGATGGTGTCTCTCGCTAGCCTGGAAGTCACTGATGAAGGTAAGCTGTTGACTGAGCACCAGGGATCTGCCTCTCGTTACCTCCTCAGTGTTGTAAGAAAATGCCATCGTCTCTGGGGATCAAACCAAAGTCACCCTGTTTGCATCCAAGTATGTTACTGACTGAGCCATCTCCCCATCCCTCCGTTCCCATTTTTGTTTGGGTGGTTTTTGAGACAGGAGTCTCATTCAGCAGAGGTTGGCTTTGAGCCTTGTACATATTCAAAGCCGGTCTGGAAGCCCAGCTCCTCCTGCCTCCTTATCCAGAGTATTAGGATTTCAGGAGTGGATCGCCATGCACAGCTTCCTTTCCTGGTGATTATATATATATATATATATATATATCATATATATGATTTTATTTTTAATTATATCTATATGTGAATGTCTGTATGTGGATTTGAGTGGTGCATATGAGTATGTTGCCTGCGAAGGCCAGAAGAGGGAGCTGGAATAGCATGAGATTCTGAGTCTCCTAACCCGTGCAGTGAACCAGACTCTGGTCCTTGGCAAGAGCATCAAGCTCTCTTAACTACTGATCCATCTCCCCAGCCACTACTTTCACCATATTCTTGACAGAATCACACACATAAAGAAATGCTCTGTAACTGCCCAGGACTTCCAGGGTCACAGCCAGTGAATGACAGAGGTACTAGGGTGTTCATTCACTGCTGACGTCTTAAACGCTACTAAAAATCTTAACAAAGTATTCTTTTAAAAAAAGACAAGAAAACTTTTTAAAGTTCAAAATACATATGCAAAAAATTGAGACCACTCTTCATGGGGCAGGAGAGTTGGCTCTGTGGCTAAGAGCGTTTGCTATCCTCGCAGGGGGCTGAGAGCATTGTTATTCTCGTGGAGGAGCTGGTTCGGTTCCCAGAACCCACGTGGTGATTCACAAGCATCTGTAACTCCAGCCCTAGGGTCTTCAATGCCCTCATCTGACCCACACTAGGCACACAAGGTACACACAGATACTTGTGGGTAAAATACTTACATATAAAATAAAATGAGTAAGTCTAATTTAAAATTTTTCAAACACTTTACAAAAGAACAACAGTAACAACAAGGTACTTTTGACTGATTACAGATTACATTTTAAAGCAATATTCTTTAAAGACCCATAGTTCCTGACCCCCAAACCAGAAACAGGAATCACTAGAATAGATTGGGTGTCCAAAAAATAGAATCAATTATTTCTTAAAAATATAGCACACAGATAATACCAACTATGATATCAGTGGAAATAATTTTTTTAATAAATTGAATTGGAACCTCTCTGCACTAATTTGGGGAAATATCAGATTGAATTAATATTTTACTTTGTACACAAAAATACCCTCCACATAGATGAAGGACTTAAACACAGAATATTGACTGATGGCAAGTCAGCAGGAGATGGATTAGAATATTTATCAGGACCTGTGAAACAACAGTAACTTCAGCTTTGAAGCCTCGGAATAAATCATGAGGAACAAGACTGACAGATTTGAATACATAAAAAATTCAAAACTTCTGTACAGAGAAGAAAAATCCAACAAGATTAAAATAAAAAGAGGCATTGTGCTGAGGGCTATATTTGCATGCCAGGTAACAAACAGTATTCTCAAACCCAAGCTCCGTGCACCCTCATTCACATTTATCAGGGAAATATCTGATTTCAAAATGCAAATATGTAAAATGCAAGAAAGCTAAGTACATAGAGAAACACAATCCATCAAGAGGGGAAGACAAGAAAATCATTTGGCTGCTAAAAACTAACCCAATATACACCAGAGCTGACCCAAAATGATGTCACTTGCCCTTCCTAAGCAACCCGCCGCCCCCACTGTCTGCCAGTGATGCCCAGTGTAGCCACAGCTATGTGGAAGGCTGCATACTCTCTTCTGACTTTCAGAATTGCAAATGAGTCTCAACGTATTAAGGATTAATAGCATAGGGGCTATAGATATGGCACAGTGGTCAAGAATACATACTGCTCTTCCAAAGGGCCGAGGACTGGCTCCGTGTATCCCTGTCTAGGAGGCCACAACTTCCTTAGCTCCATCTCCCTGGAAGTCAGTTCACTCTACTGCATATTCACACACACACACACACACACACACACACACACACTTAATAATACAACAGTTGTAATGTATAGGTACAACCAGGCTCAAAAGCTAAACAAATTCTGTAATCAGCAACTGCATTTGGGGCAGTTTGAACTGTGGAAATAGTACAGATCAAAAGTGGATGTGAGGATTCCAGGACTGAAGGACATGGATATAGCTCATTTGGTAGAGTACTTGGCTAACTGGCACAAAACCCAGTGTTTGATGAACAGCATTACACAGTGGTACCACCTACAGCTACCTGGAAGGTAGGAAGCAAGAGGATCGGAGTCCATTGCCCTCTGTCTGTATACAGAGGCCCAGGAGACCCAGACGCAAAGGAACAAGGGTGAAGTTTTGTGCCTTTAATCTGGCATGTGTGAGGCACAGGCAGGCAGACAGATCTCCAAGACTGAGGCCGGCAGGGACTACATAGATATTTCCAGGTGATCCAAGTACATAGTGAGACCTTGACCCCGAGAAGAGAAGAGGAGAGGAGAGGAGAGGAGAGGAGAGGAGAGGAGAG
>NC_034599.1:108951183-108978683 GCF_900095145.1 Mus pahari | reverse complement strand
CTCTGCAAGGCCACATGTGCATGTGCGTTTAGCCCCTCCCTTTGTGAACACAGAGAGAGGGGAGAAAGGGGGAGGGAAGGAGGAGGGAGAGGGGGGGAGAGAAAGAAAAAAAAAGAGAGATCCAAATAAAATAAAATTAAAATTAAAATCAGTGTCTATATTAGTTTCCCCTTAAATGTAAATCATATGGCAAATATAACAGCTTGGTACCTCCCAAAACTAGAATTTTTTCAAGAATTTAATCATTTGTGTACCAAAAATTTTCCAAAGGGACCTTATTTTCAAAATTTTTAACAATAAACAAAACCTGGGGCTGGAGAGATGTCTCAGCAGTTAAAAGCACTGGCTGCTCTTTCAGAGAACCCAGGTTTGGTTTGTGGCATCCACATATTGGCTTATAAGTGTCTGTGACCCCAATTCCAGGGGATCTAGTGTTTGTTTGTTTGTTTGGCTTTCATGGACACCATGGAAGCATGCAGTGCACCGACATACATGTAAACAAAACACAAATACACAAAAAATGAAATAAATTTAAAAATCAACCAACCCCCCCAAAAAAAAAACCCACTGTTTTGTCTTTAGAGAAATAAATATTTTTAGTTCACAAACCAAAGGAGTGGCTGGGTATTCCATTATCACCAAGTATGATTGAAAGAAAACCAGAACCAGAATTATCAAGAATAGGAGATGTGCAAGTTCTCTTGAACACACGCATACCAACACACTTGCACATGTATGCACACAAGCATACACTAAAGCAACCAGAAGATCATCTCTAAAATGCCCCTGACAGATTGAAGAACAGAGTCTTGAAATATGGAGATATGGCTGTGAATCAAGCCATTAATGGGGCATGTCAAAGACCCCTGGAAAGCTGCCTACAGTACTAAGAGGAGTCCTGTTTATGCATCTGCAGGCACCCTCCTCTAGAAGGGTGGCTCACTGGAAGCCTGTTGAGGCAACCCAGATTCTCCTAAGGATATCAGGATGATCTGACAAATTATATCCACAACCAAGCAACAAGACAACAAAGATGTCAGGAAGGCTCCAGAAAAACTGATTCTTCTATGACTGACAAGAAGGGACACCGTCAGACATGGCCAACCTTAGTCAGGACTCTGAGGAAATCAGAGCAGGTGTGTGCACTCAGGAAGGCAAAAGAAGGTGTCTTAACTCCTCGAAAGGATGTTGGGATTTTGTGAATGAGTTCTGGACTTTGAGAATGAAATGCCCACAGAAAAAGGAAATTTTCATCAGAACACCAAGGAAAGGTCACAGAATTTTCTAGGATCTGTTTCTGGTTTGTCCTTATACCCCACTCCCAATTTTCTGTCCTCAACTTGATACTCCAGGGCAGTGTTTAATGAACACACACACACACACACACACACACACACACACACACACACACACACACAGTGTATATAGAACTTGGTGTAACTGTCTGTCCTTAGTCTAAACATACACACAAGATTTTGTATACACTTAATATCTGTGATGGTTCATCTCCATTGTCAACTGGATGGGGCTTAGAGTCACCATGGAAACACATCTCTGGGCACGGCTATAAAGAATGTTTTAGATTAGATTAATTGAAGTGGGGAGGCAGATGTTATATGAGAGGTATCATTCTGTGGGCTAGGATTCCAGACTGCATAAAATGGAGAAAGGAGCTGGATACAATGCGGCCAGCTGCCCACTGCCAGCCCGTGTAAAACTTTCCTTTCTGAAACCACTTACTGTCAAAGCAAGGGGAGAAGTGACCAGTATAGAGAGGTCTAGCCCCTCTTTCTATACACGCATGTGCATGCATGCATACACACAAGCACACCTGCATACAGCCATGCACACACATGCACACATGTACACCTGCATGCACGCATGTACATATACAGATGATAAAGACAGATCATGATATAATAACATAATTGTCCAAAACACGTGTGCTATAGTAGCTGATTTGTAATTTTTTCCAAATTAATGATCTATTTGAATTGTCTGAACACTGAATTTGCCTCCAAGTCACGTAGTAATATTTAACTAGCACCTTGGAGCTGGCTTTTTCGTTCCTTCTCAGCATTTTGTTCTTTTGAAGAACTGTGAACCTCTGGGTAGCTTCCATTCCCCACAACTCTGCTGCTATTTACAAGGAAACAGTTTTTAAGATTGGAACTGATAAAAGAAAATATATGTAAAATTAAGGTTTTCCTGTGTTTTATGTGACTCCAGTAAAACAGCAAATTTGTCTGCCCACAAGCAGCTTAGAGAATAGACTGGGGACATGGCTCAGTGTTGAAGTGTTTGCTGTGCAATCCTGAGGACCTGAATTTACTATGCCATAACCCACACAAAAATCCATGTTTGAAACATGTACCTATAATTCTAGCACTGGCGAGGTATGGGTAGGGGAATATGGATTCACAAGCTAGACAGCCTGCCCTAACTGGGTTCAGCAAGGAACCTTGTCAAAGATTTGATGGAGAGAGATGGAGGGAGACTGATCTAGACCTCAGGCATGCACATCCATATACCTGAATATGCAACTGTGCCCTACCTCCCTCATCCCTGCCCCATACATACAGTAAAGAAAAACCTCAGAGAATTCTGCTGTGGGGCAGTGGACCATGAGAGACAGCCTGGTCATCAGTTGAGCTAAAGGCTTTGAAGCCTCGGACACCCTGAAGGGATGGTAGGAGCTTCGCCTGCTCCCAGGCACCAGACCCCTGTCACTAGTGGGAGCCCCCCATAGGGGCAACACCCCCAAGCCCCTCCACATGTAGATGAGGCATTCCTAATATCTCAGACCAAGGCAATAGAGATGTGACCTGTGATCCTATAGACTCAAGACAGAGATCCCCATGCTATTGAGATACCTAGAGGCCTGGAGGGCATAGCCAATAAACTTTCCTTCCTAGACACTCCTCCCTGAAAAATGTATTTAATCTCAGGACCACCCTGAGAAGGAGGGTTTGGTTTTACACATCCACTTTCTACCACGGCAATAAGTGGATTGGAGTCACAGAATGTCTCTTTTCATTGAGACCTTCCATGGGGAGCCATGGAGAAGGCCTTCGCCTATAGAGTCACTGTTTAGTCTCCTATAGAAGGCCTCCCACCAGACAAACCAAGGACTCTCCCCGTGGAACCAGCCAGAGCTCCCCTTTTTCCCTTGGCCCTGAGCAAGATCCAGCCTGTGGGCCCCCACTCCATTCTCAGCTCTTCCTCTGCTCCTAGCAGAGCCTGGATGTCTGAGAGCCTGAGAACCAGACAGCCCCGGCTTCATCGCAGGCCTGCAGACCCCCAAACTAGCTCCAGCTGTCCAAGCCTACAGCCCGGCACCCACCCGGTGCAGCATGGGGCAAACACAGTGAAACACCTCACATTATACCTCCTGAAGCGACCATGCCCTATGGGACCCACAACCCTACACTCTGCTGACTCTCATTACAGGCAGCAACATTCGTAATGGGATGTGGGTACACACATGTATGCACATACATGTAAGCACATGTGTGTACATACATGTAAGCATGTGGGGGGTGCAGAAGTCAACTCCAGGTATTAATATCCACTGTTTTATTTTTATTGTCTTTAAAAACCTGGTCACTGTGAGGGCCTCTCACCGGCCTGGAACTTGCTAGACTGTCTGGTCTGCAAACCCCAGAGGTCTCTCTGTGTCTGTCCCTCCAGGGTTGGGATGAGCATTGCCTGCTACCACCTTTGGTTCTTTTTTCTATCATGAGTTTAGGGAACCTAGTTCATGTCCCCAGGCTTGCACGCCATCAATATACTGACTGAGCTATCTCCTTAGCCCTTCTATGACCATTTAAACATTTGTATTATATTTACTCATGTGTGTGTGTGTGTGCATGCGTGTGTGTGTGTGTGTGTGTGTGTGTGTGTGGCTATGTATGTATGTTCCATGCACGTAAAGGTCATAGGACATCTTGCGTATTCAGTTCTATTTTTCTACCAAGTGTGTCCCAGGGATAGAACTCATGCCATCAATTCTCACCACAATCACCGTCGCCCATTGAGCTATCTATCTCACTGGTCCCTGTGCCCGTTTTTAGTAGATGCTGCTTTGACTTCAGGTAAAACAAGAGAAAAAAGTATTTCTCCTGAACAGACCTGTGTGCCATCTGAGAACGTGGACACTCACACTGTACCATCCTTACTGCTTTCAAGACGACGTCACCTATTTGTGTCATTGTGCCTGTGTGTGCAGATCACACTCTATGCACCTCAAAGCATGGATGGGAAGTCTATCAAGTCCAGGACTCATCTGAAGATGCCAGGCACGAGTAATGATGTGATATAATGACACACATATATAAATATTAACCACTTTCTTCTTTTCATTGTACATGAGACCTCATGCAGCCCTCACAGAATGCCATGCATTGGCTCTCCCTTCTGGGAGAGCACAGGGGATGTTAATATTTATTGTGAGGAGTGGGCCAGGGATGTTAATATTTATTGTGAGGAGTGGGCCTTGGGTCTGGTGGCGTTGACAACTGCTGCTGCAGAAATGTGGGCAGTTCCCAGTCTTGCCACAGGCCAGTGCTGATGCAGCAGGACCAGACTTAGGGATGTGCTGGGAGGAACAGAAATAAGAGAGGGAAAATGCCAGGAGGCAAAGAGACAGACAGGATAGAGTCAGGCAAAAAGTGAAGACCTGAGACAGATAAAGTCATGCTGGAAAGGATCAGAAGGGGGCCTATCTACAGAAGACATCCGAAAACAGGTGTCACAATAACGTGGTGACTGAACATGTCACAGATTGGCTTTATAGTTCTGCATTCTCAGAAATAGTCTCACATTCCTGCAAGCACACTCATGCACACACACACACATACACAGACACACCCTGTGACACACCATAGTCATTTCTCCCTCCAGCTGTCAAATGAGCCCATCATATGAGTAGTTCTGTGGCTTGTCACCTTACACGGCTCGTGCCACCAGAGGAGCAAAAACAAAGGCAACAAAAGGTTTTCTTTCGGCTTTATTTATGTTTATGGTTCTCCGTCGAAAATAAATGAGGAAATAAATTCTGAGCGTGCTTTAAGTGGGTCCATATTATAAATCACAAAGGTACATTCTCACAACTCACCTCTCTCCTTCCAAAGTCATCTGCAAAGCAAATACCCATGCAGAGAGAGAAAAGGCTGAGAACCCAAGGCTGCCTGCAGATGTGCTTCACTGGACAGAAGCAGTCATGACAGAAAGGTGTGATAGCAACCCAGGCAAGGGGAATGGGGAGTCCCGAAGCCCCCCCCCCCCCGTGTGTGTGTGTGTGTGTGTGTGTGTGTGTGTGTGTGCATGCGTGCGTGTATGTGTATATCACTGGATGCCAGACATACGTGAGCACCTGCAGAGGCCAGATGAAGACACAGGAACTCCCAGAGCTTGAGTTACACCAGTTGGGAGTTGCCTGATATAGGAGAACAGCAAGATACAGGTGCCCGTGGAAGAGCAGCAAATGCTCACAACTGCCGAGCCTTCTCTCCAGCTCCAGCAGTAAAGAACAGGCCGTGGTGGATACTGACTCTTCCAGAACAACTGTTGCCCATTTCTGGGGTAAAGGAGAATGTCTTTATGTGTGTTTGAGTTCCTGTGACTGAGAGAAGCATAGAATACAGGGACTCTCCGGTTTTATAGAATACAGGGACTCTCCGGTTTTATAGAATACAGGGACTCTCCGGTTTTATAGAATACAGGGACTCTCCGGTTTCAACTTACATGCTTGTGATGCTTTAAGTGACAACTGTCTCCCATAGGATCAGGTGTTTCAGCTCTTCGCCCCTAGTTTGGGAAGTTACTGAACTTTTAGAAGGTAGAGCCTTGGTAGAAGAAGTGTACAGCCAGGGGCGGGCTTTGCGAGTCCACATCCTTGCCCAGCTTCTGGTTTGCCCTCTCTGCTTCCTGTGCGTGGATGGAGATGTGAGCTCCCAGCTTCCTGCTCTGACCCCCTTGCCACCTCCTCACCTTGAGGGCCCGTCACCTGTGAGTCTCAGTTGGTCACTGTACTTTTCTCAAAGCAACAAACAGTAATTAGCACGAGTTCCATTACTGGCTTTGAATTTTCTCAGAGTCGATGCAAAGGAGAAGCCAGACCAAACCAGTCCTACGCTCACTCATTCCAGGAAACCGTCTACTTATCTTAATCTCTGTCTGTGCTGGGGCACTGGATCAAAGAAACACAAATGTCACATTCTATGTAAATTCTCTTAACAACCAAAAAATGATTTTTCAGGCCTGTGACCATCTTTCTCAACTTGGAAGTGGTTTCTCTTCGGGCTCTGCTCAACAGCCTCCGTCTCCATCGATCAAGGTGAAAAATCCTCTTCTAATCCTCACTCAGACTCACGATACATCGCCCCCTTTTCCCTGGCAGCTCAGTTACCATCTGCTCTGTACCCTCACAGTTCTTACCTACTTACATTTTGTGACATAGCACCAGCCAGACCTCAAGGCCTGACGACCTTGTTGCAGTGAAAGCGACTGCGTGGCCAAGCCAGGACACAGGTGCCGCGGGACTCCCAATGTCTATGCTCCTAAAATCACCCTCTTTCTGTCCAAATTGGGGACAGACAATGATTGGAGAGAGGGAGGGACTCTTTGGCTCACCAGAGGTCGCAGCAGCAGGCCACTCACATGGCACCCACATTCAGAAGATGGAGAGACAGATGCTAGGGCTCTGTCCACTTTCCCCTTTGCATTCAGTGTGGACCCCTTGTCCAGGGAGTGGTGCTGTTCGTGTTTAGGGCAGATCTTCCATCTTCAGGTAGACCTTTCTGGAAATGTCCTCACAGACACACCCAAAGATATATTTCACCAATGCCTTAGGTGTTCTTTAACCTAATCAACTTAGAATTAAAGTTAACCACCATTCTCCTTGGTCTCAGGTTTGCCAGGAGATAGCGTTATGTTGGCATATATTGTGTGTTACAGTACAGGGGTATGAATGTGTCATGGATAAAGAGAGATGACCCAAAGGGAGAGGTCACACCATCAGGTAAGGTCTGTAGCTCTCAGGCAATGGAAAGCTTTCTCCCACTAAATTTGCTTATGGAAAAAACAAACAAAAACAAAAAACAGAACAAAACAAAATAAAAGCCAAGCTCTGTGGGCTCTGCTCATCTCCATCACTAGCCCTTTATAGCCTGGGACAGGCCCCTTCTCTTGACTCTTATGGTCTTCACACTCTGAGCTTTCTTGGGATCTATTTCTTTCTCAGTTCTTCCCTCCCTGGCATCTCTCTGCCGTTTAAGGCTCCTCGCCAGGGTTGCACGATGAAGCAGAGGTCTGTCCTCTCTGCTTTCGCTGCAAGCAGAGCTTATCTTCCTCACTCCTGGTGGCCTTTTAACCTGCTCTATCCCTGAACATGAACTTGTCAAGGGCGTAGACCAAGTTCTTTTGATATTTGTCTCTCTAGTGCTTAACCCACCCAGCCCTCAGTAAATGTTTACAGCTGCCTGCCTGGTAAGTCCTTTTCTTTCCCTTCAAAGGGCAAGCTGAAGGGCTATCAACTGTCAAAAGCTGTTTAAATAATTAGTGTTTTCTCCAGTGAGAGGGGGAAAGGGATCGCAAGCCAGAGAGAGCTTTTATGAACTTGGATGGAGTCTTCTTTGCTTGCCTCATGAGGAAAGATACAGAGAGAGGGAGTTGTCTAGTTTTAAAGGTACCAACACACGAATTCCTAAATGTGTGTATCACATGGCCGAAATTCCCAAGTATAATTTCAATCTGCACTGGGGAGCAGGGATAAGGAATGTTGACTAATGAGGCTGCACAGTCCTTGGAAAGCTGGAGGAGAGGCAGGATTTTGTCTGGAAAAACCAAGTGAGGGTTGCCAGGATCCTTTTGTGCACTGTCAGCTCTCCACAGCCTCATGGAAAGCCTTTGTTTGTTTTCATTGCCTGGGCTGGGACTCAGGGCTTTGAACCCACAGGGAAATGTCAGGCAAGTCCTTTACCACTGAGAGACCTCAAGCCCCATGAACACACTTTCAAGCACTTTTTTTTTTCAGTTGAAAATCCAGGCCCAGCATCCTCTATTTTTTTCCCTCTAAGTCTCTTGGGTACATGGTGCAGGCTTTTCTGGTAAAGAGAATGGAATGTTGCTCGCTGAGTATTGGTACAGGCTAGGCAAGGGGTTAGATGTGATGTTACTGAGGAATAGGGCAGTTGGATATTAGCAGTGGTGTCTCTGGATGGTCAGCATGCTCCCTTGTGGTTAAGAATCCTTGAAACTTCAGTTAGCTTGTTCACTCCATAGCCTACACATTATCACTTGCCACGTGGCTCTGACATGACCTGCTTTTGTGGGCTTTTCTAGAGGATCATGGGAAGAAATACTATACAAGAAAGATCGATTTGGCCCGCCACGATGTTAAAGAGTCTTAGGGTTCCTGTTGCTGTGAGGAGACACCACAAGCACCGCAACTGTTACAAATGACAACAGTTAATTGGGCATGGCTTACTGGCTCTGAGGTTCAGTCCATTATCATCATGGCAAGAAGCATGGCAGTTTGTAGACAGCCATGGTCCTGAAGACATAGCTGAAAGTTCGATATCCCAATCAGCAGGCAGTAGGGAGAGAGAGTAAGTCACTGGGCCTGGCTTGGGTTTCTGAAAGCCTCAAAGTCCACCTCTAGTGACACACGTCCTCCAACAAGGCCACATTTTCTAACAATGCCATTCCTTATGAACCTATGGGGACTACTTTCATTCAAACCACCGAGGACCAAAGGGTCCCTTCATCCTATGAATATACCACAAGTGTCATAAACAAACATTGATTAAAATGCTTTTAGAATCCAGAACACAGAATCTACTGGGCTCCCCAGGCCTGCCCTGGGGTAGCTCACTCTAATAGCTCTTTGGAGTGTTTGGTTAAATATTCTTCCACTTAAATTCATTCATATTCTTTCTATCTATCTATCTATCTATCTATCTATCTATCTATCTATCTATCTCAATAGAATTTTTTCCCTGCAAGAATACAAGAACCCAGAGACACCTTCCCTATAATAACAGTATCAGATATTGGTTTTTGTATGTTTTCAAATAAGGCGACAGAATTCTAAGATGGCGATGTACCCACAGAATTACAGAATTGAGAGCTTAGGCCATTTGTCACACAGCTGTGACTGTGAACCCTGCAACCAGATCACATTTTCTGAAGCTCACTGTGGGGGCAGAATGTCTAAGAAAGTCTACAGCTACCTCGCACACAGCACAGGTGTTTGTGCATGTATGTGTGTATTGATCTGGCAAGTTAATGGGCTAGGTATAAACATAGTTTACAACTGTTGGCATGTCATCAGTTTCTACTGAGAGAAACGCCAGGAATAGAGACACTTCTCTGTGACTTCAAGAGGCAGTCACATATGGAGCTATCTGCGGACCAATAGGCAGGAGCATTGAACTCGTCTCATCAAAAGAAAAAAAAAATACAACCCACTCATTACTCACCAAGCTAAGCTTTCTCCAGAACTCTGGTCCTTCTGCCATCTCTCTGAGACTCGGTGGAATGTACCAAAAGCAAACATTGGTATATTCAGGCTGAGAATTAGAAAACACACAACACTGCTTTATTACCATAAGATTCATTGTAGAATGTAATTAAACCAAGGCTTTTAAACTCTGTGATAATCTCTTATGAGTCATCAAGTGTGTATAGCTTATAAAAAAGCCAAACTCCTGCAGAGTAGTTCTCTATGAATTCTGACAATGCGCTACTGGAGTTTGGATCTAGACAGTGCTCTTTTCTCTACATAAAGGGTAGGCTCAGATTACACACACACACACACACACACACACACACACACACAGAGAGAGAGAGAGAGAGAGAGCAACATACTGTTGTCACACTGTCACATGTCATGTTTCTATCTTCACTGGAGCACAATGTAAGACTGGCCATGTCAAAGACTATCACAAAGCATGTAATCAGTCAGCACTGAGACTCTTGTGGGGTAGATACTCCAGTGAGCTACAAGAGCTACAATTTCTTGTGGTCAGGAACCACTCCAGATGACACGCACCTTCTTCACTAGACCCTTGGCACTAACAGACATTGAGACACCTTTGGTACTTTTTCACTACAAATGTAGGTTTTTGCCAGTAACCAATGCGCACAGTTCTTACTAGTTCCAGGGTTGTCTGCACGCCCACTATGAAGTCTGCCATGCTTCCGAAAGAATAAACAGCTAGTGTCTCGTATGCTAAGATCAAGACTGGGACCACATGGGGTTCTGCCATCAGTGGGTTCGAAGTCATCACTGAGAGCCCAGGGAGGTTTCCAGCCTCACCATGAGAACCTCTTGATCCATACTCCCTTTCATCTTTGAAATTTCCAAGATTCTCATTGGAATTGACAACGAGAAAGAGTTACAAATCTTTAAACTGTACAGTCGCTTTCACAAAGGGAAGGGCCGTGTAATTCAGCTCAATTTCTACACGCTTTTATCACAAGACAATGTTTTATAATATGAATCTACAAACTTTACATTTGGACATCTGATTTATAATAGATTTAGCTCCTTTGGATAAACCGTGCTGAGCTTCTACATCCTTTGATCACTTAAAAAGAATATATATATATTAGAAAAGCACTAATTAGAAAGTGGAAGAAAAATCATAGTTTGCTTTCTATCTTTGTTTCTAAGAACTGATCTATATGTCAAATCACCCTTCCTGAATAGCACTGGCATCTGTTATAAATACATCAGCCTTCAGCTCCAAGACTCCTCTCTCTTGGTGCTCTACAATGATGGCGCTGGGCCCTGTAAATATTTCCTTGTTATTGCCTGATTCCATATTACATCTTGTCATCAATGGCCTGCTGGAGAAACTCTAACAGAAGAAGTGCTTCTTCCCAGGGCACTACGTACAGTTCATGAATCCCATGCAAAATACGAGCTGTTGCTCTCTGCAGCAGCTGAGCAAGATGCCCAAAGGGAAGAAGGCTAAGGGGAAGAAGGTGGCCATCGTCAAGAAGCAGGAGGCCAAGAAGGTGGTCAACCCTCTCTTCGGGAAGAGGCCCAAGAACTTTGGCATTGGACAGGACATCCAGCCCAAAAGAGATCTAACATGCTTCGTCAAATGGCCCCGCTACATCAGGCTGCAGCGGCAAAGAGCCATCCTCTACAAGAGGCTCAAAGTCCCTCCTGCCATTAACCAGGTCACCCAGGCCCTGGACATGCAAACAGCTACTCAGCTGCTTAAACTTGCCCACAAGTACAGGCCAGAGACAAAGCAAGAGAAGAAGCAAAGGCTACTGGCCTGTGCTGAGAAGAAAGCTGCTGGCAAAGGGGACACCACCTGTCCTCCGTGTAGGAGTCAGTTCAGTCACCACCTTGGTGGAGAACAAGAAGGCTCAGCTGGTGGTGATTGCCCATGATGTAGACTCCATTGAACTGGTGGTTTTCCTGCATGCCTTTTGTTGAAAGATGGGGGTGCCCTACTGCATCATCAAGGGAAAGGCCAGGCTGGGGCGCCTGGTCCACAAGAAGACGTGCATCACTGTTGCTTTCACACAGTTAACTTGGAAGACAAGGGTGCTCTGGCTAAGCTGGTGGAAGCTATTAGGACCAATTATAATGACAGATATGATGAGATCCGTCGCCACTGGGGAGGCAACGTCCTGGGTCCTAAGTCTGTGGCTCGCATTGCCAAGCTGGAAAAGGCAAAGGCTAAAGAACTCGCCACTAAATTGGGTTAAATGTACACTAAGTTTTCTGTACATAAATATTACAAAAATTAAAAAAAAATACGAGCTGTTTTCAACTGCCGCCTGTCCAAAAACAAGTATTTATTGCTTTAGGGACATCAGCAAAATGGCAGGTCTTCCTGGCATATTGCCCAGGTAGTGTCAGAGGGTGGGAGTTGTCACCAGCCAGGCACTTTGCTCCAGCGACTTGACAGGTGCCCTCTATGAGTGGTCTGCCGCTACTGCCAAGCTGTGGTCCTTCCAGGAAGATGGCTTCCCCCAGGAAGCATAATATAGATTTCTAGTGAGTCTTGCCAAGGTGACATCTCAGTGAACTCTGCCTTCCTGTCAGCCACATTCATTCTCTTTCCAAGGGGATCTGTCTCTCAGCTGTCAGGGAGTGTCTCCTCCTCCTATTCGCTATCTCAGTTCTAGAAGGGATGATGGCTCTCTGTAGGTCAACTATGCCTGTATAGTTTTAGGGAACTACTTGATTCCTAAGAGATCATCTCTCATGCCTCCTGGTCTCTGTTCATCACTGTATATGTGTGTGTGTGTATGTATGTATGTATGTATGTATGTATGTATGTATATATGTATGTGTGTATGTATGTATGTATGTGTGTGTATGTATGTATGTATGTATGTGTGTATGTATGTATGTATTGTATGTATGTGTATGTATGTATGTATGTGTATGTATGTATGTATGTATGTGTATGTATGTATGTATATCCCATGTGCACAAATATATATATGTACATATGTATATATGTGTGCGTGTGCACATGCGCGTATGCACTTATGCACTGCTGTATTTGTCTAACTATCCATCATCTATATATCTATCTTCTCATCTGTTTATATATTTTATATCTTTCTCACTTCAAGTTGCTGGGTCACTTTGGTTTTATTTTTTTATCCTTTTGAATGGACCCTGACATGTTATCCATTTTTATTCATTGTTATTTACCTGATAATACTCTAACCATGTCATATGTTGACAGTCTGTGTGGCAGACTAAGTCGCAAGTCAAGCCCAGGCTGTTCAAGTCTGTTTCCTTGTACGCCTTTCTGTCTTTCAGCTACTGTGACAATTGAGATAGTAACATTTTCTGTGCCCCCCCCCCGCTCACACATTCACGTTTGAATGGCATGACTCCCTGAAGTAACAGTTGACAAAGCATAAAGCCCTTTTGACATTTCACTAGAGGATGTCTGATCCTCCATTTGGTGGCATAAATTCACTTCAGTCATTTCCAAAATGGGCGAGTAGAAAAATGCCATCAAATGTCCACAAAGAGCACACTTGAGTTTCCCCCTACTGTCCCCTCTGTAGCTTCCATCTCGTGCGGTGACTTTCTGCAGGAGCTGATGGCTGCTTTTAGAGCAGAGTCATACAGATGCCACTCACGCTTAATTTCTATCATATATAGAGCATGCCCTCTGAGCACCACGGGCGCACACTCAGTCTAGATTCTCAACAAACCGTAACACTCTGTCTGAACTCTGAAGGTTCGACAAGGAAATTGGCCACATAGAGGAGAGTTGGGGGAAAACAGTAGCAACAAGGACATTGTTCTCCTGTTCTAAGGGCCATTAATGACAGCCTTCCATCATACTCTGGTTACTAGGGAGGGTCATTGACATATAAATGAGCAGTCATCAATGGTTGTTGTAAAATTGCTGCAAAACAACGTTATATCTGTTTCTTACACTATCTTTTGATCAAAATAACAGTAGCAAAAAGAAGGCAGCATGGTGTATTTTATTAAGTATAAGTGCAGACTCTAGAACACAGATTAAAATAATAAATTATGTAAGTATAGAAGGAAGGAGAAGCTGACAAAGCAGATTTCATATTCCTAAGTTTTAAAACCAAGGCTGTAGTACTGAAAACTGTTTAAAAATAGAGTCACAGATAAAGCCCAGGGTGTAGAATCACAAGACTAGAATTCTAAACTCACACTAGGTCATGTGTGCATGTGTATGTGCATGTGTGTGTGTACATGTATGTGCATGTACATATTTGTGTGTGTACATTTGTGTGCATGTGTTGCATGTGGGTGTGCATGTGTGCATGTGTGTATGTGTGTGTTTGTGTGCATCTGTGTGCACATATTGTATGTGTGTGTATGTGGATATATGTATGTGTACATCTGTGTGCATGTGTTATGTGTGTGTGTGTGTGTGTCTGTGTGTGTACGTAGACCAGAGGTTAACTTCAGGCATCATTTCCCAGGTACCTTCCACTTCTTATTTGAGACAGGGTCTCTCACTCATCTGGAATTTTTCAAGTAGGCCAGGCTGTCTGGCCAATAAGCCCCAGGGATCCGTCTGCCTCAATCTCCTCAGTGCTGACATTCTAAGCATGCACCATGTACTTAGCTTTTTACATGGGTACAAAACATCAAACTCAGGTCCTTCTGCACAGTAAGCATGTTACTAACTGAGCCATTTCCCTATCACTTCGCCAGGTCATGGCTTGTACAAATGCCACATGTTCTGGGTTTCTGCTTCCTGCCCTATAATGTGGAGATGGCTGTCTGCACATAGGCTCAGCTGGGCGAGCAAAGAGAGAATTTATTTCCAGTAGTGGGTAGCATATCTGCCACACAGCAGGCACTCTGTGAGGTTAATGACTATTCCTTGGGGCCAACCTGGTAGAAGGAGATGTCCTTTTCAAGTGGATGTACAGCCTCATTAAAATCTGCACTAGCTGAGACAAATCACTAGGAACATTTCTGGATACCATATTTGAAAGGAAATCCTAAGATATATAGAGCACCCAAAGAAGGCCAACCACATTGCTCAGCATCAGAAGCAGAATTTTTCTGTTGTGGAAACTGGGGGAGAAATTAGAATGAGAATATTACTTATGTCTTATGCCTGTGCCCAGAGACTCAGAGACTCCTAAGGAAGGGAGGGGCAATGGCTCATCTGCCATGGGTGAGTGTTATCAAAAGAGAGCTTTCTCATAATCTAAGACATGGATAACGCATCAGTGGACACCAGAGTTCTCTGAGGACAGGAAACTAGAAGGAATGAGCAGGTGGGGGCAGAGTTTAATGGAGAGGAGTTGAGCTAGAAACAGAGATGTGTCTGCTTTGCATCAGGCTTCTCCATTTGCCATGCTTGGGGAGGGGAGGGAGGCTCTGCTTGAGTTCAGAGGCAGCGTGCAGTCGCAGGAGAGTGACAGCCTAACTGTGACTTAGACTGTGGAAAGCTGTTCAAGCTGCGGTGTAGAGAGATTGGCTAGAGCGTATTCAGAGGGAAGGGGATGACAGTGGCTACCTGAGAAGTGGTTGGCTCTTAACTAAGACGGAGAGGAGAAGACTAAGTAGATGAGCAGAAGGAAGAGGAGATGGGGAAAGGCCCCAAGAGTTCTGTTCGGAATAATCATGGTTCTAAAAACCCAAAGAAGAATGTGATCTTTTGGTAAGAAAAATGACCACTTCAGCTTCAGGAATGGCAAGTCAGAGGTCTAGGGGAAACTATGGGCTAAGCAAACAAAAGTCAGGAGTGGGGCCGAAGACAAAGATAACACAAGCCAAACCTAATGAGAGAGCCATTTGGGAGACAATGCTGACAGACGGACAAAGAGTAGAGGCAAATATCCAAATGGCATTAGACAAAGAGGACATTGCACCAAAGCTGAAAAGGAAAGGAAAAAAAAGTCAAAGAAACCATAGCAGGTTTCAAAAGTGGTAACTATGTAAAATACAGTAGAAATCCAAGTTCAAATGGGATGTGTTAGATTTTAGCAATTAACAAGGTAACTATGATCATATCAAGCTGTGTGAGATAAGCGGTCTCGAATAAGGCCCAGGCGATGATGGGTCCACAGGGTGAGTGAGTGGCTACAGCTCAAACATGGGCATCTAGAGGTCTAACGCAGGCAGCCACAGCTGGAACATGGGCAGCCACAGCTGGAACGTGGACATCCAGATCTAGCTGCAAGAGGAAGAACCAGTGGGCTCTCCATAGCGGGAAGTTGTTCAAGCACTATTTGATGCCCTGCCACGCAGGCTCTTTTGTGAGGCTTCCTGTCATGCACAGGAGGTCGACAAGCTGCCCTTCTAGAGTCTATGAATCCCAATAACACTTCCTAATGTAGAACTCAAAAAAAAACAAAAAAAACAAAAAAAACAAAAAAACACCAAAAAGGTGAGTAATTCAGACTCAAGCATGAGATTGAAATGGAAAATGCGAACGGGAGTCTGTGGAGGAGTATACCTCTAGGAAAATAGCTATCAGATCTCAGATCCAACACAGGAAAAAGACAGAGTTATGGTTTTCAGGGGAGCATGAGTAATGCAGGATTCATTTGAAATGATAACTTTCAATCATCTTCAAGAAGAGGGACATTACTTTAGCTCTTTTCAGGAAAAGGCATCCAAGTGCTAGATGCTCTGTTTCCCTATACTCATTTACAATTTCTAATATAGTACTCTCTCCCCCTCCCTCCCCCGCCCTTGTCTCTCTCCCTTCCCACTCCCTCCATTTCTCTCCCCCTCTGACTCTCCTTCTCTCTTTCTCTCCCTCTCTTACTCTCCTCCATTTTAAAATTAACTTAGCACTTAGATGTGGAATTAAAGGTCTAAGTTTACATTATTTCTTGAAACAAAAATCAAGGGAGGTAAATGTGAATCTAAAACAAAAGTCCTTCAGCAGGGCTGGGCTGCAGCCTGGTGGGCACACATGCTGTGTCTGAGGACTCTGTCTCAATTCGCAGGACCAGTAATGAGGACAAAAACCCAAAACCCTGATGCAGAAATTCTGGAAGGGTCATACAGGAAACCTCCCATGCTCTAGGAGCCAGCTGGCTTCTCCAGGGTAAACAATACCCATGGATCTGGAGAGATGGGTAAGCTGTTAACAGAGCGTGTACTGCTTTTGTAGAGGATCTGAGCTCAATTTCCAGGATCAACTTCAGCTCATAAACACCTGTAACACTAGCACCATGGGATCTAACACCCTCTCCTGGTTGCTGTAGGTACTACATTCAGGTGCACATAATCACATGGAGAGAGAGAGAGAGAGAGAGAGAGAGAGAGAGAGAGAGAGAGAGAGAGAGAGAAAGTAAGTAAATCTTTAAAAAAACAAACCCAGGGCCAAAGTCTGCCTAGCAAAGGATATCTTTCCTTATAACAAAATGAATGTATTTCCCCAAAGCTGGTGCTTAGAGTCCCCCTCTCTTTCCAGGGCCTTTAGGAAGAAGTTATTAATGCCATTTGAACATGTCATCTTTTTCTGCCATCACTTTTACTCGCATCTTCACAAAAACAAAAACAAACAAACAAACAAAACCTCGATAGGCAGTTCCAAAGTTTTTCACGAACCCTGTGGAAATAGAGCAACTCAAATTTGGGGAAATAAAGAGTGGGCTCAGTCTACCGGGTCTCCTCTGTGTGTACAGATGCTTGCAAGATAACAGGGCCAGCCAAGAGATTCACCAACACGAGAACGGCTATGGAAGACAGGATGCAGCCCTTCATCTACAATGAACGAAACGGCATTTTCAGGAGAAGTGGATGGGACCAGAGACCAGAGACCTGTACGTTACGTGAATGAGGGGTTTCGTTCTTTCTCGCCCACTTGACACAAACTACAGTCATCTGGGAGGAGGGGACCTCACTTGACGGCCTGCCTCTGCTCAGCTGGTCTGTATGTATGCGTGTGGCGTGTTCTAATGATCATGATGTAGGAGGGCCCAGTGCACTGTGGGTAGTCCAACACCTTGGACAACTTTGTGTGTGTGTGTGTGTGTGTGTGTGTGTGTGTGTGTGTGTGGTGTGTGTACCACTTATAGATTCCACTGTAGGAATACACACACACACACACACACACACACACACACACACACACACACACACACACAGAGGCAGGCTGAACAAACCAGGGAAGTAAGCCAGCAAGCACCATTCCTCTATGGCCTCTTCTTCGGTTCCTGTCTCCAGGCCCTCGCCTTGACTTCCCTCAACCGTCATCGCAGATAGACTGGAATCTATAAGCATAAAGAAACACCCCCCCCCCCACTTCCCAAGCTGCTTTTGGTCAGTAGTGTTTCATCATAACAGCAGGGAGGAAACCCGAACAGTGAGGTAAGCACTCTCCAGCATGCTTGGCTTTTGTTTGCTTCTTTGTGTGTGGGTCACTGGATATTGAACCTGGGTCCTCATGATCGGAAAGCAGGCACTTTCCCAGCTGAGCTATCTCCCCTGTGCTAATTTCAGAACTTCACCCAGCTTATATAGTATCTCCGTTAGAGCGATTGCCACACTGATAATGTTATTTGCACTCAGTCTAGAGCATGTCTTATGAACACGTCTCTTTTCTGAAGGCTTCTAATGGCTTGGTGCTTCCCACATGTTCCTTTTACTTCCCACTGGAATATGAGCACAGAGCAGGGGCCTCTCTGGAGGCTGAAATTGCTGGCACACACTAGAGTCCATGTGTCTTACTGAATAAATGATTAGCATAGATTATCTAGACTTCTTATACTCAGCATGAGTTCCTGCAGTGGAATCTATAAGTGGTTTTACATTAGGTTAAAGACTGCAATGAAGTTTAACAAGATCTAAGATAAGCTTGCCCTTCACAGTTCTTAAAAAGTCAGAAAGAGACAAGGGGCTGGAGAGATGGCTCAGTGCTTTAAGAGTACATACATACATAGAACTCCTGCAGAGGACCTGAGTCCAACTCCATCACACACAACAGGCACACAACAGCCTGTAACTCCAGATCCATGGGATCTGACGCCATCTTCTGGCCTCCACAGGTAACTGCACCCATGTGCACATACTTCCCTCCTCTTGGCATGTCTTTGGGGCACTGCTTTATTGAAGTGGGAGGACCCAGATCACTGTGGGTAGTTCAACTCCAAGGTTGTATGAGGCCAGAAAGTAGTTACACAAATATACATAATTTACAAAAAAAAATAAATTTACCCTTCAAATGAACCAGGGCTCCTGGTCTGGGGAGATGCATCAGTGGGTAAATGTACTTGCTCAGAAAGCATGAGGACATGAGTTGGGGTCCCCATCATCCAGATAAAAAGCCAGTCATGGCTAAGCATGCCTGTAACCTCAATATTGGGTGACAGAAACATGCACAATCTGAGAGCTTTGAGAACAGGCAGCCTGGTTGAAAAGACAAGCTACTGGTCCAGTGAGAGAAGCTATGCCAATAAGGGCGTGATTGATATAGAAAGAAAAAGATATCTGATGTCTTGTTCTGGCCTTCCATGCGCATGTGTATATACTTGTGTATATGAATCACTCGAACACACACACACACACACACACACACACACAATGGGGAAGATTATATTACCTGATATTTTCACAAAAACATTCATCTTGAAAATCACATGACTTCTTATACACAGCCAGAGATTCAATATCTACAATGAAACATCCTATTTCCCAGTGCTCCAAAGCTCACACACACTCATTATTTCAGAGAAAGAGGGCATGTGTACATGCTTTATATACCCTTGGTCGGCCTCACACACAAAGACCCAGTTCACAACACAAACCCGATGCCATTTCTGTATCAGGAAAGAGGTCATAATTTACTCAGTATTATCTCTGCTAATTATTATTGAGCATTTTAATTTTCAACACTTAAAGGCAAGAGCATTCTCTGAATCCAATCAAAGGGAAAAATGTTCACTAAAACAGTAAAATAACATAGTGGGCTGTATGAATTAAGGTAGTGACTTGCTTCTTAGCCTGAAACACAGAAACCAACACAGCATAACGCAACACAACCGACTGCCTCCATCACCGTCGGTGACAAGCCCAGGCTCTCACTCAGTCCCTCAGCCACTTACCTCCATCAGCAGCTTGAAGCCTTCTCTTTTCTTGATTTCGTCTACCAGGTACCTAAAATTAAAATAACATTACTTAAAAATAACAATATTTTGGGGACTCAATTTCATTTTAATGTCTTCAACTTTTTTTTTTTTTTTTTTTGGTTTTTTTGAGACAGGGTTTCTCTGTGTAGCCCTGGCTGTCCTGCAACTCACTTTGTAGACCAGGCTGGCCTCGAACTCAGAAATCCGCCTGCCTCTGCCTCCTGGGTGCTGGGATTAAAGGTGTGCGCCACCACATCCAGCTTAGATATTACTTTTAAATAAACAAAATCTTACAAAAATTCTGTCGATATTAACTAGTCATACAGATGTCTTGTTTTAAAGAATTGTGTTGTATGCACACAAACAGAGTCACAAAATGATGACATTCTACCTGCTTATTCATATCCCTGAATATTGGTTTTGGGACATGGTATAAAGTATCTGTTAAGTCTTGGAACCTTTAGTACATAGCAAAAGGGGATTCTAATCATTAATAAGTGTCATAAATGGAGCTTGAGGTCACTGGAAATCAAGAAATGCTAATAACACCACAGACACTGGACGGTGGTTTCACCCACATGGTGCTGGATACAAGGCCAGTGGCACCAGGGCCAGTGAGCACACAGAAGAAGGGGGAAACTGCTTAGGACCAACTGTTCTGACTGTACCAACCATGTTTGTGATTCAGCTAGGAAAAGCCAATCATATGAACACATAGAGAAAGATACATATTATTTAAAGGTGTGTGTGCATGTGTGTATGTGTACACACGTGTGAAACTACAGCTCTTTGTGAATCTTCTCTAAACAATTACCAGAAACAACTTTACAATACAGAGGAGGTCAGAGGTTGGAGGACTAAAATGGTCTGGGTGATCCAGTTGCATGACGTGCCCGTGTTAAAATGAGCAGACCCTGTCAGTCAAACCCTCCGCTGTAAATCACACATGCCTGAAGCAAGGCATTGAGAAACATAGATAATTTGATTCTGTTTTTCATCATTGTTTTGTAAGATATAAAGTCAAAGGAAGGGCTAGAGAGATGGCTCAACAGTTAAGAGCATTTGCTGGGGAGTCCTGAAGACCCGAACTCAGCCCCCAGCCCCCATGTAAGAAGACAGGTGTGACCCTGCACATACCTTTCACCTCGTCGCCAACAAAGCCAGAGACAAGAGGATTGCTGTCACTTGCTAGCTGAGACACTGACAGCTCAGTGTTCAGAGAAAGCTCAGCCTCAAGGTTATGGGCAGAGGATGATAAAGAAAGGCTCCCAACCCGTTCTCCGAACTCCTGATGCCCCTGGGCATTCACTGGAACATGGACTTCCCCAACACATGTGCCCACACACTCACAGACATGTACATATATATGAATAAATAAAATCTTTTAAAAGAAAGACAAAAATAATCTCTATCTACATGGTCTACTTGAAGATGCAAGCCTGGAGTTACATGCTCAGGGACTGAAGTTAAATGTTCGAGCGAGTATACTTGAAAGCAGGAGAGAGAGGATGCTGAAGATTTGGCAGCCACTCTGCTCATTTTATTGCTTTGTGCAGTTTCATAGATGTGGTTTCATGCCTAGCTTCTGAAAAGGAACTTTAAAGAAAGATGTAAGCACTACAGAGGACAGACACAATCTCTACCCAGACACAGGGAGATTTGAAATTCATTCTTTATCTCAGTCCCCAAGACAGAAATGTGTAGGCGACCTGGTACACTCAGAGTGCTGAACTATGATTGTTATGCCAACCTCCGGTGTCCTGAGCTCCTGGCCAGTGCTCTGCCCACCAGGAGACAAGGTATTTCAGGTTAGTCATTGCTAACGGGCTTCTGGTCAACCTTGTAACTGTAGACAAATCACGGAGGGTTGGTCTCTGAGCCTGCCTCAGATTCCTCAGGCCAGTAATGGAGATGTGGATACAGTCTAGCCAAACCCTTGCCTGACGTTAGCACTGTTTGGCACTTCCTCTTACTATGTGTGTTTTCATTTAACATACTCTTGTCAGAATGGCTGGAGCTGCCTTTCCAAACCAAGCCAAAAGCATTTCTACTACATTCTGCTTGTGTAGCTGTCCTGTCTGGGGCCGAGTCTTCAAATACTCATGTGTCCTCAGCACTTCTGTATCGCTTAGCCAAGGTTCAGAGCACATCACAGAAGAGGGGAGGAAAGACTGGAAGGGCTGGAGTTTTGTGGCGTGCCTCCTTTGTATGAATCTGTCTCCTATTCGTGATTCTGCCATTGCACTAATGAACCAATAGCAGTTGGGATTACCTGACCACCATGGTGCCTAAGGACATTCCATCATGAGGAGTGAGGCCCTGATGAGGCCCCCTCTTCCCTGGGCACTCATAGGCAGTTAATGGTTGCGGGGGGAAGGGGAAGGAGAGCCATTTTCTTCAGTGATTTAGCCATGGGTCTATACAGAAGCATGTATACTCCTGTAAATAACCCCTCTAAAATAAGTTCATTAGTTCACCAGAGAAACAAACAAAAGCAAGTTAAAAATAGACAGGGGAGTAGTTGGACTGATCTTTAGTTACAGGCCTTCCCAGAGCCTTCCACATCCTTATAGACATAGAGAGGTACACGTTTCCTAAGCAAGTCAGAACATGGCCTTGGTGTTTTCTTCCAACAGATCAACCATCAATATCTCCTACATGTCAACTGTCTCACAGAACATGGCTCAGAGGCAATAATTTAGAAGCACTTCTATGAGGAACCTGGATCTTCTTTGTACAAGAAAAGCTGGTGTCATAGGGAATCCAAGTAAGTTCTGAGTCATTTCTGTCTGCATGTATGCAGATGGTTTATTATTTACAATTTCAAATATATGGAAGCAACTTAAAATAAAAGTTTGTTTTTATTTTTTAGAAAGCCTTCTATTATATGGAGAACCCAAACTTTAAAATTAACCCTAATTTCAATAAATTTATCCTTGTGCCTCCCAGTAAGTTTGGCACAGAAGACAGAGGAGAAAAAGTGCACACACCAGCAGAAGCCTTCTCAGAGCTTACTGGGAAGGCCTACTTAGTTCCCTCACTCGATGTCGAGGTGGTTTTAGCCAGCATCGGATTCAAAATGTGGCTCATTTTATGCATGCATGTTTTCCTAATGCTGCAGTCCTTCTCCAAGGTTTATATTTAAACGTTTGGTTCTGGGCTGGAGAGGTGGCTCAGCAGTTTAGAACACTTGCTGCTCTTCAGAGAACCCTGTTTCCAGCAGCAACATGATACCTCACAGCTGCCTGTAACTGCAGCTCAAGGGCATCTATCACCCTCTTCTGGACTCCCAGGGTTCAGAACCATCCATAGCTCCAGGGTCAGGGAATCTAACACCTTCCTCTGGCCTCTGTAGATATCAGGTATAGGTACGCTGCATATACATACATGTAGGCAAAACCCTCAGACACACAATGTAAAAGTAAATACATACATCTTACATGCTAGGATTTCATGTGTTCTTCGGCTAGCCATTATTTTCTTCCTGGAAGCAGCCATCCCAACCCTGTTCTCAATTCAGCAGCTACTTAAGCGTTTCCCTGCCACACTCCAGGCTGAGTTTATCTCTGAGTGTCTTCTCAGAACTTCTGATGGATTCGTGGAGGCCCCCAGAGCTCTGTGGCTTTCTCCATCTGTTCTCTCTGCGTTGCCTCTAATAGGCTGTGTCTCAGGCTTGTGTGTTGCACAGAGCTGCTTAATTCTATCCCACTGGGCTTGCTTTCCAGATTATCAAGGTTAAAAGAAAGGTTCAGTTATTTGTGTGTGAAGGAGAGAGTTTGTGTGTGTGTGTGTGTGTGTGTGTACATGTTTTCGTGTATGTTTGTTTGTATATGCATACTTTTGTGTGTATATGTGTGTGCATGCTTTCATGTGTTTGTGTGTGTGTTTGTGTGTATGTGTGCATGTTTTCATATGTGTATATGCTCATGTTTTCATGTGTATGTGCATGCATGGTTTTGTATCTGTGTGTATGTGTGCATGCTTTCATGTGTGTGTATGCATGCTTTCATGTGTTTGTGGGTATGTGTGTATGCTTTGATGTGTGTGTATGCATGCTTTTGTGTGTTTGTATGTTTATGAGTGTGTGCATGCATATGTGTATGTATGCTTTCATGTGTTTGTGAGCACATGATTTTGTGTGTTTGTATGTGTGCATGCTTTCATGTGTGTGTATGTGCACACATTTGTGTGTTTGTAGGTATGTGTACATGTTTTCATGTATGTGTGTGCACATGCTTTCATGTGTTTGTGTGTGATTGTGTGTATGTGCATGCCTTTATGTGTGTGTGTATGCTTTTGTGTTTGTGCATGCTTTGTGTGTTTGTGTGTGCATGCTTCCATATGTATGTGTGTATGTTTTCTTGTATGACTTTGTGTGTGTGCATTCTTTTGTGTGTATGTGTGCATGCTTTCATGTGTTTGTGTGTGTTTATGTATATGTGTGCATGCTTTCATGTGTGTGTTTGTATACATGCTTTTGTGTGTTTGTGCGTTTATGTGTGTGCATGCTTTTGTGTGAGTATATGTGTTCACACATGCTTTTGTGTGTTTGTATGTGGGTATGCTGTCATGTGTGTGTGTGCATGCTTTCATGAGGTGTGTTTGTATGTATATGTGTGCATATTTTCATGTGTGTGATTGCATGTATGTGCATGCCTTAATACATGTGTATGTGTGTGTGCATGCTTTTATGTGTCTGTGTGTTTGTGAGTGTATGTATATACATGTTTCCATGTATGTGTACATGATTCCATGTGTATGTGTGTGTGCATGATTTTTTGTGCCTGTGAGTGTGTGTGTGTGTGTGTGTGTGTGTGAGTGTGTGCATGCCACATGTATGTGAATTCCTACAGAAGCCAGAAAAGGATGATGGCCCCCCGTGCTGCTGTGAGCCACCTAAAGCAAGTGGTGGGAATAGAACTCAGGTCCTCTGAAAGAACAAGTGTTCTCAGCCACTGAGCCATCTCTCCAGCCCCTTAAATGATGAGTTTAGAGAAAATAAATCTGAAAGCATTGGTCCTGCTGATTCCGCCTTTTCCTGTTATAAGAGCCCCAAGGCACTGGATAGCACCACTGGCTTCCCCAAGACAGGAAATGGTTGTTCCCTTAGCTTTCACACAACTTTATGCAGTGGATTCTACCAGAGAGACTGCAGGTCATGTGTCAGGGGGATTAATGAACAGCTCACTGGAGACCCAATAAAGTAGCAGAATGGAAGCTTCTGCTGCTTGTTGTTGGTGAGACTTGCACAAAGTCTTCTAGCCTGCTTTAAAAACTGGCCCCCAGTGACCATCCATTTAACACCAATGCCACAACAAAGGCCTAGCAGGAGCTCTCAGTAGCAGGTAGCCCCAGGGAAGCAAGCAGGACAGACCTTTCTAGGCAGCTGTCAGAAATATAGTCATCCACTCCTCACACTCACTCTCCCCTCTTTCTCTCCTTCCCTGGGTGTGTGTGCATGTGGGCGGGTGAGTGTGTTCATATGTGTGTGTGTTCATGGGTGTGTGTTCATGTGTGTGTTCATGTGGGCGGTGCTCGTGTGTGTGTGTGTGTGTGTGTGTGTGTGTGTGTTCATGTGGGGGGTGCTCATGTGTGTGTGTGTGTGTGTGTTCATGTGTGTGGATGGGGGTGTTCATGTATGTGGGTGTGTGTGTTCATGTATGTGGGTGCATGTATTTACCGTGCAGATAAGAGGGCGACATTGCACTTCACTTTATTTTTTTTGAGACAGGATCTCTTGCTAACCCTTGAGTCACTGATTCCCCTAGACTACCCAGGCAGCAGCAATCATAGAGATCTACCTGGTTCCGAGTTCTCAGTCCTGTGAGTCCAGAAATAGCCAATGTACTTGGACCTTTTCTTTTTCCTTTTCTTTTTCTTTTCCTTTTCCTTTTCTTTTTTCTTTTCTTTTCTTTCCTTGTCTTTTCCTTCCCTTACTTTTCTTTTCCTTTCTCTTCACTTTTTAAAAAAAAGTTTATGTGACTATGTATGTGTCTGTTTGCAGTGTGTGTGTGTGTGTGTGTGTGTGTGTGTGTGTGTGTGTGTGTGTGCGTGCCCATGAAAGCAAGAAGAGGGCATCAGATCCCCTGGAGTTACAGGCAGTTGTGCACTGTCTCACAAGGGAGCTAGGAAATGAGCTCTGGTCCTCTGCCAGATCAGCGAGTGCTTTCAACACTGCTCTACCTCTCCAGCTTTATGTTGACTTTTGATGTGGTACTGGGGGCTCAAACTCATGCTCTCTTGCTTTTATAGCCATCACTTTTCCTACTTAACTATCTCCTAGCCCTGGAAGAGGTGAGGATAGCCCCCACCCACCCTGGCTTTCGATAATGCGCACTCCGTGTGCCTTGCTTTGGGCTCACAGGGACACTGATTCCTCAACAACCCAAAGGGAAGGGATCTGGCGTCATGGCTGTTTGTTGAGAGAGATGCTGTGCCCCCACTTGGAATGGGGGGGGGGCGTGCCATGGAGAACAGTAGAACCTCTTCTCACTAGATCCTGAAAGTCCATGTGATTAGAGTCCTTCACATCTTAAACATGTCTTCTCTTTCAGAGGTCAGGAGGCCCAGGATGAAACTGCCTCCTTAGCACAACATGACCCTCAAGTGCATGACCTCACAGCAGCTGTGGTGGCCTGCACAAAGTAAAGCTAGCCAACAATCCAGCCTGGATGAGGGAGGGCTTCAGGAGTTCCCACTCCTAACTGGGGACCTACAGAGGGGAGGGGAGTCGGTTTTCTTTATGGCCCCTGGCTAGGGCATCGTTCTCCAGTGGATAATTCTGTACCTGTGTCTATATGGGCTGCACAGATTGGGCTGAGAGGGGTTTATAGAAACACAGAACAGGAGGACATGAAGTTGGGAGGGGAATGTGGCAGAGACCCAAGAGGAGTTGAAGGGAGTGTGTGTGTGAGATGAATACTAACAAATATATTGTATTTGTGTATGAAATTATTGAAGAATAAATAAAAATGCTGTATTAGAATATATCTTTCCTTGCTTTGCCAGGGAAGGAGAGAGAATTATTTGAACACTGGCCTCTACAAATCTGATCCTTCCATCTTAAGGTAAACATATCGATTTCAGAATGAGGCTCTGCTTAGATGCTGGACCGTGGAAGAGTGGTTCTATATAGACTTCGGATGGTTCTGGCTGGCCAAGGCAGGGGCAATGCTGCACAGGTCTTCAGGATCCAAGACGCCTGATGGAGGACCTGAGGAATGACGTCTTAGCTGCACCAGGATGTCAGTGATGCATGTGCATTCTCGATTTGGTCCCCTCATCAGGCCCTCCTTGCTGAGCACAGCAGTAATCTACTAGGGGGAGGTAATCCCTCTTGAAGGTAAAACAACTAGTTAACTCTCTTGGAAAGAAAACAACTAGTTGACCCTGAATAGAAATGATAAGAGGCAGAGCTTTCTGAACATGGGTGACCTCTGGTAAACTCCAAATTGAATTTCCATGGGCTTAGTGACAAATAATACCAGAATGGTGGTGCTTGGTTGAAGGAGATAACCTGACTCTTATCATTTCGGGGTCAGTTTGTGGTGGCTGAGGAGAACCCACTGCTGAGTGTAAGGGATTCTGCAAACCCAACTCATGGTAGCTTGTGGTTACCCCCTTAAAAGGCTATGGTGGTTTAAGTGAAAGGGGCCCTCATAGGTTCATGTATTTGAATGTCTGTTTGGTAGAACTGTTTGGGAAGGATCAGAGGGTGTGGCCTTGTCGAAGGTCTGTCATTTGGGGTGGGTTCTGAGGTTTCAAAAGCTACACTATGCCTGCACTCTGTCTGCCTCCAACTTTTGGGTCAGATGTAAGCTCTCAGCTGCTCTCCAGTACCATACCTGTCTGTCTGCCTGTCTGCCTGCCTGCCTATCTGCCTGTCTGCCTGTCTGCCTGTCTGCCTGTCTGCCTGTCTG
>NC_034599.1:108931108-108950741 GCF_900095145.1 Mus pahari | reverse complement strand
TCTGCCTGCCTGCCTGTCTGCCTGTCTGCCTGCCTGCCTGTCTGCCTGCCTGCCAGTCTGCCTGTCTGCCTGTCTGCCTGCCTGCCTGTCTGCCTGTCTGCCTGCCTGCCTGCCTGCCTGCCTGCCTGTCTGCCTGTCTGCCTGCCTGCTTGTCTGCCTGTCTGTCTGCCCATCTGCCTGCCTGCTGCTGTGCTCCCACCCATGATGATCGTGGACTAACCCACCGAAGCTGTAATCAAGCCTTCAATTAAATGCTTTCTTTTATAAGCTGCCTTGGTCACAATGTCTCCTTATAGCCCTAGTAAACCTAAGACAAAGGCAGAGAGTGTTAATTGGGATTTTTCTCCTGAGAGCCGGTAACCTGCCTTTAACCTCATGGTTCACACCAAAAGAACAGACACCAGAACTGAGATCAAATTTAACCTTTTCTGAAAACAGGGCTACAAGACAATCAGAGAGAAATTAGACCAGGATTCTAAGATTCTTAATCCTGGAGAAACACACTCCAAGAATGTCACTTCACAGTCCTTCAGAGAGAGGTCTTTTAAAAGGACTCGGTCCCTTTTCTTGGCAGTGGGCACAGAAGGATAATGTGACTGTTGCTGACCCCAGGAATATATTGTTGTCTATCAAAAGTGTGGAAAGAGGAGGGGTGCAAACACTCATTGTGAATATCAGGATGGAAGCAGAAGGGTGTTTTTCTCAAATATTTAAATATAGGTCACAGAGCCTGCAGCGCTATTCACTGAAATGTTAATTCCACTCAATTCAACTTGACAAACGTTTACAAACAATAAGGATTTGTTGAATTGAATTGAAATGTTAACATTTATCCTCCTGTGATACTGCGTCTGAAAGAATTAGAAAGTATCCGTAGACTATAAACTCCATTCCACCCTGAGATGAATATTAACTTCAGAATAAATACCACCATCAAATATTTATATCTTGCCTTATTTCAAGACACCTGTCACTGGATCACTTAGAGGCTTTGGCAAAACAACACGGCACCCTGCCACATTTAAATAGTACAAGAAAATAAGAAACGGGGCAGAGCTTCCTGACTTTTATTTTAATTTAATGGGCAGGTATGAATATTTATTATAAACAGTCCTTTGTTCTCATTGCTGGGTCATTGTCTCTGTACTTCCAGCAGGGGCACATTAACCCCATCTCTAAGGCACGTTCCTCTCAAGGTTCGACAGAGGTTTTGTTTCTTGTTTTTGTTTGTTTGTTTGTTTGCTTGTTTTTAAGATATTGATGTACTGAATTGTATGTGAATATGTGCATGTGTGCTTGAGTATATGTATGTGCACCATATGAGTGCAGGAACTCACAGGAGGTCAGAAGAGGATAGTAGAATCCCTGGAACTGGAATTACAGATGGTTGGGAGCCACCGTGCGGGTGCTGGGAACTGAATGGGGTCTTCTACAAAAGAAGTAAGCACTCTTCACCACTGAGCCATGTCTCCAGCCCACTCCACTGTGGGAGCTGGGATCCAGGAGGGGGTGAGGGAGGAACAGTCACAACCCAGTAACAGACTCAGGAGACCAGAACCATGGTGCAGCTCTACTGTATTGCCCAGCAGCATACGTTTTTATATACCTTTTGGGCCAATGGAGAATGGGCACAAGCTCTGGAATAGCTGACCATCTCACTGGCACTATGGGGAGGTGCCAGGCTGCCCACACCCATGTGGACTTCCATAAAGATGGAGAGTGGGAGGTTAAAGCATCCACTGCCCTGTTCCAAGCCCCTTCTGGGATTCTACTAGTTTGCTAGGAGCCCCTTATTTTGTGTCACACAGTATGCCAGGGGACATGGACACTCGTAATTTTAGGGTGGCATGAAGGTCTCCGTGTGTGTGTGTGTGTGTGTGTGTGTGTGTACATGTTTTACAGTGTGGTCACTTGTGTGTTAAAGTCATAGGACTGCCTCATGTGCTGCCCTTTGCCTTCCACATTGTTTGAGGCAGGATATCTTTATTGTTCTCCATACCCTGGAGAACAATACTACACACTGGAGGACTCTCCTGACTCCCCTGCAATGCTCTGGGATCACAGATGGCCATTCACTACCACATTTGGTGTGTGAGACTCAAACTTGATTCCTCGTGCTTGCACAAGATGAGCTTAACCACTGAGCTATCTCTCCAGCCATCCTGGGCTATCTCTAACCTTAATAACCATTCATTATGGATTGGGGTCCAGATACTCTGCACTTCCTTTCTGAGACACAAATCCTCCAGAGATGTAGCTATGTGGCTATAGAAAGCTGGAGGCATGTGATAACCTCTAACAAGGAATGTCCTCACTAGCAAATAAGACCAAAGGTCAGAGGAGTATGGAAGAAGAAATTCAGATAAAGGGATATTTGCTTAAATTCTGCTTGCAGAGCTATCTTTAGTAGCTAGTTAAACTACGTATAAATGGCCATATAAAACATAAAAATTATTCATTCCTGAAATGAATCCAGAGTCCTGTATCTCCGTCTTCTATTACCCTCCTTTCCCAAGTTCCCATATCACCCACAGCTATGTTGCCATTGATAATTGCCTACCTCTGACCCAACACCACCTTGACTATTAGATAAAATCTTTAAAATGTAAAAGTTAGCAGACCGCTACCTTTTACCAGTCCAAAAGCTAGAATCTCATCAGATAGCCTCTGAAACCTAGAAGGAGGTTTATCACTGCTTTTCTGTACACTGCCCACCTGCCGTTCCCACCAAGGTATTTGATAAATGTCTTGACTTCTGGCTTTCTTTCTGGCCGCACTTGTTCGGCACCCAATAAGGTTTCATATACTACTCCTATGGTAGAAGAAGTTTTAGGAGGCAAATTTAATCTGTGTTCCAAAATGATGCTCAAGGTTTGGCACAAAATAAACTGTTTCTTGCTCTTTTTGTGCTAAGAATTGTGTGTTGCATTGAGCACACCCATAGCAATATCAGACAGTATTTGCAGGCACTATGCTAATTCCTTTGTGTTCTTTTCTGTGCATGGCTGTTTCGCCTGCATATATGTCTGTTTATCACATGTGTGCCTGGTTCCTTCAGAGGCTAGAAGGTGTCAGATCCCCTGAAACTGGAGTTGCTGACCTTGTAAGCTACCATGTGGGTGTTGGGAATGGATCTGGGTCCTTTGGAAGAACAGCCAATGCTTTTACTTATAGATCCACCTCTCCAGCCCCCTAAAACACCCTAAAGAACAATCACACGAATTATTGACTCCTGACCTCTCAAAGGGCCAAAGCCAACTCCTTACCTGTCCTGGTAGAGGCCACTTCCTGCCCTTTGAGGTTGAACTGTGTCCTCTGTGGCCACTGCATATACAAGGCACATATACACACATGTGGGGAAATAACTCACCCACATAAAAATGAAGAGAAATAAAATCTTCAAAAAACTATTTGAAATAGCTTCCATTATTGTTACTTTGCTGGAGCAAAACTGAGGTAAAGGAAGATCACACACTTTTTAAAGCTACACTGTGTTTGGAGTTGGTTTGTTCTGGTGGTTCACCCCTTTAATCCCAGCTTTCAGCAGGCAGAGGCAGGTGGATCTGTAAGCTTGAGGCCAACATGGTCTACACTGTGAAATCTAGGACAGACAGGGCTACATAGTAAAACCACATCTTGAGTTTAAAAATTAAAGTTGAATTGGTTTATCCTTCTGTGCTTGGAATAGACTTGTAAAGCCCAGCAGGCAGAGATGGGAACTATGGGTCTCTGGACCCTCAGCATCATCAGGTTCCACTGTCTGATACAACATAGGATGAAGAAGCTTTGATTTCCTTGAGGAAAAAAATCTGGATTAGGGAAGGCTAATTTTTAAAGTATATAATTAAATATATGTGTGTATGTATGTATGTATGTATGTATGTATGTATGTATGAGACAGGATCTTTCCATACAGCCATGACTGGTCTTGACTTCCCAGAAATCCTGCTGCCTCAGCCTCCTGAAGGCTATGGTTATAGATTAGCCACCAGTCTGGCTTTCAAGAATTTGTATTCTATTTCCTTCCATTCTGCTTTCTTGCCTGCATCCCTCAATGACTTGAAGGGATCATAGCAGGACTTCTCTGTCATATTTCTAAGCCATTGTAGGCATGAAAGAAATGCTTAATGTGTGCAAGAAGGAACTCAGAAGTAAAGAGTATGTATATTGGAATCTACCAATGCTAATTTTATTTGTACATGCACATATACATATATATATATATATATATATATATACACATGCACGCACATGCAGACACATACATGAACATATACATATGCACACATACATGCACACTTTCACACACACGTGCATGAACACACACATACAGATGCACATTCTCACACACACAAACATGCTTGCACACACACACAAACACTCACACACGCTTGTACACACACACACAAACGCACGCACACACGCACATACCGAGATAGAGCAAAAGCACGATTAACTCTCTCCTCAAGTCCTGATGTGCCCACAGCCTTCCAGGTCATCCAGAACTTGAATGCATCAGGCCTCCTGCTACACTGGATGGACTTGTCTCCGGTGTCATAGCTGACGTCATAGAATTTATCCTGCTGGAACAGGTACGTTGCTTTGGCAGAGTAGCACTCCTTAAGAAGACCCTTTACAAAAGAAAGAAAGGAGAGAGTCTGAGCCCATCACTTTAAGCTCCATGTCAAATATGCACAGAAACAAACCCTGCCTGACATTTTCCTACTGGTCCCAAGGCACACACCACTCTCTGGCTGCTGACAGTTAGATACAGCCTGTGTGCTTTAAGGTAGAAATCTCAAGTTCACCCAGGAGCAGGCAATGCAAGACCCACCTTTCTAGTGACACCAAGTCCTTTGAGGAGCTAAGAGAACCAAAGGCTCCATATCTACAATATCAAGGCCTCAGTTTCTCAAAAGAAGTAAATTTCTAAGTCACTCAAAGCAACGCTACGAGAAAACAAAATCTTGATCCATTGTGGTATTTTACACAGTTTCACGGAACTTGAAACCTAAGCTTTTAAATCTCCTTCTTTTCAACAGATATTCACACTGAACAGCCAGATGTGACAATAACCCAGGAAGAGCTAATCCAGTGGAAGAATGAAACAAGATTGAAGCAGTGGCTCATCATCCCAAAGCATCAGCAGCAGTGGTTCATCATCCCGAAGCATCAGCAGCAGTGGCTCATCATCCCAAAGCACCAGCAGCAGTGGCTCATCATCCCAAAGCACCAGCAGCAGTGGCTCATCATCCCGAAGCATCAGGAGCAGTGGTTCATCATTCCGAAGCATCAGCCACCATTACTCTTTTGTTTGTTTCACCCTGATCTTATTCGGACTGGTGACTTGACTCTGATTGTCGTCACTCGACTGTCTTGTCTTCACCTGTTACTTCAATGGAAGTCATGCTTCCTGAGAAGGACTTCCTGAGAGTCCTTACGAGGGCCCCCACTTCTGTCTGTTGACCATTCTTCACTGATCATGTCCCCGGTGCAAGCTCTTGTCTGTACTTGTCTCTGCTTTACATTATCCTTCTGTTTTTACTTTATCATATTATTTATTTACTGTGGATGACAGCGCTGCATATATGTGTGCTGGCTAATCTTTATGTCAACTTGATACAAGATAGAGCCACCTGTGGAGAGGGACCCTCAAGTGAGAAAATGTCTCTATAACGTAGTAAGCAAGCCTATGGGGCATCTTCTTCACTAATGATTAACATGGGAGGTCCCAGTCCATTGTGGGTAGGGATACCCCTGGATTGGTGCCCCTGGGTTCTATAAGAAAGGAGGCTGAGCAAGCCAGAGGTAGCAAGCCAGTAAGCAGCATCCCCTTGTTGCCTCTGCAGCGGCTCTGGCTTTCAATGCTGGGCTGAGACATGAGAAGCATAAACGAAATAAACACTCTCATCCACAAGTCGCTTCTGGTCAGAGCGCTTCATCGCAGCAACAGAAACCTAAGGTAAGACCATGTGTGCCTGTGCGGATGTATACAGTGACAAGGCTGGGTACCCTTCCCTACCACTTTCCATCTTACTTCCTTGAAACAGGATCTCTCACTGAACCTAGAGTTCTGCTGGGGGCCACTAAGATGCTGCGGTTCTGCTGTCTGTACCTTCCCGCACACCTGGCTTTTTACAAGGGTTGGTAGGGATTTGAACTCATGTCCTTACAGTATGCAACAAGTGCTCTTACCCACCGAGCCATCTCCCCAGTTACTGCATTTTTTAAAAAGTTCTGTTGCCTGGCCTCTGAGCCTTTTAATGCTACACAGATAGAAGGACGTGGCTTCCCATCTCCAACCTCTTATCTGAACCTTCCGCTGGTCAAATCTAGACAAGAGCCAGTCTTCAAAGATGCCTAGGAAACATTTAATGCAAGAGTCGGGCCCTTTTGTCTGCAAAGGGCTCAGAATAGATTGCACAGTAGAGATAGATAGGCAGGGAACGAGTTCTGCTTTCACGTTCCCTCTGTGTCACAATGCCTAATCTAGCACATTTGATAACCATAAGCGAAGTTGACATTTTCTAAAGTCAGACTGTTTATTCAGACACTGAGTGTGATGGTGGCATTTAAATTCAAATACCCTTGATCCTGTGTCTCTGAGATGGTGGAATTCAGATGACAGCAGCTTGGGTTTGGGGCTTGCCTCTTAGTTCGTTGCCTCCTACTGCTTAAACAGTGGACACTCAAACACACTTGGGGAGAGTGCTTGGACCTGGGTGTTTCAGGACCTCCTCAGAAGCTCAGCCCAGCCCGTGGGTGGTATCCTCCCCTTGTCCAGATCACGAAAGAACCTTTGACTTCCACGAGAAACATCCAGTTTAGCTGTCTCTTTGCCAGCAGTGACCACACAGACTGCTTTATGTCAAAATTCTGCATTTCACACACAGACATTCTGTTTTATTACTCTTCAGCAACCAACATTTTAGCTCGATGAATAAAACCTACCAACAATCCTCTCCTATTGCTTTCCCCACATTCTCTCCCAGGCCACCATTACTGACATGCAAACAATTTTTAAAAAAAATTGTTTAGCAGTTGGGCACCAGTAATCATCTTTATGGCGATGAATTCATTCTAAAATTGTATATAGTTTTTGTACAATTTATGCAATGATGCCAGGGTCCTGGGCATGCAGCCCCCAGGAGGTAGTAGGTACTTGAGCTGATATTTGATAATAGAATGTATGGAATAAAATTCAGACTGCAGTAAAGAAGGCACAGCTTTCACCTAGAACATCATCCAGTAAGAGCCAGATGTGGAGAAAAGCCATGAGATTCAATGGTTATTACACCACGAAATAACTCTAGCTGTGGTTACCTCCACAAGATCAATCCAGCCAAAATTCTGATGAGGCCAGTGTTCTGCAAGCCTACAAACACCAAGTGGCTGCCCGCTGGTGGATGCTGGGGTAGGGGGAATTCTCCCTCTTCCTCTGTACCGCTGGTAGATTTTTTTCACCTTCCAGTAGATAGCCTTACCCCATACACATCAGAGCAGCACAAACTGGACTTAGTGGGTTATCAGAAAAGTGGGGGATACTGGAGAGATGGCTCAGCAGTTAAGAACACCTCATGCTCTTTCAGAGGACCCAAGTTCAGCACCTAGCATCTATGTTGTATGGTTCACAACTGCATGCAATTTCATCTATAGGAGATCCAAACCACTCTACTGGCCTGTGCTACATACACATGTTGGACACACATAAACACACACACACACACAAACACAAACACAAACACAAACACAAACACAATGAGAAATGAAGTAGAAAGAGACATAAGGGATATGTCTCTTTCTTTCTAGGAAGAGTTGGGGGAGAAACATGAAGTGGGGTAGACATGATCATGTTCCATTGTACACACATATGAAGTACTCAAGAATAAAAATAAATAATATTTTTAAAGTCAAATTAAGAAATGACCAGACCTCCTAATTGGCTTCATTTACTTATGTAGTAAACATTTCAGAGGTCTTAACACACACAGAAACTTGTGCCAGGCTCTGGAGATATGACAATGAATCAGAACATCACTGTCATTAAGCAGCTTCTCGTGGGACCAGAGGCTGAGAAGCAAACTACACTATAGGTGCTAGGACAGGAGGCAGAGAAGTGGGCCACAGAGTTCTTTCCTTAGAGACCTTAGAGATGCCACACAGGGCTCTCCCATGGGAACACATCAGCCCAGGGCTGAGAGAGGGGAAATGGGGAAGGGTGGGATTAGGTGTTAATTCTGAATGAACAGAGTTAATTGATGAGTTGCAGCTTAGCTATTGAGATGGGCGGAAGGAAAAGAAAGAACGGTCAAGGGTCTTAGATGCCACAGTCAGGAGGATTTGAGAGGAGGTCCTCTCAGGCTCCCGCAGACAGTAAATGTTGCTTCAGATCTGGAAAGAGGAAGAGGGAATCAGGCAATGTGATTGCTTTTGATTCAGCTGTCTGTGTCAGCCCAGACAGAGTCATGGCTGGCCTGCATTTCTCTCATGTGCCCAACAGAGGTGAGGAATCTTATTCTGTGCTCTAAACAGGCATCTTGGGAAAGACTTGTGATCCAATGTCCATTGGGGACACCTCTCAATCCCTGAGCAAAGCCGAATCTCACTTCTCCCAAGTGCATGTTGGTGTGCCCGATCCCTCTCAGTGTTGGTCATTCACTCTTTTTTTGACTCTCTCACTTGCAAAAACAGCCATAGAGCAGGCTGTCAGCACCCTGATCTGGAGTGTGACAGTCCTCACTCAACTTTCCTGTGGAGTGACATACTTGCCCACCATAGAGTCAAAACAACACAAAATACAAAGGGCACTGACTGAATAGAATGAAGGTCTTACAGGAAATCTTAGCCTGGTAGGCAGAGTTGCCTATGATCTTCCTCCAAAGAAAGCGGCAGATCTGACTGATTATCTATACCTGCCCTTCTGGCTGACTGTCTATACCTGCCCTTCTTAGTAATGTGACTCTTTAGATGTCTCAGCCTGGAAAGAGACAGAATCAGCCTTCTCTAGAAAGGAGCCCCCGGAGATTATCTAGTTTCAAACAGTCAGTCTTATACCTATACATGCAACACTAAATGGACTCTAAGAATGTATGTGTGTATGCCTGTCTCTGTGTGTGTCTTTGTGTATGTGTGTGTCTCTGTGTGCTTTGTGTGTGTGTGTCTGTGTGTGTGTGCCTGTGTCCCTGTGTGTGTCTGTGTGTGTGTGTGTGCCTATGTCCCTGTGTGTGTGTCTCTGTGTCTCTGAGTATGTCTGTCTGTGTGTCCTTGTGTGTGGCTGTGTGTGTGTGTGTGTGTGTGTGTGTGTGTGTGTGTGTGTGTGTGTGTGTGTGTGTGTGTGTGTGTGTGTGTGTGTGTGTGTGTGTGAAGAACTAATAATGAAGAAAGAGGTCATTAGTCTGAGCAGCAGTACAGGAACACAGAAGGGACTGAATGGGGAAGATGAAACTGACACAAATACAATACACAGAAATTCTCAAAATGATGTGACTTTTTATTAAGAATGGAGATTGAGCATGCTTTTAAGAGAAGTCAATGGAAGTATCTTTAAAAATGACAGAAAAAAGGAAGAGAGAGAAGGGAAAGGGAACAAAGAGATGAGAGAGAAAGGTAAACGGGTGGGAAGAAGGAAGGAAGGATGGATGGAAGGAAAGAAGGGAGAGAGGGAGGGAAAGAGGGAGAGAGGGAAGGAAGGAAGGAAGGAAGGAAGGAAGGAAGGAAGGAAGGAAGGAAGGAAGGAAGGAAGGATGGATCAAGGTTTTGGTACTAAAGCACAGGTCACTCAGAGGCCTTTGTTTACACTGAGCTGGGCAAACAGATTCTTAGGAAGCTGCTTGGTTAACCAACATCAACTCCTCACTTGGACCCACAAGGCAACTATAGAAGCAGACTGAAGCCTGGCAGCTTTGCCATCATGTCTGTCTCTTTCTCTGGCTGAATGAAAAGAGATTAGTCATGATCCTAAACATTGGCTCTTGAGTCCCCTGGGAAGAACCTTTGGGACAGACATCCTTCACCCACCACCTAGGGGTAATTATCCATACAAGGCCACACTTGGGACTGGAAATCTTCACCTACTGAGACACGCCCTGTCCTCCCAACCAACCAATAAGGACCTTGGTTGAATTGGAAAGGTGGGACCACAGCTTGACCAGTACTCTTCATGTACATGCCTCTTGCCGCCTGGGGCGTACTGGTCAACCATTCTTGCCAAGTGGGTAGAACCAGTGAAATGACTCTGTTGTTGCAAAATAATAAATAAAACAAGGTGGACACTAACAGGGGTAAACACTGAAGGTTGACCCCTGAACCCCCCAACATGAATGAATGAACAAATGACTGCCTACCCCACTCAAGTATACCCTTGTGCACAAATTCATACAGATAAGAAATGGGCCATAGAAGCCATTTGCCTCTAATAAGTCACAAAGAATTGTATTTTAGAGCAACCCTGAGCCCCAGTTCTGTGAAATTTCTTTCCCTAGTGTCATGCGTATTAATGACTGATGCTGGGGTGTGAACCTCACAGACCCCGTGGTTAAGATCTGCTCACTTATGAAAAGACCCCCTCAACTCTTAAGTAGCCAGGTCTCGTGTTCTGAGCCTTGGCTCACCCAGAGTCTGAACTTTGCTCGATGTTCATTTCTATCCGAGTCCTCATCCACTTCCCGTGAGTCCTTCGGTTAGACACCTTTCATTTTCCTTACGGCATTTCTTTGATCTGTCTATTTGGGAAGAGGGGCATCTACTTAACTCATTTCTTTCTGCTAGTCTAAGATCCTTCATTATGTTACAGTTAAAAGTTAAAGTCTTCCAGAATGGAATCTAACTTGCAAAATGCTCTTCTTGTTTCTAAGTGGCTGAACTTTGTGAGAAGCCAGAACTCTCATCCTGAGTCATTTCAGTTGGGCCACTTTTGGGGGAATCAGGGCGAGTCGATGCATCTCTTTCTCACCCTTGTGATGTATTTCTGGGCCATGGCTGCCATCTGTAATACCCCCCTGCTTTTGTGTTCTCGCTGGCACACTCCCTTTGCCTGGAACATGCTAGGATTCGGCATTTGATGGTGTGGAGGGTGCTTGTACATGCATTTTGGAAGAACTGGTGAACAGTCTGCCATTCTGCTCTACGGGTTGTTACACAGGTGGGTAAACTTGTCACTTTGCCTTTCCAACCTCTCCTTTCATACCTTCTTCCTGTTGTTGAAGCTACTCAGAATGTACCTGCGCTGTCAGCCTTCTGAGACCTGGCTCAGGATGTGCCTGATTAAGCTGGTTGCAGCAAGTGTCCTGCGTATATGCGTGCGGTGTCCGGCAGCATAGGACTTTCCCTCTTAGTTTTGTTAATAAGTAAATCGTCATTTGTTTACTTCCTGGTGGTCAGAGAAGGAATGTTGTATGAGAGTTTAATTCATGATTCTCTGAAAGAAAGAAAGATTTAACATGCTGTCTGTGTCTTTCCCCTTCAGCCTTCAGGTTGATAGTCTCTTGAGAACCTGAGTTGCTCTTGCTTTTAGAAACTGAAAGTAGTTTCTCTTTTCCAGTATGCTCTGAACAAAACCATCCCTTCAGCTCCGGGCCCCAGGGCAGGAAAGATGCTTCGTGGATATGGTGGGCTGAGCTCTGCAGGTCCCCCTGATTGTCCCCCTGACTGGTCTGTAGTCTCCCTGATGCAGCCCCCATGGGATGCTCTTTCTCCTTTGACTGGCTGGATCCTTTTATCTCAGGACCCTAGAGCAGCCTCACAGCAAACGGCTCCCAGAAACAGCAGCCTTCAGGGCATGGAAAGGAGGGGAAGGAAGGGGAACACAGGGAGGGAGAACAGAGGAGAGGAGGAGAGGCCAGAGGGGCAGGAGAGAGGGGAGGAAAGAAGAAGGAAGAAATGAGGGGGGTAAAGGAGGGGAGAGGGGGGTAAAGGAGGGGAAGGGGGGGAGGAACAGTGATGGGAGTGGGGGAGAAGGGAAGACACAGCTTCCAGACTGTTAGGGGTTTGAGTGTTGCCAGCGTATGATCAGACATCCCAGGTTCTGAATCAGTCTGATGTCTGCAGAACCATCCACCATTAAAGACTGCTGGACGCTTATGACTTTCTTACAGGAAGTCGTGCTAAGTTTTCCCCCTGGGCTTTTCAGAGTTTTGATAGAGCACAGGGTGAAACTCTACATTTTCTCCTGAAGCACAATTTTCCCTTAAGCCCTCCTATCTAGGGGTTGGCATGAGCTGACTAGAGAATGAAGAGGCTGAGCTAAAAAGATATTTTTAAGAAATGTAATTTAATAATTTGAAACCATGACACTGCCTACAGGAGACAGGAAAGTTAGACTCCGTCTCTTGGAGGCTGTGTAAATGCTGCTATAAATAGGGAGGCATTTGATAGCACAGGGATCACCGGCTGTCCTGCTGCCACCCGACTGGCGTTTAAAAATAGCCCCATTGGGCTTCTCTCAGAGCAGAGGGATATTTTCCAGTTCCCCCTGAGTGTCTGTCTCTGTTAATGACAATCTTAAATGGTGCTTTTCAAGTTCTGAAGACCATTCACCATAAGAAATTATTTTTAATTACAGAAGGGCACAGTACCTGCCCCACAGACAAGCTAAAACACATGGTTCACGGAATAGTGTGCTTTACTCTGCAGTGAATGCAGCCTGGGGTTTTCTGTTCCATCCTATTTTCTTCCTTTCATGAAAAGAAAAATAAGACAAGCTACTGTTTCTGGTAATTGACTCTATCACTCAAGGCCAATTGGTACAGTGGGGCTTAGCCTCCAGGAACATTTAAACTCTCTGTTCTGTATTTACAGATACCAGTACAAAATATTATTCCATAGCAAAAAATTCTACAAAAAAATCATGTCATTGTTAATTATTATTATCATTATTATTACTACTACTATTATTATTGCTACTGCTATCATTATGATTATGATGAAGATGATGATGATGATGATGATGATGATGATGATGATGATGATGATGATGATGGCACCCAGATGATGCTGACCAGAAGTGACTCTTAGGATGGGTCTTACCTTCTTCACATTGAAAAACCGTGATCTGGGCTAGGGAGATGGCTCAGTGGCTAAATAAAGCCCTTGCCCTGCAAGTGTGAGAAGCAGAGCTCATATCCCCAGAAGCCACATAAACACCAGGCAGATGTGGTGACCTCCCTGTCAGTAATTCTAACCTCAGAAGGGAAACCCAGAATAAACTGACCAGTAAACCCAAGCTAATCAGTTTGACTGTGAGATGGTGCCTCGTGGATAATGTGAGAGAGCGATTGAGGATAATTCCCAATATCATTCTTAAGTTTCTATGAGCACACACATGCCTGTGAACTCACAAGCACATTATCGCACACACAAGCACATGTGCAAGCTCATACAAACATGCTCACACATACAAGCACACATACACACACACACACACACACACACACACACACATGCTCACACACAAAAGCCCACACACACTCACATGCACATGGGCATGTGAGCACCATGGAAAAATGAAAAAGTAAAATAAAATTAAGTATCATCCTAAAATATTCAATCAGCAGGATGTACGTTTGTGTTGGATCTAGAGTCAGCTGACAGGCTGAGTCCTCATGAGAACATGAAACTAGGGTTACTATGTGGCTTCTTTTCTATATTATTTGTGTCGGCATATATGTGTGCACACACACATGTGAAGAACAGCATCCTTCTTTGCACTCAGACAGACAGACAGAATGTGGAGCTTGCTGGAATCTTCCTCAGGAGGAAGATAACCTCCAAGATACAAAAGACGCGGGTCTACGGGTTATGTCTCAGAGGTGACACAAGCAAAGCCAGTGGTCAGGTCTGCTGTTGTTGTGATGTGCCATGATGTGAAGCAATGTCTCCTGTGCTGACCAGCTAGAAGTGTGTCAGAACAGATGGGACTGACTTCACCCAGTCAACTCTGCAGACAGGAACTCCCCAGTCCTGCTGGCTTCCACCCCTGAATTCTGTGATTCTCCCTGCCCTGTGCTGGCACAGCAGCTGAAGGACAGAAGAGGTTTAGTGGGCTCATGGTTTGAAGAGACTCAGTCTATCACGTCTGGGAAGGCATGGACGTAGAAACATTGGGACTCTGAGGACACTGCACCCACAGTTAGGGAGCAGAGAGAGATACACATGAGGGCTTAGCTAGCTTCTGCCTGTTTTCCCTTTTTATATAGTCTGGGATCCCACCCATGATATCGCTCATATTCAAGCTCAGGGCAGGAGGGTCCTTCCTCCCCAGTTAAATCTCTATGGAAATGACCTCACAGATGCACACAGAGGTTTGCCTCCTTGGTGGTTCCAAATTCAGTCAAACTGACAATGAAATTTAACCATTACAGTCTGCCCTACACCTGTGCCCAGGACACAAGGCAGCTTATAACATGGTAGGATTTGGGGGGAAGAGAAGGAAAGGGGGAGAAAAGCAAGAAGTCGCGTGAGATGAGAGAAGAGGTCAAAGGACACGATGGAAAACTACAGCACAGCCGGGGTGGTGGCTGCATGTGAACGGCGCATGGAAGGAGCCCTGGGGGAGGCTACGATGCTCTGGTCTCTTGCTACATGCGGTAACCCTGCCTCACCAGCTACCCACGCACAGTAGGAATGTCCCACATTTACTTGGTGCTTTGAACCCTGGATATTTATGGCGTCAATGTCGGCTAGATCCCGCAGCTTCATCCTACCACGGTTTCACTGATGTGTAATTGAGGATAATGACAGTGTGCCGCAGCCCACCTCCTGGGAATGTTTTGATTATTTGTGGCATGTTTAAATGTATGCCTGGAAACAAAAACTTATTAACATCAGACATCTTTCTTCCATCTAGATGGATTAATTGCGTCTGTCTAAAATACGTGGACAGGCGCATTGGGACATGATCTCTTTCAAATCGGACAGTACTGACAGGAAACAAGTATGCTACTTGGCATTGATACTAGAAGATTCCACGCGGAGAGCAAGGTATCAAATGAAATCAGCCGGTGTCTCTGGCTTATCCGAATGCCGCTAACAAGGGCATGGCTCTTCCTCACAGAGAATTTTACACTTTCCCCAGCAAGGCCTCTGGCCTACATTTCCTGGACGCCGAGCATCCTCTGGAGGTCTGGCCTCGGAGGCTTGCAGGAGAGGCAAGAGATTGATTTTATGAAAGTGAAAATTTCGAGGTAGGAAGGCAATTTCTGAAATGCGATTTTCTTGTTCTTCCCTGGAAACTTGGTATTAGTGTAGCCATGAGGGTTCTTGCTTAGAACTGGCCCGGGAAATCACTGTAAAATGAACCCTGGAGGCTGGAGATGTGGGTTTGAGCCCCATCCATTAACCACCAGGCATAGTGGTGCTCTAAATAGATTTATAGTGGTGCTGTAAATCCAGTACCTGTGAAATGGGGGCAGGAGGATCTCAAATTCAAGATCTTCCTCAACTATCTGAGGCATTCTAGGCCAGCCTGGGCTATAAAAGACCCTGCCAACAAACAAACAAACAAATAAATAAAATTAAGCAGTTTATAGTAAAATCTGGCTAGAGTCAAAATTGTCAAGTAGAAAACAAAAAGCATTTTTTTCCATAGTCTTAGGATAAAATATAAGAATGTGCTGAAGCAACCTTTGAGCAGACATTTGTTTAGAGAGAAAAAAAGTCCACGAGTTCACATAGTTCACATAGGACTCACCCCTGGACTCCAGCTGAGCACACAGCATTCACACTCCCTGCGGGCCCAGCAATGTGTAGCCTACTCAGGTCTCACCTAAGGGTAGAGCTGTTTTTCAAAGCCCAGCACCCCTCCACCCGCAGTGGAGACATCCTGTGGTTGGTTCTAAAAGACCCAATGACCTATTCAGATCTGGCGGGTCCCGGCTACCCAGGCATAGACTTTTCTGGGCTCTCATTTGTACAGGCTGAGGCCCGCCGAGGAATTTTTAAATCCCAGGACTTCCTGGTTCAAACAGAAATGCAAGAGATCAGGCAAAGCTTTCTCCTCTGTCCAGTGAGAGGAGAGAAGCAGCTCTGCCAGCACAGGCGACTCAAGGCCTCTCTGGTTCTTGTCACAAAGACCACAACATGGCAGGCAGCCGTGCACCATATTCAGATAAATGCTCTTGGCTATCCACTGGGCAGAGGTAACTCAAGGGCCAGGATTTTTAGGATTCCTGTCAAAAAAAGCTAAACACCTACATGAAATCAGACACATTGTGTTTAACGAACAAAAGAGGGTGTGGCTCAGCTGTAGAACAGTTGATGTGCTTGCTTGAAGCCCTGGGTTCAAGTGCAATACTGTAAAAAGAAATGGGGTGGGGGTAGGGAGGAAGATAGAGAGAGGGAGAGAGAGAGAGGGAGATAAAGAAATGGAGGGAGAGAGAGGGGGGAGAGGGGGATAGAGGAGTTGGGAGATTGGAGCAGGGGAGGAGAGGGCACAGATGGCTCAGTGGATTTAAGTCACTTCCCTCTAAGCATGATGACATATGTTCAATCCTTGGAATCTTCATGGTAGAAGGAGAGAACTTACCACTTTAAGTTGTACTTTGACCTCTACAAACACATAGACACACACAGACACACAGTGATGCCACCCACATACAAATAAATATAATAAGAATTTGCTTAAAAATTAAATTGTCCTTCACATTCACTAAGGGAAGCTCTGGCTCTTTCTGACTGCTGGTTCTAAGAAAAGTCCTTAAATTCTGAAGACAAAAATCCTGGTTTGGTTCCCTCTTTGGTTTGAGAGATACCCAGTAATTTCCTTAGGGGGTGAATTTGATGGCTTAGAACCAAGTGGGAACATCGTTTCTAATTTCCATTGATCTAGCTGCACTCCAAGAAGAAACACACTTATTGTCTAATGAAACTCGCTAAGTCTCGGTTTGCTTTCGGCTTTCTGCTGAAGTTGTATTTTGCCATTTGTAATGGTTCTGTGAAGAAATAGTGTGGTTGAAAGGGCTTTGAGTCTCAGACTGGAAGCTTATTACTGGCAAACAGCAAGGGGGTGGAGATGGAGGGGAGGTGTAGAGGAGGGAAAGGGGGAGGATGAGAAGGAGGAGGAGGAGGAAGAGTAGGAGGAGGAAGAGGAAGAAGGGGAAGAGGGGCAGGAGAGAGGAAGGGGGAGGAGGGAGAGAGAAGACAATCAGGAGAAAGAAGAAAGTGGGGCACAGAGTGTCCTCATGGGTTTCAAGCAAGAGGACCAGGTGGCTCCTAGGACCTCCTGGTTCAACTGGCCTCTAGTTATGAGACTTACACTTTTAAAACCAAATAACAGACCCCTTGTCTACAAACTGAAAGTGTCCTGAAGGGGACAAGAGTCAGAGTGTCTAGGACGCTATGCCACCAGTCCTAGGGGACCCTGGCTGCCTGTAGAACTTCTGTACAACCTGGAGGAGGAAAGGCCTGCTGAGGTGAGACTACAGGCAAAGGCCTGAGGAGTCAGCTGCCGTCAGAGGAGTCCGAGAGTGGCCATGTGCAGCCAGGAGAACACTGGACATGGCAGAGTCAGTAGAGACGTCGGCTGACATTTTCTACTTCCGCACATTGTTGCTCTCAGATCCACAGTCTAGGCTGAGAAATAAGGATTGATTATTATTTGGAATCTCTCTGCCATCTCCTTTTGGGAACACATAGGCTGTGGGATTCAATGGTGGGCTGAGGAGGGAGCCTACGAGGTATTTCGTTTTGCCAATTCTGTTGCTTGCTTATCTCAGGCAGGGTCTATGGAGCAGCAGCTGCCTTTGAACTCCATGGGATCAAGGATGACTCTGAGAGTCTGACCCTTACACCTTGACCTTCTGAGACCAAGATCAAAGGTGTACCAGAATAACCGCTGCACGGGCTTCCCGCCTGCCGGGCAAGCATGTGTCAACAGAGCTCTTCCCAGGCTCACTTGTCAGGTTCGGAATCTCAATCTCATTGCTTCCTCGAGCCGTGTTATGTGAGAGGAAACACAGGACTCGGGCAAAGAACAATATCTGGTACTCAGCTTGTCTGTGAGAAAGGAAGCAGAGTTTGCACAGCATGTCCAGAGCCTTCCACATGTGACACACACCATACCGCCACCTTCCAACAGAGCAAACTCACAGTCCCTAGTGTCAGATCCGAGGTCTAAGTCACTGATGGCATCACTCTCTAAGAGATCCTATGTTGTCAATTTCTGCATCCAGTACTTGTCTGAAGTCAAGGAACTTCTGTCTCAGCTCCACGGGGCGGTCTGCTACTTCACTACCCCAGTTCTACTTCTGACACTAACATACTCCTCACGCCCGCTGATGCCCCAAACCTCCTCTGGGAAGACATCGTGGGCTGACAGTAACCAGACACCATAACCAGACCCTAGTGATCTCTAAACAACACCCCCCCCCCAGCCTTGTTAGCTGCTGGTGGAGAGCATGTCCTACGACCTTGTTTGCCCTGTCACCCATTTCTAGCAATTATTACTCTAAATAATTATGATAAAAGCTTTGAATTCTAGGTGGCACAGACCCGAGTGTCTGAAGCCATAGCAGGGCTGAGATAAAGAAGCTTGTCCCTACAGGAAAACTCACTCCCAGGAGTTCACACGAATGCATCGCTATGGTGTGCAGCCAGTATCAAACTAGTATGCAGTTAAGACTGTCTCCATGAAACCAACCTCTGCACAAACCACGGCTTCCTCATCCCCTTCAGGGCCATAGTTTTTTACCCCAAAGAGACATTAAAGACACCCCTCCCGAGGTTTTTCCTCTTAGGCTTCAATCAAACCCTTAAGTGAGGGGAGCCCTGTGGCTTTCGTAATTGGGAAACCAAGCCCATGAGAGCTTCAAACCCTTCACACACACCCCAAGCCGCTACCACACTGCGGAAGGCAGACTTTCTCTTACTGCGAATAGATTTCTGTTCTCTGTGGCTCTGAAAGCGGCTACTGACTCCGTGGAATCTAGTAAGCTGGCCACCATGGCACAAGGGTGCTGGCAGAATTCTAAATGATCGCACCAGAATGTCTGTGACTAGATGATGGTGGCATAGTCCACATCTGTCTGAGGCTGGCAACAAAGCAGAGGAGTAACATGCCGAGATACCATCGGCATGCTGCCTCCTGACAGTGGAATAAAAAGCTCTGGGAAAAGGCAGCCTTCAGACAGAGATGCCCCAAACTGACAGCTGCTGTGTGAAGAGAGACAGGGAAGAGTTAGCCCATCTCCCTCCTTTCTCTCTGCTTCTGGGTCAGGTTTAAAACCCCCAGCTCATCAGTGAGCTGTCAGGATGGTTGTCTAACCAAGGTTCTCTGCTCAGATCCAAATGACCCCCTGATGTCTCTTCTTATCCATAGAAATAGAGAGGGGACCTTTCCCCCCCCCCCCCGCTCCTTCCCTGCTCGAGAGGTCAGAGAAGATTGGGAATTTGGAACTAACCCTGAGGTCACAGTTAATAGTGTCTGAACCCATGCTCTCAAGCCCAGTTGGAAAATGAGCAACAGCAAGGGGTCTCTGAATAACGAATGACCAAAAATTTACTCAAAAATCATATGCACCAGGAGTCCAAGGGGTTTCTGGTGGTACTAACCCATGTCCCATCTCAGGACGTCATGACATCACAGAAACCTTCTCTTTCTGTGTCTCTGTGTCTCTGTGTCTGTCTGTCTGTCTGTCTGTCT
>NC_034599.1:108890200-108931063 GCF_900095145.1 Mus pahari | reverse complement strand
TCTCTCTCTCTCTCTCTCTCTCTCTCTCTCTCTCTGTGTGTGTGTGTGTGTGTGTGTGTGTGTGGTGCATGCACATGCCACAACATTCATGTTGAGGTCGGTACTCATGGGAGTCGATCGTCTCCTTCCACCATGGGAAAGGTTTGAACAACTCTCTTTTAAGTCTCCTTTCAAGTTGCCATCTCACCAGCTAAAAATATTTGGCTTTTCTACCTAGTTTGTATACCTAGGTACTGGGACCAAGTAGAAATCTCTCAAGCGGTAAAGGACCAGAGGTAGGAAAGGTTTAATGAGACAGAATGTAACTCTCACTGTGTGCTCACACAGGTACACTTATGTATAGTTATGCTTATGAATTATTTGTGATTTGTTTAGAGTAAAATTGCATGGACTATTGAATTCAAACTTTTAAATAAAAAAGACATTCACATATGTTAGGGGTGATTTGCGTATGAGTGCAGTACCCTCTGAGACCAGAAGAGGGCTCCCGGGCTTGAGCTGCCACATGACCGCTGGGAATGTAGCACGGGTCCTCTGCGAAGACCTGCCAGTTTTTTAAATCACTGAGCCATACCTCCAGCTCCCGAACTCACACTTAACTGAGCAGGTTATATTTTTTACTTGTTATATGTGTCACTCAGGGGTGAACTTGGTTTCTGCAGTGTGTCACAGGTGCCCTGGGCTGACACCTACTCCATCCACGGCTCCAAGCAAATTGCTCTTCCCACTTCCCTGCCTATGACTGCCGGACCTCCAGTTGTGCTTTTTGCTTTCCACCGCTATCTCACGTCTCCTTTGTCACTAGGAATTTTGCAAGGCCTACCCACCAGATACTCTGCAGTATTAAAGAGAAGCAGGCTGGCTACCTCAGGAACTCTTGGGCACGAACAGACCCCTGGCATCGCTGCTACGTGCAAAATGACATGGAGGGGTGGTGGAGGCAGAGGCTGCCCACCACTCTAAACATCACCCCCAACTGGATTTGCTGTGTATTTACACACACTAGAAGGTTCTACTCCCTGTCTGTCCCTCTGAGTCAGAACATTCTTGTCCAACAGCTGATTCCTCAACCAATCCCTACCCCCATCCCATGAGGATGGAGCATCTATCTATTTGGGAAAGAGGGAAGGAATATAAGTAGATTTTCAATGATGAGCCCTTCTCCCAAGAATGACTCCGGAGTTGAGAAAGAGATTTCTCACTCACTGTCTGGTTTCATTCTGACATCACCGCAAGGCAGAATTTCATGGCATGACTTGCAAGCTCTAACAGAATTAAAAGTTTCTCTTATAAATCAGTCTTGCATAGAACATCACACCAACATTGTTATTATAGATTAATTGGAAAATAATTTACATAAAAACATTACAAAATGAAACTTAAAAAGAGCACAAAATATTCTCAGATATGAATTAGCCTTCTTAAAGAACAGAAGCATGAACGGGAAAATATAATAATGACTGAGTATATCTAATAAGGACATCTGTGATAAAGAAGATGTAGGAAATTATTCATCAGAAGATGGCAAGAGAAGCCAATTATTTCTGGCTAGAAATGTAAACATTTGTTAAAAGTTAAGCTTCCATGTGAGGACGTAAGATTGGCATAAAACACAAAAAGACAATTATTTTGTTTACATATTCAAAAACTATTAACAAGGTAGATTGAATATTTTAGAAAATGCTAATGAAAGTGCTTAGGTAGAACCAGAAATGCTTTATTGAAGGTGTTAAAAATTCTTTGAGAATTTCATATGATGTAATTTGATCATAATCACCCTCACACTCTTCCCTGTCTCCTCCCGGATGTAGCCCCCAACCCCTCTACCCCCAACTTCATATCCTCTTGTTGACCTTTTCCAAAAACATCAAATCCAATTCATGCTCTACATATTCTCCTGGGGGGTTGGGGTTCATCTTCCCCTGCAGTGTGGTTGACCTACTAGGGGCCACACCCTAAAGACAACAGAGTCTTCTTCCCCCAGCAGCTAGCTACTATCAGGATCTCCTCAGCTAGGGCTGGGACTTTGTGACTCCATCCTCCTCCACACTGGGACTTCATGTGAGTCAGAAATTGCCAATATTTTAATGCAAAGGTAGGCAACAAACACATTTCTCTCTGAAAATTCCTCAACAAGAGAGTTTTGGGATTCATTTTCCTAGGTTTTCTATAGGGTGGGCATCCCGGTGCCATAGTGATTCCCTTAACAAACATAAGCATTTTCAAACTGAAACTTGAAATACAAGCCAGCTGCCCTTGGCACTCACCAGATCTCACTCTACTCTCCAGCACGGCATCTTCCATCTGATCCACGTGGGCTGGACACCCAGATGGGCATGTCTGTCAGCTTGCATCAGAGATGCTTCTTTTTGCAGTAGACAGACACTCGCACAGAGAGCCACGTCTGGTCCAGATGCAGAGAATAAGAGACTGGAATGTCCAATCTGACTGGGATATCTAGACTACAACCATCCTCCCAGCCTCAGGGATCACCATGAAAGAGATGGCAGAAAGGCTGTCGGAGCCAGAAGTAGTAGAATTTTCTGGACACAGCAGAGCAGTTATTCACATGAACTCACTGTGACCAGGACAGTGCACACAGATGTATGCAAGTTTGAGCCAGGCAAGTTCCAGCATGGAGTGGAGATGCGGGAGAACATGAAGTCCCACCCAAACAGATGAGCTGTGGGCAATTGATGGTGACTGGGAGAGAGTCAGTTTTCTCTGAGGGTGTAGCCCCTCATAGGCCAACCATGCTCCAGTGGAAACCTGAACCCAAGAGTATACAGACAGTGTAAATTGGGCTCCGTGATCTTAACAAAATGAAGATACAAATTTGGATGGATAGGGAAGCAGCGTGGATTTGGAAGAATTGAGGGGGTGATTATGATCCACATACATTGTATTAAATTCTCAGAAAGTTAATGAAAAATGCAATCTAACCAAAGAAACACACACGCACACACACACACACACACACACACACACACACACACACACNCACACACACACACACACACACACACACACACACACACACACTCATGCATGCAGGCTCATGGGTGGCAGGAATCAATCATAAAATAGACAGAGGCAAAGTTCTAAATACATAAATCCACCAATACATTTAGATAATAGCCCATTGCAACAAAACGGGGTTAATCTGTAACAAGGAAAATCTATAAGCACATATTTAACTGCTTAGGAAGTAAAATGATGGAAATCAGTTTATGGGCTAAAATAAAAGGGAATATGGTAAAAATTCAATATTTATTCCCAGATTGTTTCTCAAGAGAATTGATGAGAAATATATATCTCAAGGCAACCCAGAGCTACACAGATGAGTATGCCTTCCAGGTAGTATAACTGAACAGTCTCTAAAGTCGTGGGGTGCCTTATGGCTGTAACCAATGCCGTCCTTGGAGGTTAGAACCAGCACGGAATTGTAAGTTATTTTGATGTGATTATTGTCTCAGGAAAAGAAAAAAGATTACTTTACACCTCCAAGAACTAGTTAAAAAAAATCAGGCCAAGTACTGAACCACAAACATCTCTCTAAATGTTTGCTCTATATCAGCATTACAACTAAAAGGTGGACAAAACTCCGAGATTCTGACCCTGAGCATTTCAACAGGTCTAACAACCTGAAATTATCATAGCAAATGCATTCTGATTTCCATACACCCCCCCCCAAACATGGAAACCCTTCAGAATGGAAACTTTTATGGGTAAAATCATGTAACATCTAAAATTGTTTTTCTTTTCAATCTTTCTTTTTACCTGGGCGCGTGCGTGCGTGCGTGCGTGCGTGCGTGCGTGCGTGTGTGTGTGTGTGTGTGTGTGTGTCTGGTTATGAACACATGAGTGCAGTTTTACATTGAGGCCAGAGGAGGGTGCTGGGAACAGAACTCTGGTCCTCAACAAGAGCAGGAATCATTCTTAACTGCTGAACCATTTCTCCAGCCTGAACTTTATCTTATTTTAATAATACAAAAAATGGGGAGGGAGGGTCAGATATCAGTGTGCTGGGCACAATTATTATTCAGTGAAGGGATGTGATGGGCTCCAGGGGCTTCATTTCTTTATTGTTTATGCTTGAAATATTCTATATATATGGCAGGTAAATTTTCATAGTGTGTAAATAAAGGAAAGATAACTCATCACTCATGACTTGTGTTCTATCCCCAGAACCTGATTGGAAATTTTGCCTTCAGTGCCACTGTTCTTATGATTTTCACATATGCTGTCCCTTCAGACTGGAGTTAAATGATAGTGACATACAAATGAAGACAGGAGGATCAGAAGTCCAAGGTTATCCTTGAACCATGTAAAAAGCTATAGTGACTACAGATGCTCACTCAGAAGTGAGCATCTTTAATCTCAGCACACCTACAGGGAGATACAGAAACAGAAGATGTAGACAGCGGAATGACCTAGAAGCTCCCAGACCAGCTAATTCAGACCATGCCAAGCGTCAGCATCAACAAGGAAGGCAACCAAGAATCAACAAGGAAGGCAACAAAGAATCAACAGGGAAGGCAAAAAAGAATCAACAGGGAAGGCAACAAAGAATCAACAGGGAAGGCAACCAAGAATCAACAGGGAAGGCAACCAAGAATCAACAAGGAAGACAACAAAGAATCAACAAGGAAGGCAATAAAGAATCAACAGGGAAGGCAACAAAGAATCAACAGGGAAGGCAACCAAGAATCAACAAGGAAGGCAACAAAGAATCAACAGGGAAGGCAACAAAGAATCAACAAGGAAGGCAACCAAGAATCAACAAGGAAGGCAACCAAGAATCAACAGGGAAAGCAACCAAGAATCAACAAGGAAGGCAACAAAGAATCAACAAGGAAGGCAACCAAGAATCAAAAAGGAAGGCAACAAAGAATCAACAGGGAAGGCAACAAAGAATCAACATGGAAGGCAATAAAGAATCAACATGGAAGGCAACCAAGAATCAACAAGGAAGGCAACCAAGAATCAACAAGGAAGGCAACAAAGAATCAACAAGGAAGGCAACCAAGAACCAACAAGCTGGACAGTAAGAACCAACTCCTCAAATGTTATTCTCTCACTTTTACACACTCTATGACACACAAGTGTATACCACCTCCCTTGTGAGCACACAGTCACTCACTCACTGCCTTGCTGTCCCATGTGTGTACGTGTGTGTGTGCATATTTGTGCACACACACACAAATAAATATTTAAAATTTTGTGCACACACAAAGACACAAATATTTAAAATGTTCAATAGAAGCTTGTAAAAATTAAACGTTTCTGCAAAGCTATTAGGAAGCATAAACAGACAACGTTTGGGAGCAATAATCTTTAAATATGGCAACTGGCTCCAATGCTTCCCAGGATAAACTTTGAGAGCACAGTAATCACAGCCATCTGGACCCTGGGAGACACTCAGCACTGAGTGTGCTGGAAAGACCACTCCGGCCTCGGAGTGTCAGGCTGGATCCTTGTCTCACCCTGGCCCTTTACCAGTATTTTCTACTTCTCTGGTTTATGGACTGTTCGATTTCTGAAATTCTGGATGTGGACAGAGGTTAGACTTCATTGTGCATTCCTCAGTTCCTTGAGCTGGAGGAGGGTGCTACCCACCGCTGGCTCTCAGCTAGTGTCTCTAAGGTGAAGCTTGTACTAGGCAAGCCTGGTCACACTTGACATTTTTCCTCTGCTGATGTGAAGTTTGGACGCCAGGAAAGGTAACAGAAACTCAGTGAATTAGGGACGGAAGAGAGGATGAGATTTTCAGAGAGTGGTACCCTCTGCCAGCAGGCCTGGCACCTGACTCTCTACAGTGAAACTGCCGACGATTCCATTAGTCACAGTCAGAGATATGTGCAAAGGAGGATGGTGTGGTCAGCCTTACAACTGTATAAAGACTTCTGAAGACACATGTGGGGTTTTTACACAGTGCACAATTACAAAGCTTGTTGAATCAGCTGCTTCTATGATAATCATGGAAATTATTGAGGATGGGGAGATTAGCTTCTGGGACTCAAGAGTTGACTCCATGGGCAATGTGCTTCCTATACAATCACATGAACTTGAGTTCAGATCTCCAGCGGCTACATTGAAGTTTAGTGTAGTGGAGTGGGCCTGGAACCCCAGGGTTGGCTGGACGGTGAGATGGGTGGATCTCAGGACTCACTGAGATACAGCTGAAGTGATAAGCGTCGGGTGTAGTAAAAGACACCTCAGAAAATGAGGCAAACAGTGATAGAAGAAGACATCTTCAATCAACCTCTGGCCTCTACAGAAGCACAGTGCAGGCACACACACACACACACACACACACACACACACACACACTTACTGTCACCAACACACACACTGGTTTTAAAAAAGAAACTATCTAAGCCTGGTTCTCTATTATAAGGTGTACAGAAAACAAGAAAATGGTTCTGGAAGCAAGTAATTCACACATGTGTACCATTCCAACATGTGTACTAACATGCATGCACTAACATGTGTACTAACACATACATACTAATATATTAGCATGTATGCTATATATATACATGTGTACTAACATGCATGCACTAACATGTGTACTAACACATACATACTAATATATTAGCATGTATGCATTAGGAAAACTATGGTTTGCTTTTTAAATTGAAGTCTCATGTACCACAAACTAGCCTTGAACTCATAATCTCCCATCCTCTGGCTCCTGAGTGATGGAGTGACAAGCCTGGACTCCCAGGCTTGGTTGATCTAATGATGGCCATTGGCCACATGAGTTCTATGATCTTCTCTGTATATGGCTCTCTATACCATCATGACTGTGTACACACGTGTGTGTGTGTGTGTGTGTGTGTGTGTGTGTGTGTGTGTATTTTCTTATAGAAAGAAAATATCAAGAACTGGCCATCTCAAAGTCATTTTTAGGTGCATAGAATGAACCAGTGGGTAAGAAAACTTGCTTTCTATAAGATTATGGTCCTGTGTTTGAATGTCCAGTATCCATGTAAAAAGTCTCACATGGCTAAGCATGCCTGCAACTCCAGCATTGGACTGAAGAGACCAATGGATCCAGAGATCTAAGAGGCTGCCAGTCTTGTCCAAATGACAAGCATTTTTTGTTCAGTAAGATGCCCTGTCACAAAGCAATAATGTGGAGAATAATAGAGGAAGGCAGCTACCCAGTGCCCTGCTCTGGACTCTACATGCATCCACACGTGCATCTGTCTGTAACACACATGCATGCACCCCCCAACACACAAAACCATTTTTGATGCAACTAAGTTTTCTGACCAACCTCTAGTGACATTCACTCTCCTGATTCACACTTTCTTAGTACCTATTACTCATTACATTGCTAAAAGCAATCATATCTTAGATATTTGCTTAAAGACTGTCCTGTTAGCAGTTGAGTTTGCTCAGGGAATAGATTAGGCCTTATTTGGATACACAGTAGGCATCATAAATATAGGTCAAACAGAGGGGGTTAGAGTAATTGATGCCCCCAATGCCAGATGCCCCTGATTCCAGATGCCCCCAGTACCAGATGCCCCCAATGGCTATATCAAGCCAAAGCTGAAGATTACAAGTCAAAATCTTGCTGCCCATCAATCAGTTCATCAGAAATCCTCTTACAGAACACAACCTGAAAAGCTGGAGCAAAGCATAAACTCCACACTCATAGTTACATCTTGGACCCATCTGGGGCAGGGACCCACTGATGGGATGATGTGCAAGGAGCAGATTTGTTATAGTTCTCTCCTGAGACCTGGGAAGACTCAGGGAGGTCCCCAAGGTAAGAGTCAGAATGAGGGGATAAGGGAGCTCTGTGGCCACCATGAGCCTGATGTGACCGTCACTTCTCATAGTAGACACCAGTAGGCTAAGGAAACAATTCATGGGGTCCAATGTCACCATGGCCAGAAAAAAAAATTCCCTTTCTTATCCAGTTCTCTACGGTCCCTACCCTTAAATAGATAAATAAGCCATGTCCTAGAGATTTAGAAAGTCTTTGAACTCTGACCTTTGAATTATGACCTCCCCTGAGACCAAGAAGAATGAAAATGTAATCCTCCATGAAAGAAGTTGCTTTATCTTGGGCCATAAGGTAAAAAAATTAAATATGTGACCATTGTGAAGAAAAAGACATTCTGCAAGTGAGCTGTTGGTAACCACCTCTCTCTCTCTCTCTCTCTCTCTCTCTCTCTCTCTCTCTCTCTCNCACACACACACACACACACACACACAGACACACACACAGAAGCGGTGGGAGGAGGCAGTGAGAAGAGTCCAGAGGTTGAAGTTAGCAAAGACAAGCTGGAAGTCTGTGTATGGTGTTCAGTGAGATCGGTGCTCATCTTTAAATTTTCAACAGAAACCTAGGAAGATTATATAGGTAAAAAAGGTATCAATAAGAAATTTAAAAACATGAGAGACATAAAATAAAGATGCAGGGGACAACATTGTCAGGGCTCTGCTGACTAGAAGAGCACATCCCTGAACTTCAAGGAAGGTCAGAAGAAGCCATCCACAGTGGAGTCGGAAAGATGAAAGTGGGTGACGGAGATGGTTCAGTCAGCCAAGTGCTTCCTCAGAACCCATGGAAAAATGCTAGACATGGTGTGTGTTCACACCAGCTCTGGGTAGGTTGAGACTAGATCCCTGTGGTCCCTGGGCATCCAGCCTGGCCTAACTGGTAAGTTCCAGGCCAGGGAGAAACCTTGTCTTAATAAACAATGTGAACAACATGTGAGGAGAGAGAGACAAGGTTGTTCTCTGTCCTATGTATCCATGCTCCCACATGTGCATGGATACCCAGGCATACACATGTGTGTGCATACACATACATAAATATACATACATACTCATATACAAGAAACTTTTCAAAGTCAAACTTGGGGCTGATTGGGCAGCTGGTTCGGTAAGGGAACGTGTCGCCAAGCCTGAAGACACAAGCTGAACTTAGAGGCAACAAGGTGAAAGGAGAGAAGTGATTGACTCCTGAAAGTTGTCCTCGGACCTCTATGTATGCACTGTGGTGCATGCATGCCCGTTCACACACTAAATAAAGAAATAAACCTACAAAGGGCAAGATTACGGAACACGCGCAATAGGTCATAGGGGAGAAAGCAATGCATGACGAAGCCCAATAGGCATTTAGCTGCAGTGGCAGAGAAAGAGATAAGGAGACAGAAGCAATAACCAAGCAGATACTTTCTGAGCTTATAAAAAATAGCATTCCACATGAGACATTCAACAAAACTCATATTTAGAACATAAGTAGCAAACATTTTTTTTTTAAAGCTTGAAAATGTTAACAGAAACCTAAGGAAAAAGTCATTTCATCATAAAAAAATGACACTTTAACGGGTAGCATTTAAACATAATACCAAAAAGCAGGGGGAAGTCTGTGTAAGAGAAAGCATCGTCGAAGTCCTGAAAGGAATTCACTCGTTAGAGTTCTAGATGTGGGGAAAATAGACAATTTTTTTAAAGTCACAATATGCTATCAAATCAGCCAATAAGACATTCCTAAGTGCAGTCTTCAAGAAAGAAAATGCTTCCAGATGGGACTTCCAAGACTCAGTGAGCAATAAAGATACATACAAAAAGAAAAATGTTCACAGCAAATTTACGTCAAAACCCAAAACTGCAGTAACCCACGTTCTTACAAACAACGGACTGGACAAACGAACTGAGCTTATGTTCGTATGCTCGAGTACAAACGAGTGAGAATGTGCAGCAGGTTATTCCACAGTATGGGGGGGGATCGTAAGGACATAGCTGGCACAGTAGCATGCTCAAACTCTCAGGTACTCCAGAGGCTGAGGCAGAAGGATCGCTCGCTCGATGGCTGGAGCCACCCTGGGCAATACAGGGACACTTCCCTCAGAGCCCAGCACATAAACAAATGGCTAGACTACATCAAAGTGACAACAAACTCAGGAAACACCCATTACAACTTCCTAAGAAAAATTAAAGGAGTGAGAAGAAATTATGCTCTTCAGGGGATGTCTGACTACTGAGGACGACTAAAAAGAAAAATTAGTCAGCAAAAGGAAGAAAGGCACGGCGGGTGTCTGGCTTTGCAGCCATGCTCTTCGCTTAAATGTAATTGCTTGCTTTCCAATGCTGTACGTCCACATTTGAGGCTTACTGTTGTCTCTCACTCTCCATGGCTGGTGGTTCTAAACGCACTTCATACCCAGTCTGCAGCCCCTTAAGACCCTAATACAAAATACAAAGTACAGGCTGGGAGAGCCTTAAGGCAAACACTCAAACCAGGGCTTAGCTAACATGTTCTCCTGCAGCTGGGTCTGATGACCTGAGCTTTAGTCCCAACAACCCACACAGTGGACGGAGAGAGCTGACAACTGCAAAGTGGTTTTTGACTTCCAGAGGTGCATTGTGGCATGTGCACGCACACTCATACACACACACATATAAATAAACACACACACACATAAACACACACACACACACACGCATATACACAGATACACAAAGACCACAGTGAATACACAGAGACACACACAGACAGACAGACAGACACACAAACACAAAGACACAGTGAGTACACACAGACACAGATAGACACACACAGAGAGCTAACCTCTTCTGATCTCCCAGCTATTTGAATGCACTGCTACACAGTGCAATGAAGTCCTTTCAAATTCTTAGGGTGTTTTCAAGACATTTTATTTAGAAATAGCTGAGAGTAGTTAATGGACAACAGTCCCGATTACTTTACATAGATAGTTTCAAAAATGCCAGACATCCACAGAATGTGACATTAATGTCATTTATTCACTTGTCGTTGAGACATATCTGCTCCTAACAGCTCCCCATTCGTGGATTCACGGAAGCGGCTGAGCATCTTACCTCCAGGTGAGGTGGTACATTGTGGCTAGGTGGTTACTGTGACCCGTCCCGTCCTTGGGAGGACACAAGTTACAGGTTAGGATGCTTAGTTCTGCTGAGACAGAATAAGCTAGTCCATAACAATTCCTGTTTTTCAAGGTCTGTCAGATAATCCTGGGCCAGAAGGCTGAAGACCGATGCCCCAACTCTCTGACACACTAGGGCAGCTGTCTCTAAAATTAATCTCAGTCCTGGAAGCTGTGCTAGGCTACCTATATTTTCAGATAGTATTGGTCGCTCTCGGATTTCTGACAGGGTTGAAAGACTAGTTATAGTCTCATAGCCAACCCAGGCTATTTAGCATTGAGAGAACATATTTGAGAAGATAGTTTTTCAAATAGTATACACACTAACCAGGACATAAGATATAGATTAATAAGCCATTTTTTAGTTAGGATAGATAACAGAGTATTCTACTTAATTGACAAAAATGATGGACTGGGTGTTAGGTATAATTTGCACTTTATACATTATAAAATGGTAGTAGCTGTGCTCAATTTATATCTGAAAAAAGAGCCTTTTAATTGGACAAAAAGGGGGAAGTATTGTGGATAGCCCTGGTACTGCCTGGGTCGAATCACGCACTCAGGTGACTTCATGTGAACCTTCCCCTAATGAATAAAGATTTCAAGGAACCAATCACTGGGCAGGTAGGCGGGACTTCCGGGTCTGATTAAGGGACTGCAGAAGAGGAGAGGGACTTGGCTGGTGGACAGGAGCATGGAAGCCAAAATGTAGGTGGCCGAGGCCCCCAGTTCAGGTGGCAGATCCATTGGGATCTTCTACCAGAGGATTCAGCTTAGACTGGCTTATGCGTTAGGATGGTAGGATTGCTGTGCCCTGTGATGGTTCTGCCTTTTCATTCTAAGCTAAGATTGTGTGGTGTTTTCCTGCACTCAGCGACCCAACTGGGTTCCAGAGAAAAAGGTGTGGCGGCAAAGCGTGGGTTTACAAGAAGTGCACCCCAAAAGGCCATGGGGATTTGGAAGCATGGGGCTGGCATGGCAGTCATCTGCCACGGGAATTTAGCAAGCCAAATAGAGGGATTTCAGAGCTCCGGTTAAGAGAGTCTGCCGAGATGAGAACAGGCCGTCTGCCTTTGTCTTGCTGGCGATGGCATGGGTGCTTTTTAAAGTATTTCACGCTACACTTTCATACTTTGCAAGCCTCTATAAATTGTGATTTCCTTCTGTGTCTTTTTCATTTTGAGTCAGAACTTCACACTCTAGCTTGTTCTACCCTTGAACTCACTAGTAGTCCAGGCTGACCTCAAATTGACAAAAATAATCTTGCCTCATGGGTGTCGGTTAAGGATGTCACCACCACATCTGGTTCCTAACACACCTCTCAGGCAGGCACATCTGCTATGCAGCACTCTTGGTTGTACGTGAGCCCTCTGTATCCCCACGGTTTGGAAACTTCATGACCAGGCTGCACTAGGAGCCCTTCATGAAAGACACGATTCTGTCTTACTGTTTCTGTCCTTCTAGCCTGCTCATAAATGCGTTGTGAATTCATCTTCATTGTATCCCGTTAGCGTTTTCTGAACAAATTACACCGTAAGCACAATCACTAAACATCTTTATAAGCAAACTGGACTCATCACCATTGAGACCTTCACCAGATTCCTTTTTGAATTTCATGGGGTTAACACTTTAAATAACCATAGAAGGAAATCCTCAGAAAATAATTGACTTCTTGCCCTCTTCAGCTCTTCTGTCCTGGACAGCACAAAGCTACAAAACCCCCGATTCCAGGCCTCAGCCTTGGAAGGCAACAGATCTGACAGCTAGAGGTACACAAGGGGAAACAAGTTCACTGGTTTATTCCAAGAAGTCACACCAGGGGGGTAGAAATGAGATTAAGACTCTATTGTCATGTGGCAACAGAAAAATAAGAGCCAAATGCAGGCAGACATTTGGAATCCTTGAAACAGGCTAAAAGCAAGTTTTAGCCTACCCGCAGAGGCAGGTGCGCCATGCTAATTATGGACTGCATCTTTTCATCATTACCTACAGCCCAGGCTTTCTTTTATGTCCCCCTTATGTTTCTCATTTTCTTGGATTTTTAACTTATATAATCTTCCTGTGTTAGAGGATTGTCACCAAGTAGGATAAGAAAGATTTAGTCTGTGAATTAAAAAAGAAAAAGCCTTTTTCTGGGACAGTTTCAATGACAGTAGGGCACAAGGTCAAATTATTCTGTGGCTATTTCTTAGTAAAAAAGGAGTCATTCATGATGATTATCATTGAGATGAAAGTTGGGATTTCATACTGAGCAGGGCTGGCTTCCAAGATGAGCGAATTCTTCACCTGGAAGCCCATCAGAGAGATTCCCACACCCTCAGGGCTCTCCGAAAATAGGCAGAAGAGATGGGAACCAAGAGTGGGCAGCGCCCCAGCTCCTCTGCGCAAAGCACATGGAATGCATGCAGCTCCAACCCCTAGGACCAGGTGGCACTCACCCAAGAGCTCTGGGGGAATTCAAGGATGAAATTAGGAAGCTCTCAGCCAGGATGCTTGGTACAACATCACTATGAACAGCCACAGCCAGCAAGCGGGCAGATGGTGAATGCCACTCTGCTCATTCAAAGGGGTCAAAAGGGATCCAGCAAGCTCTAGAAGAGCAAGCTTCTCTTCTACTCATCCAGCCTCATTAAACTCTAAAGCAAAAATAACATCCTGGGGGAAAGACTTTCATGTCTGGGGACGGAAAACATGACTCATCGGTTTATTACTGGGTGCCTGAGCATCCAAATAACACGCCCGGGGTGGTACAGAGCAAAGACTGTAAGTGCCAACCTGGGCCGGATGGGGGGTTGCTACAGATGTCGCCACGAGGACGAGACAGACAGCAGTTAGCACACACCGTCAGGAGAAGGGACAGTTGTCACAACTTATCTTTGAGGAGCTCACAGGCATGCTTTGGGTATGGGCTGTACTTTCTCTTGAGGCACCGCTTTCTCTTAACTCCTATGCTTAAATCCTATGTCAGAATGCCTTTCATGTCTCTATTTTACCCTCAAAAGAAGACACCGCTGATAAGACATAAAACATCAGGTTGTGTAGGAAAATAGATTATAAGAAAACAGTAGATTACACTGAGGTGTGTGTATTAGTACTTGGTAACGGAGAGATATTCGAATTCAGCTGCTTCTGGGTGTTTGTTCTATTAGTTAATTAATGCATGTATGAAGCACGCATACGTATGTGTGCTCATGAGCCTGTTGTCTATGTGGAGGTCAGAGGACAGCCTCTTCTGCTCTTCCCCAGCATTCTGGTTACTTTGTTTACTGAGGCCCCGAACGCCCCGACTCAGCTACCCTTCTTTTTACCTGTTATGGGGCTGAATTCAGGTCTTCTTGCCTACAAAGTCTGTATTTTTCCAACTGTGCCATCTCCTTGACTAAAAAGTGTCTTTCCTAACTTTAATTGACTGACAGTAGTTGTACTGTGGACTGGAACTGCAGGGTGAATGAGGCCCATTCTGTCCATGAGGGGCTCGTGTAATAGCCTACACAAGCTGATTCCAGGGGCCATTGACAGCCTCTGCTGGCGGCTTGCTCATGCTTTGCGTTAGGACCTGAGTTTGTCTATACCTAGGTAGTAACTAATAATTGATATTGGAGTGTGCGATCATGGGTGTGTGATAACAAGCCCTGGGGACTCTGTAAGCAACAGAATTAATGTACCAGCCTACAAGGAGCCTGGAGCTGAAACATGGCAGACTCTCTCATTAAAATTAATGACCAAGGCAATACCAACAACCAAATACAGAAACCCAATTGTACTGGTTTATTGGTTGGAGATGACTACAGTGGACTTTGAGCACAAGACGCTGATGATATCATATCCCCTTTCCTCTTAGATAAAGGGAAAACAATTGTCACTTTTGGTGACTGACAGCCTCATGCTTCTGATGTCTTGGTAGAAGCATTCACATGCACAACAGTTGTGTGAAAAGACAATGATCTGTGTTTATTTAATTTTAAAAGTAAATAGTCTGGGAGAGGACTAAGTGGGTAAAATGCTTGCTACACAAACCTATGGATCTGGCCTCCCAACCTCAACACTCAAATAAAAAGCCAGGTATGGTGTCACATGCCTCTGCAAGCCAGTGCTGGGGAGACAGAGACAGGAGGATCCCCAGGCCAGGCTGGCCAGCCGATCTACCCCAGCCAATGGGTTCCAGGTTCAGAGAGAGACCCTGTCTCAAAAATAAGATGGATAGAAATTAAGGAAGACCGCCAATGTTGGCTTCTGCCCACTCCCCGCCATGCACATACACATGCATACACATTCATATACAACACACAGATAAAGTGTTCAAAGAAACGTCTATTTTGTCCATTATGAATGGAATTAGTTCTGCCACAGTGATGCTGTTCTCCACTTGGCCAAAGTCGCAGGGAAGAAGCATCACGGATGAAGAGTGAGCATCCAGAAGATGCTGGGTTCCGGCTGCATCGAGCACGGGAAGATGGAGATCTGAAAGGGACGAGCCTCTCCCTTACAGGCACTTCCCACACTTGCCTCACTCTTCTTCTCCTACCGCAGTGAACAGGGCTGCCATTCTGAAGAGATGCATGTGTGTCTAGCAAAGGCACGTGGGTTCTCTGAATGCGAGGAAACGCCTCTGCTCAGGTGGACTCTGTGGTCACAAGAGCAGAAAGGCCATCTTCTCTGAAGCAGATACACTTTGTTTTACTTTCTAGGATGAGAAATATATTTCTCTTCTTTTTTTTCTGTGTATTTTGGATGTCACAGAAGAGCAATCATTGCAGTAATGTACTATTTAGAACAGAACCAGAAATGCAGGTGAGAAGTACTAAATACCCCAGTGTATGATTCCAGCTTCTGCCTCAGGGCGGGGGGGACCATGGTGGAAGAAGGCATCAGTCCCCTCCCCTCCCCTCCCTCTTTCCTCTCCTTTCGTCTCTTCCCTTCCTTTTTTCCTTCCCTCTTTTTTCTCTCCCTCCTCCCTTCCTCTCCCCTTCCCCTTCTTTTCTCTCTCTCTTCCGTCCTTCCTTCCTTTCTGTCTGTCTGCCTGCCTTTTCTTCCTTCCTTCCTCCCTCCCTCCCTTCCTTCTTTCCTTCCTTCCTTCCTTCCTTCCTTTCCTCTTTTCTTTCTTCCATTGTTCTCTTCCTTCCTTCCTTTCCTTCTTCTCTCCCTTCCTTCCTTCCTTCCTTCCTTCCTTCCTTCCTTTATTCCTTCCTTCCTTCCTTTCTATCCTTCTTTCTTTCTTCCATTGTTCCTTCCCTCCCTCCCTCCCTGCCTCCCTCCCTTCCTTCCTTCCTTCCTTCCTTCCTTCCTTCCTTCCTTCCTTCCTTTCCTTCTTTCTTTCTTCCATGGTTCCCTCCCTCCCTTTCTTTTCTTCTTTTCTTTTCTTTTCTTTTCTTTTCTTTTCTTTTCTTTTCTTTTCTTTCTCCACTGCCCTGCATAGCCCTCAGCACATCCTCCATGGCTGTGTGCTGAATAAATTCCCTACCTTTCTTTTTCCTCCTACCTTTTCCAAAACAAACAAACAAAGAAGCAAACAAAACACCAGATCTACAGCTGACCCTCCTCTAGAGGGAATATGAATGAAAGAGAATGAGCCCTTGTCTCTCCGTCTACACATCTGAAACCTTGGGAGCAAAGGATTACATGTTGATGTCTTGAGCCAAGGATGATGCTGGAGACGTAGGTATAAAATGTCACTAGATAAAATTACAGGAAGATGCTTACAGTTCACTGTCTACAAGTGAACAGATATCTTGCCTAGTAGAGTGACAACCCTAAATACCCCCTGATGTCAAAGGTTAAACACATACGTTCTCCTAGTGGGAATGTAACCAACCTTTGAAGGGAAATTACAAAGCAAGTAGAGAAAATCATCATGAACACAGGTCATGGTTCTTCAGCTTCTAGGAATTTTACACAGAGTGAGCATCAAAGATGGCGATTAAATTTGTAATTCCCTGTATAGCTCTGGCTGTCCAGAGAAGCTCTGTCTCGAAAAACAAAACAAAACAAAACAAAACAAAACAAAACAAAACAAAAACAAAATAAATTTGTAATTCCCAAAAATTAGAGTGGGGCTGGAGAGGTGGCTCAGTTGTTGAGTGTGTACTCCTTTTGCAGTGGACCTGAGTTCGGTTCCCAGCACTCACATCAGACAGCTTACAACTAACTGCTTGTTGCTCCAGCTCCAGGGGCTTACAATGTCTCTGGCCTTAGGCACCTACACTAATACGCAGGCAAACACGTGTGCATGTGATTTCTAAGAAGCAGAATAATTTTAAAAAATTAAAACATTTAATTAGTCAATCTTACAGGGGTCAGTTATATAAATTACGGCATATCAAATGATAGGATGCTTTCCAGCTATTAAGTTACAGAATGATAGAAAACTGTAATCATAATTGTACTTGAAAGGCTGTGTGGCAAGAGCAAACTGTGCAGCACGTTTTGTGGATTGATGACTAGGTGGGTACCCATCCACTTAAAGGTACGGATGCTGCAGAAAACGAGAAAAGGGCATCTTCAGGGAGCAGTGTTCTGTGAGCCTTCCTTTGTCATTTCTTCCTTTAGCACTTTGGAAAAAGAAATCTCGAAATGGACATAGGCTTTTAAAAATCCATTGTGTTTATGGCTGAAGAGATGGCTCGGTGAGTAATTGAATTCCCAGAACTAACATAAGTGCAGTCCTCCTCCTGGAACCCCAGTGCTCAGGGGGTGGAGTCAGGGAGTCCTTAGCTAGGCAAGCTGCCTGTCTAGATTAGCCAAATTGGCACATTATAGCTTCAAATGAGAAGCCCTGCCTTGGTGTTTAATGTAGAGAGTGATAAAGGAAGACATTACACCCAACATCAACTTATTGTTACACACACACACACACACACACATACACACGCATACATACATGCATGCACACACACATACACACACTTGCACACAAGTCCACCAACGCACATGTAAGCACACGTACATATGCTCACACATACCACACACAGAACAAAGCCAATCCATAGAGCCAGCATAATCTTTGTACACAGAAAGAAAGGAAGCTGCCACTTGAGTTCCCTGTGGCTGCTGGGTTCAAACATGAGCCTCTGCAGTTAAGCCAGATGATGGGGTGGGAAGAAATGAAATGGAGGTGTTAACACTCCAAAGGACTTCTGATGAGCTGTTCCCTGTTAACATTTATTTTTGAGTCTTTTTGGAAACTAAAAGTCTTCTAATAAACACTCAGAAATTGAAAGGTGGATATTGAGCTTTTTTTTCCCCCCTTCATCTGTGCCACTGATAGAATCGTGGGCTTTCATGGCTGATCAAAGTATCAGAGCTCCTTCTTCCTGTGCAGCCGCACAGGCACACAGCTTTTATACCTGCGGTCAATCTATTTATAATCATAGATTCCTGGGACCATCTCGCCTTCGTGTCATCCTCGTGGTACAAAGGGTGCTCCAGAAGACCAGCTTTCAGCGTGGGGGTGTGCTTTGTTTCCTGCCGTGACCCCTGACCAAGGCCGAGAATTAGTCAGCATGCCACAGCTAACCCTCAGGCCAGTGCCAGGAACACTCCACAGAGCACAGTTTAGGGAGATCATTTCCTGACTGCTGCCTGCTGCTAACTTGCCATCTTCCAACTAGAGTTAACCCTTACGCCATCTGCAGAAGGGAGTTTAAACTAAAATCACCGTTCATTGGGCACCCGTCGAGGTACACTCGGGCCTGAGTGGGGCTTAGCAATGAGTTCAGTATCTATGTAATGTGAATGATCGCACCTCCAAATTCCCCAAAGGAATAATTTGGGGTAGGAGAAATGGAAGATTCTTAGTTCTCTCCCCCAACAGAGCTAAGTATGAGGCCGTGAGGGTGAGGTCTAAGTTGCCATGGAGACCTCAGGATGGTGGAAGGTCTTCAGAGCTGGAGGCAGCATGGGAAGCCACCCCAAGAGGGACCTTGTGTCCAGCAAATGGCAGGGACCCAGCATCAGGGCCTTCCAAACTCCTTGGAGCTCCCATGATGCCTCTATGTGCCCTGATATAAGACATGAGCTGAGCTCCCATGATGCCTCTATGTGCCCTGATACAAGACATGGGCTGAGCTCCAGGATTTAGTGTGTGCCCTGCTGGGTTTCATACTGCTTTGGCCCTCCTGGCTTCCTATCTTCCCATTCTTTGCTTGGCAAGTGAGGATGCTTACTCTGCGCCATTGTTTATTGGAAGTAACTTGATTGTTGATGTTACAGTGTCTCGCAGCTGAGAGTGTGCCCCAAATCTCAGAAGAGACTTCGGATTTGGATTATTAAGCAGTGTTGGACTGTTAAGTCTCCTGAGCCTCTTTAAATCGGACTGAATGCACCTTACATTATGAGATGGCCAGGACCCTTTGGGAATCAGGGACAGGATGTTGCAGTTTGAGTCTATAAAGTGCCCCCACAGGCTTATGAATTTGACTATTTTGTCCCTGGCTGGTGGCACTGTTTTGGTGAAAATAAACCTTCCCCTTTAAGTTGCTTCTGCCTGGTATTTTTCTACAGCAACAAGGCAGGAATTGATACAGTGACAAAGAATGGAAGTCACTCACAACCCTAGGAACAGCATTCCATGGTGGGACAGCTTAGAGGTTGCTCTGATGCTCTTCTCCCTTAAGTGGTCATGAAAGAACTCCTTGACTTTTCTTTCCTATATGTAGTTCTTCCTTTCCCGGTTCTTCGCAGCACCGAGAGGAAGCTGAGCAAACAGGCCATGCTGAGCCCACTATACTTTCCTCGTCATGATGATACTTCCATATGGCCAGTCACAGAAAAACTGTTTGGACGTGGTCTTCTCTAAATTATCTTTTATTGTCCTGGTCATTGTTGTCTCCAGGGCTTGCTGCTCCAGTCTGCTAACCCAGGCCTAGCCCTGGAAACTTCTGCCTCCATACAATCTACTCTAGGCCTAGAATGTTTTCAAACTGCTGAATGGGCTCAGCCTTTCTAGCTCTCTCTGAGTGCTGCTGGCTGGTTCAACTCAGCTGTTCTGGCTCACATTCCTCACCAAGCTGACTGATTCAATCTAGCTTCTCTCTGTTTCTCCTGAATTGCTCTGCTTGGCCTCAAACTTACTTTAGCAATCTTATCTAATCTTCTGGCTCCTTCTCATTCTCTAGCTCTTTCTGGCTTCACCTGTGTCTAGCTTGATCTCTCTTCAACCTGTCTCTTTACAACTCCCAATAAAACTGCCTCCTCTCCTTTCTCTTCACTGGCCCTTACGTAGCTTCCCTTTCCTCTCTCTTTCCATGAGAGTTGGGAATAGCCTATTATGTCAGATCTTTCTCTGATCTGTCATATCATCTTCCACTCAATTAGTCATCACTTTCAAACATGGGTGCTTCCTTCTACAAACTAACTTTACCTTCATCATCTGGGATTAAAGGTGTGTGCTAAGGGTGTGTCTGTATTTCAGCCAGAGGGATTGAAGGTGTTTTCTAAGGGTGGAGACACACTACAACTAGAAACAGGTACTTTCATAAATAACACAATCTTGGGGTTCATAGTGTGATAAGATATTCTGCATCAGTCTTTAAGTCTTTTACCCTAAAGCTGAGTTGAACTTAGGAATTCACGATGCTAGGCAAACACTCTACCACTGTGGGATATTCCCCAGCCCTCAATTTGTTATTTTTAAGGGCTCCTGTGTCATACACAACTTGGTCTTAAAGAAATGTGCTCAGCTCTTTGCTTGTTAGACTTGTCTTTTGCTGTAGAAAATTTAGTGACAAGAACACACACATTTTCCCACAGACGTTGTTTCTTTGAACTCATTATCACTCCGACTATCTTCCTGGCCATTCTGACTCAGCCTTCCCACAGAGTTTAGCTCTTCAATTCAATCCCTGAAGCTCTTCAAGACTTTCTGGGTTGTTTCATATCAACTTCATATGCTGGAGTCATCTAATAGAAGGGGAAAGCGTGGCTCCATAAGATCTAGTATAGGCATAAAATATAATATAGTGCATTTTCTTAACTAGGGATTGATGGAGGAGGGCCCAGGCCACTGTGAGTGGTATCACTGGGGTTGGTGATCTTGGATTCCATAAGAAAGCAGGAAAAGCAAGCCATGAGGAGCAAGACAGTAAGCAGCATCCTCTTATGGCTTCTGCATCAGCTTCAGTCTTCAAGTTTGAGTTCCCATACTGGTTCCCTCAGTGGGCTGTGCAACTCAGGGTGTGTCAGCCAAATCAACCCTCTACTCCTCAAGCTGCTTATGGACATGGTGTTTCGTCATGGTGATGTTGACCCTAACTAAGACAAAGACGGAAGCTTCGAGCTCTTTTTATTTTCTTATTCTAAAGTTCCTCTGAAGGCTTCCAACCACCCTTCAGGTAGCTAGTGTCCTCCACGTAGCCAAGACATCATATATGTCAGCTGCTTTCCCTGGATGCATTGTATTCCCACGTTGTAGATATCCAACACGTTAATAAAGAAATGTCATGCTCAAATCCTTCCTCACCCCATCTCACTAAAGAGTCTAGGTCACTTAGTTGCCATGTTAGTACTTAGAGAGTCAACCTTGACACCTCCTTATTCTTCATCTCTCATAGGTACGTGACCATCCAGCCCTGTAGAGTTGATGTAATGTAGATATAGGATGTCATAGCATATTTGTTATAACTCCCTAGCTTTGATGGTTAATACTGATGGTCAGCTTGACAGGATTTAGAATCTGACAAGATTCTGGGCATGCTCTGAGGAGCTATCCAGATGAGCTTAGCTGAAACAGGAAGCCCCACCTAGATGGTGAATCCTTTCCATTCTTGAAAAAGATTTATTTTAACTTTATGTATATAGCTGTTTTGCATGCATGCATGCGTGTATGTGCACCACATGCCTGCCTGCTGCCAAAGGAAGCAAGAAGAGAACCTAGGATCCCCTGGAACTAGAGCTACGGACACCATGTGGCTGTTGGGAGCTATCCCCAGGTCCTCTGGAGGAGCAGCAGTGCTCTGAAATGCCAGGCTGCCTCTCCAGTCCCAATACGGTCTAATTTTAATGTTAGGATGATCTCTGAATTGTGGTGTGGTCTGCCCACAGCTCAAACTTTCCATCCCATTTCCTGCTCATTTTAACATGATCATCCGTGCTTCCGTCAGTCTCAACAAACTCCTTCCAGCTTTTGAAAATTAACAAGGACTTTCTTTTCTTAGAAAATCTGCACATATTGTTCTTTGCACCTGGGATACCGCATCTCCCTGCTGTGATTTCTCCATCTTATATTCTTCTCTGTATCAAAGGGGAGTATATTCTGCTGTGCACACAGCTTACCCAATGGAGATAGTTCCAGCCACAAGGACATGGCGTGTCACTTGAATCCTGTCATGGAGTCTAAAAGCAGGTGTATTCAGAGTTGTCACAATGATTCAGAGTTATTACCCCAGAGCAAGACTTTGTCCTTTCTTCGTTGACACTATGGACGTGTTGGTGGTTTAATCTAAGGTCACTGTCTTACATTCACATGGTGACTGCCAGACATCCACATTTCTGGTTCTATTACCACTGCATACAAGTAAAAAAGGAGGGGAGAATTTTCATCTCATGAGTATCATCCTGATCAGAAATTCATAGCCTTTTTTACACTGCTCTACATCAAACATCTGGCTAGATCTATGACATGCAGATCAAAAAGGAAGCTGTTTGGTGGGTACTGGGGATGATAAGAAGAGAAGAAGACTATAACAGCTACCTCACTTAGAACCAAGGCGTCTTGATGTTGTTCAGTGCTCCTATTAAAAGACCAAGCACAGGGTCAAATGGGTAAGGCTGGCGAGAAGGCTCAGTGGTTAAAGCACTTGCTGCACAAGTCTGAGAACCGAAGTTCAAATCCCCAGAATCCACACAAAAGCATGGCCCAGTGGTGCACATCTGTATTCCTGGCACTGGGACCTAAGTTCAAATCCCCAGCACCCACACAAAAGCATGGCCCAGTGGTGCACATCTGTATTCCCGGCACTGGGACCTAAGTTCAAATCCCCAGCACACACACAAAAGCATGGCCCAGTGGTGCACATCTGTATTCCCGGCACTGGGAAGGGTCTGGTGGAGCTTGGGGGACTCAAAGCCAGCAAGTGTGGCAGAAACAGTAAACTCTGGTTCAGTGAGAGACACTATCTCAAACCATAAAGTTGAGAGGTGGTGGTTGAAGAAGACATCCCAGTGTCAGCCTGTCTTGTGCTATCACATAGTGAGCACATTTGCAGACATGTATGTGCCGAAGCACACATCGCACAAAGATGTGATGTCATCTTTGTGACATCTGCTCTGACGTCTGTTCTGTTGTCATCTTCTCTGGGTACTGATAAACTCTCTGACTATGGGAAATGTCTCTTAGTCACTGCCCAACTCCTAGGATAAGCACAGTGTAGGGCCTATCTGGGTCAGTCAAATCCATTGACTGAGAGGCTGCCTGAATGAACATAAAGCAGAATAACACAGAGAAAGCAGGTGTAAATGAGACAGACACTCCCAAAGAAAAAACTTCTGGAAGTGATTGACGTTTCTCCCATCTCATAGCTGAGCTTTCTAATCCACTTAAGTAAAAAATGAGTTTTTCCTCAAGAAAGCATTGCTTCAGTTGCTCAGTCCCTTGCACAGCGAATGTAACTCTGTTACCCTCTTAATCATGCCATGGGAACAGGGACCATTGTTATCACTGCAACTTAGGGAAGAATTCATTTTCAAAACATGAAAATGTAACCCTTACTAATGAGGTGTATGATTCAGAAGTATAATTGCCTACTTATGTAAATGTGAGCCAATTCTTTGATAGGTCATTCAAATACGATCAGAGAAGAAGATAGAACAGAGCAGCGAGGGAGTTATATAAAGAGTACTCAGAACTTTCTGTCTAAATTTTCCATTTCTAAGAACATCACTCCAACAGATAGTTTGTCATTCAGGTCGGATGAGGAGGGGAGAAAGGAAATGCCAAGTGCCTGGCGCACAGTGTGCATCTGGGCTGTTTCTGTCCCTGAATTGAGTCCAAAAGGAAGTTGGGCTTACACCTATTTCTATCCTGTCCTAAATATGCATCTGTGAGTAACTTGAGTGTGTTCTTTGACTCAAAATGGCATGATAATCTTAAACTACCTCCAGTTATAAATACAATCAACTCACAGTTTTAAAATTTTTTAAACAAAAAGGGTCAAGTGGTAATTAAGATAGTTACCTATAACCAACTGGGAACACTGTCAAGTATAATCAGTCTGCGAAGACAGTCACCTATAGCTAACTTGTGACTACAGTTGACTGTAAACAATCCATAAAACAGTCAACTCTAACCAGGCTGTGAAGACAGTTAATTCTGATCAACCTGTGAAGACAGTCAACTCTTATCAACCTATGAAGACAGTCAGCTCTAACCAGACTGTGAAGACAGTCAACCATAACCACCTATGACTAGTCAACTAGAACCAACCTAACAAAACATTTGGAGGCAGACCATATCCCTGAAAGTAGCTACTGCTGTAGATGCAAAATCTTTCTTAATTTTGGATGAACACTCTTTGGCCATGTCAAAACACACGGGGTGCTAACATAAAATATCACATTTATTTGTCAAAAAGAAAGAAAGAAAAACCATTTAAATATCTTCACATGTAAGAGTAAAACTTCAAGTTTTAAATATGTTTTTCATTTGCAATAAAACTCCTTTAAAAAAAAATAACGAAATGACTTTCACGTTGGCAAAGGGAGTCCCCTCTGATGTAAACAGATGGCTGGGAAAGATCACCCACATGCTGAAGGCAGATCCTGAGGAGGCATTTCTAAGAATGAGGTGGCACTTCTCAGCCTGGGCCACTTCCCACAGGATCCTTATTTAACCCGCATGAAGCATGTCTTTCATGCGTCTGGCCAAGAGGAGCTCAGCAGCTCAGCACCCCTTGTCCCACTTACTCCAGTCATCCAGAGTAGTGCTCAACTCTCCCTCGTACTCCAGAAAGAGCTTGAGCAAGCCAACCCCAGGAAGCCTGCACTCAGAGGCCAGCCCTTAACTAATACCCTCCCATAGAAACACACAACTAAGTCTCCAATAAGCGAATTAAGTATCTGAGCTAATGTGTGACACACATCTGTTCCACTTTCCAGTGAGCAGAATTTTTGACATGACTTAAATTCCAGACTCAATCAATGAGAGAGACAGACACAGAGAGAGAACTGAGATTTAAAGCCAAGTTTTAACGTATAATCAAAATGAGGGTATAAGAGACCTTATTTTTTCTCTAATGGATAAGATTATATAATGCCTCAATCAAATCCACGAGGCTACTAGAGAAGCACAAGTTTTTTCTCTGAGTCTACTTATCTTTTGTTTCAAGTTCATGGCCATTTCCTGGGGATTATCTACACTTCGTTCAAGACATCAATGAATGAGCAACCATGGAGTGTCTACAAATTTGGAGATTGAGCACATTCGATTGCTGTAAAAACACAGGAAAACTCACAGATTTGTCCTTGACAAGTAGAGCAGAGCACTGGATTCCCGCCATCAGCATCTTGTGTGGGTTCCAGGCCACTGAGTCAGCCCTGTAGTGTCAAAGAAAGAGAGATCAGACAGGGGCCTGGCTAACTACTGTAGGGAGATGGGAAATACTACTGAGGTCTCCTATACACATTATCAGTCCATGGGATTCCTCATCTAAGGGATGCGAACAATTTAGAGGGTGTTTTGTTTGAGAAAACATGGTTTCTGTAGTGTGTATGTGTGTGGTTTTTTGTTTGTTTGTTTTTGTTTTGTTGTTTTGTTTGTTTGGGTTTTGTTTTGTTCTGGTTTGGTTTTTTGTGTTTGTGTGTGTGTGTGTGTGTGTGTGTGTGTGTGTGTGTGTGTGTGTGTGTAGAAGCCAGAGGTGAAATTTCAGCGTCATTCTTCAGGATGGCATCTGCCTTTTTGGTGCTTTGAGACAGAGTCTCTTGTTGGCCAGAGCAGGTTGAATGGCCTTGGATGGCAGAGCAGTGAGACCATGGAACCAGCCTATGTCTCTTCTCCAACACTAGATTACATGTGTCTACTACCACGTATGGCAATTTTTCACATGGATTCTGGGGGACAGACTTGGGTCCTTTTGTAAGGACTTAATTGACTGAGTTATTTCCCCAGCCATGTTTTCTAAATTCCACTCAGACAGAGACATCCCAACAATTGCTTTTTCCCTAAATAAAAGTGAAAGTGCAAAACAGGAGACTAAAGTTACCTGTGGATGCCATGCAGGAGTCGGCGGTGCTTTCTTGACACCAAAGCTGAGCCGCCCCAAGAGGCCTGTTGAGATATTTATATAACCAAAACAGTTACTTCAGTGTAATTGCCCTACCCATGAACTGCCATAGCAGAGCCACACATGTCATTTGGTACATTTGATATCATGCTTACTGATTCAAATTCTGTGAGTCTGATCAGGTGATCAGAACCCCAGTAGAATCCTCATTGACTCATAGATGTAAAAAAAAATCACACTTCATAAAGAAATTGGTTTATTAATAGCCAATTGAGCTTTATATGGACAAAAATAAGTTACAAAGATGCAGCCCATGCCCTCCTGATGCTTTGGTCTGGAACAGATGGGATCTTCTTAGTGTTGCTGCACATTATGTACTATGAGTCATGAACCAAAGGCTAGTGTTCTGTGCCGTGAATGAGGACATTGATGGCAAAGTAGCTAGAAGGTCACCGGGGGTTGGGTAGGTGGAAAATTATCCTCTAGGGAAAATTAGATCATTTTGGCCAAGAGGTTTTCAGAAATACTTGCAAGCAAAGTGTAGGAGAACAGAAGTGAGGGAGCTTGAAACGTAAGGGGGTGGTCGATTGGAGAGATGACATCCCAAGTACCGAAGAATGGGACAAAGAACATGGATGGGAAGGGGGCGGGAAGGAAAGGAGGCACAGGGGCAAGGAACATGGATGGGAAGTCTCATGGGAAGGGGACGGGAAGGAAAGGAGGCACAATCCAAATGGGAGGACATGGTAGTTAACCTGTTCTTAAACATGGTGCACAACTGTGAGTTTTAATCTATAAGACAACGAAGGGCAGCTGCAGGGAGAGACTCTAAGCACGTCTGACCTTGCGCCCTGCTGAATGCTCTGAGATTCCCCCCCCCCCATGAAATTCCACAGCATTCTGTGAAGGATGGAGTTATGGCTGTCTCCACTTCTGCAAGAAACTAAGGCTCAGAGGTACCAGGTAGATACTCTGGGGTATCATGGGTAATTGAAACCAGATTGAGGATCCCAAGCCCATTCTCTTTATCTGATACTATTGTGGATTAGTCAGAGGGATCATTGTGCCAATGAGAGAGTATCACGGGGGGGGGGGGGGCGGTAAGGGGAGATGGGGATGCTTCAGGCAACAGTTGAGTTCTAGAGTTGCCCAGCAGGTAGACACTATTGTCTTCAATAGTAAGGTCAAAGGTAGATAGATGCCACCATATATTATGAAGCAGCAAGACTATGTGCAGTCTAGAGGTAGAAGAGGAAGGAAATGAGATACTTTTACAGCTCTCAGAGTACTACTGGAGCTGCCCATCGGTAGCCAAAATAGTATAGCACCAACCACGCTATGGCATTAAATCCCTTCTAAGAGTAACTTCCATTCATAGCAGGGGCGAGGGTGAGGATTGTGAGCTGTGTGGTACAAACTTAAGGATGAACTTACACCAGGGTCAGACTTCTGTGTGACCCTTAAAGTGAACCTATCTTCAAGGTGCAGACCCTGAACCCTCAGTGGGATCCTTTCAGTTGCTGCCCTGATTCAACAAAATCCCCAAAGACGCCATGGCTTGTGCTTTTTGTGATTCCCCAAATCCGCAGGTAAAGAATGAACACACTGGATGTGTCATTTAGTCCTTTCTACAATCACCTTCTCAATGCTGCCACATCCCACAGGCCTCGTAAAGACCCAATTTGACTGAGGCTGGAAGCAAGCAGGACATATTGGTCATGCCCATTTCCACTCTCCTGCCATTAACCAGTCTCATTCCCTACATTTGCACTGTCCCTGGCCCCCTGTACAACCACTGACTCTTCCTCACCCCCTAAATTAATCCTTCTGAGCCAAATTTAAGTTTGAAATCTCAAGAATTCTTCTCTTGGTTCACAGAGTCATTGGGCAGGATAGGGAACATCTATGGACAAATATATTTCTCAATAGATTTAAACAGAGAAAAAAATAAATTAACCCTGCTGATGCCACGGTCCTGCTTCTAGTTATTTCCCTTCCTCAAAGAATTTACAACATCAAACTAATCACTGTCCTGGTGGGATGACATGACTTTCTCCCTCCCTAAGGACTGTCACTGAGGTCTTAGTACATGTTAAGCATCACAAGATCTTGTTCTCTGGTTGTCTGCTCATACGTTAATAGAGTTAGCCTTGAAATACAGGTGAGGACAAGAATAGAGACAAGATTCTGCAGCCTGCCAAGCTCATGAGTTTAAAGACAACAGGGGCTGCAGACATAGCTTGGTTAGTAGAGTGTTTGTCTGCCATTCACAAAGGCCTGAGATCAATAAGTACAGAGTGATAACATAGACCTGTAATCCCAGCACCTGGGAGATAGGGGCAAGAGGATGGAGGACTTTTTAAGGTCATCTTTGGCTATATAGCAAGTTCTTGAGACCCTATTTCAAAAATAAAATAGACATAGATAGAATGCTTATCCCAAAGCTTCTATGGGAATTGTGGCAACTAGAGGGAAAGAGGGAGATCTCTGGGAACCAGCCTCTGCTCCCAAAAGGTGGTCAGCCCCGAAGGAGTCGCACATTCATTCTCACAGTGGATGGGAAAAGATATCACAAAACCAGAAAAAGAGTTAATGTCCTTAGAAATGTATAAGTCAGGGCAACTATTGTGATTCTGCCAAGATCTTACCTTTAACATTAATGGACTGTGTATAGTATATGACATTTCCTAAACATAAGTTTTATTCTATTGTAATCAAAGTGTCCAATGGATTAGATATCTGACACTGTGCAGGATGAATAAAAACTGTCTTAATGTTAGGATGTGTTTGTTTCTTCAAACAAATTCAGAGAGGCTGTTGTCAAATTTACTCTCACATAACATGCCTACTATGTGCAAGCACAATCGGTTGGATGCCTATGATGTGCAAATACATTCAGTTAGTGTACCTGATTTTCTCAGTAAAGAATTTTCTTCAAATTTTTCTTACCATCTATAAATTACAAATTCTGTCTAAGCCACATAAATCTCTTCAGATCATTTCCAATTTCAAAGCTGCTGTAGCTACAATGTTCTTTGTAAACCTGTAACCCCGATTGATGCTTCCCTTATGAGAGTAGAATATTTAAAGAGAATGTTGGCATATTTGATTGTTTCTCCTTATTTCCATGGTTAACTAAAGTAATCACTTCACATTATCTCTTAAGGCATTAAGTATCACCACATTTCTAAGGAGATAAAAATCAATAAGGTGTAAGTTAAAAATCGAGCAGATAAGAATATGCAAGCTCCAAGAATATGCAAGCTCCTTTTAACGAAGTCATGAAGAATCAACTGAAGTATTGCTATTGGCATGTTAATCAGCCCTGTGACTCCAGTGAGCCTGTGTCTGGTTCACCCAACATTACCATCTACTTAGTGAAACCTTAAAGAACTCAAGTGCTCTCCCTAGATCATTCTGTAGACAATTGACTTCAGAAGAATAAAATGGACTGAACTATAAAATATATGTGGTGTATGTCCTTAACGCTTGGCCATCTTCCATTCAGTGAGTTATTACATATCTCTTCTCATCAGGAAGATCTTGACTACTCTCCTGCCTGGGAAGACACACTAAAGCCTCCTGAACATGTTCAGCCATTCCTTCTCTAAGGTATATTCAAACCCACAAACGCCTGGATTCATATAAAAGAAAGGAATAAGGTAGGGAAGAGCAGGGAAGGAAGCCAGGGAGGGAAAGATGGAGGGAAAGAAAAGAGAGGGGGGAAAGGGGGAAGAAAGAGAAGAGAAGGGAAGAAGAGGAGGGGAAGGAGGCAAGGACGAGGGAAGAATGTAAAGAAAAGTAGGGGAGGGGAGGAGGAGGAAAACACAGAGGGGAAGTGGAGTGGAAACGTGGTTTCTTTGGAAAGTTAGTTATGTCAAATGATGTCTTGCTAAAGCAGACACTTGAAAGGACATGCTTGATGAAGGAAGGTAAGTACGACCCCACAGACACCGGGAGATAAGCACTAATTGATCATTGGTTTGGTTCACTCCACCTTGCTATTCTTCACTAGGCTGCCATTGAGAGAAGCTCACCAAAGAACTTCCTGTGAGGTTCCTGAGAGGTTACTGCATCAGTTTATCACTTTCTTGGCCTCACCTCAGGCTAGCTGGCAAGCCCAAAGAATCCTTCAGGATTGAACGATGGCTGCTGGTTCGTGCCTGGTGTCTGCCTGCCTGGAGGATTGGTCTCCAGCTGCTGAGTCATATTCAGTGTTTGCTAAGGGACTGAACTGCAGCTGAAGAAGATCAAGCTTGCCCCCAAAGAGCTATTGCTGAACAGGTCCACTTCCCCAACATCCCAATAACTTTTTCCACCACCTTTGTTGGGTGATGGACTAGAGAAGAGGTTGAACCCTTATTAAAAGTAGGTTGCAAAAAGTTCATGCCTATAGGGAAGAGGAGAAAGGAGGGGATGAAAGGAACAGAAAGATGGGGGCGGGTAAAAGAAAGGGGAAAGGCAGGGAAGAGGAGGGAGAAGAAGGGAAAAGGAGGGCAGGGCAGGGAGAGGAGGGAATGAAATAAAACATGTGGAACTTTTAAACCCTGAACAAGTAGACCTGTAATAAAAATTATCTTTAGCTTAAAGGAAAATGTATTATGAAAAACCCCAGGACTTATGAAATGAATTAGAAAAAAAATCCAAGCCTTTAAGTTGGAAAATTATGAAGAACATAAATTATATCCCTTTCCCTCAAACAATTATCTATTATGGATCCAGCTAAAACCTGCTTTAATTAAGACACATAATTATGGAAGGTAGGATACTTTTTTTCTTTTTCTGCACTTTCTCGCTGATTGGAATCATAATTTTAGAGCTGGAAGATACTTCATTGGCCATCTCCTCCTGCAACTGAACAACTGCAAACTTGGGGCTGAGCCCAAAGGAGAAGATGATGCAGATCAGAAATCAAAGTCACAGTCTCTGGTTTCCCGGTAACTGTCTCCCTGACATGCCACTGCTTTGCCGATTTGGGAGACCAAAAACAAAAAGATGGTTCGTGGGAAAGGAGAAAGTCCCGTGGAACCCAGAGAACAATGTCCAAACAGATCTGAGGTCTTAGAATCTTCTGGACGCCTTAAAGTAACTGTATGCTCATTTCCCAAATGAGAAACATAACTCTAAGTAAGAGGCTTCTAGATTCTCAGAGTGTGAGAAGCTGGGGAAGGACTTGGAGGTTAGACAGACAGATAGACAAACACACCGACGGACTTACATCCACATGGAGCCAGAGGCCATGCCTCTCACAGACCTCAGCAATCTCATCCAGGGGGTCAAAGGCGCCCAGCACGGTGGTACCAGAGGTGGCACAGACAAGAAACGGCACCGCCCCCTGTGGAAAGGAGCCAATCAGAAAGAGAATCATCACCACTGTTCTGAAACTCACCTTGTCGGAAGGTGTGAACATGGAATATATGAAAAACGGGCCTCCTTGGAGGTCGTGGTTGATTCAGTGAGTGCTGGGACACTTCCATACTATGTGGCCTCTGGTGATTATAAACAGGTTGAGTACAGTGAGAAAATGCTGTAACCTGGTCCTACATTGGTCCCGATCAATGGCTAGAGTCAGGAATATTGCTGTCAGGTCCCGTCCGTTGTATTCTGTCCATCAAGTTCATGTTCTGGTAATGACCCAGGTCCAAAATGGACACCACCACCGTAAATGATGGAAAGTCTCTCTGTAGGTTTATTGGATGCTCTTGAGGAGACAGTCTGCCCTTTTATAGAGCCTGCAGTGCCCCCTCTCACCCAAACAAATACAGGCAGGACTGGCAGACAAAAATCTAGCCCCAGGGGTGAATCGTACAGGCCTGTCTGCTTATTTAAGTAAATACAGCTGCCAGACGAAGATGCAGTCAAGTGCAGACACGGAACAGAGAGAAGGAAGCAATCTCCCAGGGAAGGTCTATCCATGTCGGGCAGCCTTACTCCTGTCTTGGTCCTCTCCTCACACAGCTGATGCTTGCATCAGATGCCAGGGGCCCATGGAGGAGAAAAAGGAGATCCTGGGTGTGATGGCTGTTCCTGCAAGACAGGTTTCTGACCTGGATCTTGACATGGAGATCTTGAGGTGTAGTGGCCGTGAAAATCTTAGGCCCAGGCAAGGTAATACATGCCTTTAATTCCAGGAGACTAAGGCAAGGAGATCTCTGAGTTCAAGGTCAGCCTGGGACAAAACAAGACCCAAATCCAGGCATGGTGGCACACACCTTTAATCTGGGCCACACCTTCTGCTGGAAGCCTACGTAAGGATGTTGGAAGAAGGAAGATTCTCTCCTCTTCACTGTTTGCATTTACTTGCTAGCACATCAGTTAGAATAACTTCTACAGAAGACCAGCTGAAACAACTAACCTCGTGGGACTGAGCAACTACTAGATTCTGGGACTTCCCATTCACATTGTTGAGTTAGTTGGACTACAGACTGTAAATCATCATAATAAATTCCCTTAATACATATATATATATACACATATTTAGTCCATAAATTCTGTGACTCTAGAGAACCCTGACTAAGACAATGGGCACAACACAGAGATGAAAAATAATCACGGCCAAGTTAGTCAAGCACGGTGCACACAGCAGCAGCTTCATGCCAATCAGGCAGAAAAAGAGGAGAGTGACAGGGACAATCTATAGACAACTGAGGGATTGTGGGTAGCATGAGCCCTAGGGTTTTAGAACATGAGGAATGAGACTCTCTTGTCCATTCCATTTCTTCTGAAAATTGTTTTACTTCCATTTAGCATAGTGCCAAGTTCCCCTCAGATTTTTAGTGAACTTTACTGTTATCACAATAGATGCTTATCTCCTTGCATGCCATAGTCACTTGTATCTGAACCAAACTTATTACAACATAACTGACCTTTTGATAGAAAGATGTTATTTCTCTATGAGAAGTGAGGCAGAGGGAGACCACTGGGTCCCACATCCCCCAACTGAGATGCTCAGGAATCATAGTAGGGGCACAGAATGAATCCAGTTGCCATCTGGGGAGACACCTGGGGCACACAGGATTGGATCTACCCCAACCATTTCAGAGCCGGGCCAGGAGGTGACAGAGCCCCCATTGGGGAGCCATGAGCATGGGGAATTCTTCCCTGCACTCAACCACAACTGGTTAAGTGTTTATCATGTCAGTGACCTAAACAGAATGAGAACGGGGTCAGATCAGTCATTCATTCAAAGCAACAGACAAAAAAAAGGCATTTGCTGAAGCTGTGTAAGGTGTCTTTAATGATGGGATCTTCCCCATACACTGTATGATGTTTTGACCAGCAAGAGAAAATACCCAGGTAAGCTACTGGAGGATTCTAATAAGTTCTACTCACCTATTAATTTACGTGTGTTTAATAGATCCAGAAACCATGCATTTATGTGAAATTTATTTCCTGGTGTGTGTGTGTGTGTGTGTTCCTGCCTCCTTTCCTTTCTGGTTGTTAACTATGAAGTTCAGGGAAACAGTATTGATCTCACACTGCCTGTGAGCTATATTCCATAGGAAAGTTTGTGGCTTCAAACACTCATGCTCAAAATCACCTTGGAAATAGACAGTGCTCCTACTTGCTGTACTGGTCAATAACTACTTTGTTGGTGTCCTGCAGTTTGCAATGTGTCTGTGACAATATCAAGCAAAGGTTGTTGCCTAAAAGAAGTTTTAATGGGCAGCCTTGGCTCAGAGAGCTCAACCCCAGCACAAACCCCCATGCTGATGGCTCTGTGTCAGAAGTACTGTGAAAGAAACACTGGAAAAGAGAGAAGCAGCTAAGCCACTGAGCTCCACAAACCCTTGCATCCTGTGTCTGCAAATGGATGCAAGACTGGTTGCTGGTGAATCCATACCCATGTAGGCACTGACTTTAAAGGAAACTGGGCAGAAATACCAGTGTGTCCTTGTTGCTGTCCTTTTCAACGTGCCTGAAGCAATTTCATTTTTCCAAACTTCTGTTCCTGGTCTCAGCTTCAGACTTATGTCAGTTTTGGGCTGGAGAGATGTCTCAGTAGGTAAGAGCACTGGCTGCCCTTCCAAAGGTCCTGAGTTCAATTCCCAGTACCACATGGTGGCTCACAACCATCTGTAATGGGATCTGATGCCCTCTTCTGGTGTATCTGAAGACAGCTACAGTGTACTCGCATCAAATAAATAAATAAATCGTTTTTAAAAAGAATTATGTCAGTTTAATATACATGGGATATCAAAAAACAAAAACACAAATTGAAGAAAAAAAGTAATGACTCCAGTGGAATCAGACCAACCTATGCTAGAAACATAAACTGCTAATTGTGCTTACACACTGGAGGTTGTGCTTGGGGGCGGTGCGTGGAAAACGATCTCGGAATCTTGAGAACTGGTAAATCAGGCAAGCAAAGAAGACATGGTTTTCCTCCTTGCCTGGGAAGATCATTTCCTTAGGGAAACTAAGCATCCATGAGGAAACATTCTATTTGGAGCAGAAGGCCTGCCAACGAGTGAGGGAGGGACAGGAACATGAACTGCAAACTCACTCCAGGTAATGGTCACCAGGGCAGCCAAACTCATGAGGTTGGGGTAAGAGAGGACTCAACGTAGATGGGTGGACCCAAAGGACACTAAGTTCCACTGCTCAATGCCATCACAGAAGGAGGCAGAGGGCATCCTCCCCAAGGAGAACAAGATGTAAAAATATAAAAAAATGAAAAGAAATCCTATTTGAATCTCACAGAGGTCCAAGTACCATATTCCAGGAGACACAAGGACAGACAGTGCAGAGGAGAGTCAGAATCTGTACAGCCTTAACGTGAGCTGAAACCCAGGGACACGGATTCTCCTCAAAGCAATTCAAGGCAGAAGAATAGAGGCAGAAGGATTACTATATCATATCTAAAAATCATATATATATATATATATATATATATATATATATACATATATATGAGATTTCTTTTTCTGAATTCTTCCTTAAATAAGTCAGCTACTGTTTTAAAGGGGAAAGGGAAACTTTTAGTATAAACTGAATATTTTGTTATATTAAGAAATGATTACCTTTATAATTATAGTACTATTTCAAAAGTAAGATTGCCTATACTTCACAGGTATACTCAACTAATTCTGGATAGATGGAATGATGCGGGGGTGGGGGGAGGTTGTCTCAGAATTTGGAGCAGTGAAAGGGGACTGAGCTGGAGACGGAAGAAAAGTTCACTGCATCTGCGTGTGCATTTGATGGGTGGTAAGAGGCATGCTACATCTGCTCTGTAAACTTCTAGGCCATCTACAGTGAAAAGTGGAAGAACAGAGACAGACAGACAGGCAGGCAGACAGGCAGGCAGACAGGCAGGCAGACAGGCAGAGAGGCAGACAGGCAGATGGAGAAAAGGAAGAAGGAAGGGAAGGGATAGGAAGGGGAAAGAAAGGGAACAGGAGGGGAGAGAGGAAATGGAGGGCTTGAGAAAAGGGAGGAAAGAGGAAAGACTGTGAGCCATCCAAGTAGAACCCTCAGTGTTGTCCACAATCGAGCACGCCTAGCGTCATGACAGTTCTCTTCGATAAGAAACCGTGTGGGAAGAGAAGAAAGAACATCCAAAGGGAAGCATTTGTGGCTGGTAGTAAGAAAAACAAAACAAGCAAATGAAGGGGGAAAATCTGACCCTATTTGGGAGAATTTTTACCCAGTTGAGGCTGTGAGCACGTGAGCCCCTCAGACAATGATCATGTCTACACAGACAGTGAGACAGTAACTGAAACGGTACATGTAGGTTTGAAGACACGCACCTGAAGACAACGCACCTACGACAGTAACAGATTTTTTTTAAGTATAGACTCCAAGGCCAGCAAGATGGCTCACAGAATAAAGGCAGCTACTACCAAGCCTGAAAATAAGAAGAGAATCAACTCCTAAAAGTTGTCCTCTGACCTCTCTATGTGGACCACGGCATGCACACCCCTCTCATCCCACCAAATAAATAAAATGTAATTTAATATAAAATTAAGTATAGCTTCTGAACCAGCTGTAGTAACTTAGCCTACCCCGGGGTAAAGTAATTTCACAAGCTTTGTAAAGAGAGAGTATAACAATATAAATATGATATTAAGGCTTAAAATAATGAACCCATCCATCTTCAAATGCAAACGCCTATGAGAAGAGACCATTTGCATAAACCACCTGTTTACCATGTGTCTGCAGCTCAGTTAGCAGAAGAGGAAGGGGAGAGCTGAATGGGAGGAAGGAAAGCTAGCACAGGTGCACCAGTTTGGGCCCAAGAAGCAATCTGAGGTGAACGCAACCAGCCACGTTTTCAGAGTCCTGTGTGAAGACCAGCCTTGCAGGGTCCCATCGGTGAAGCATGGTCAGGCCTGGCTTTCTCCAGCAGCAAACTCGCCAGCATCATCTGTTCCAGCAGCTCAGGAAGACAAAACATTCTGGCACAGAAGTGCTAGACTAAGAGATTCCCCAAGCGAGGACAGGGAGAGAGATCGAGACCACCTACCATGACACCCGTGTTTACGGACTCTGGCCACCCAGGATGAAAGCCCCCGAGAAATCGGAGAGCCGTGCACCAAGACATAGAACTTACGGAAGACAGCTCCCTAGTTTCCCTGCGTTAACCGTGACACGCGCTCTTCTCTCACACACTCCTACAACAGGGTTGGTGGTGTGCATTCTCTCCGCGTTCCCTGCCTCACGGGCACCACCCACGCCCACCTCTCCCAAGCCCTCACTCTCACCTCCTCTCTCGCTCGCCAGATTTGTTTCTCCAGCTCCTCCGGTATCATTTTCCCTCTGAGGGGTAGAGAGTTGAGACACTTGGTTATGTGCAGTACTTAACAGGCAAAGGTTGAGCTTTTAGAAGGCAGGCTCTCCCCGCTCCACCCGAGACGCTTCTGCCCCGGCTCCCACCCTTGTTACCTTTCATCTGTTTCTACAAAGTACACGTTCTGGGTGCCAATCCCAAGGAACGAGGCTGCTTTCTTCATAGAGTAATGACACTGAATTAGAGAGGGAGGGAGAGGATCAGAAATGAATGTAAGCACGGAACACGTATTATTTACTGTCTAAACTGCTGCTGCATGTGTCTTCATAGCCTCGGCACAGTCTTTGGAACATGATTGCATAGAAGAAAGAAAATGGTAACTGGACTGAGTTGCTTAGTGGCAGCGACAGTTGACTTTGGGGTCAAAGAAAGCAGAATTTTTGGAACCTTGAATAAATAACGAACTAGGTTTGCCAATCCAGAAAGCATTGTATCAATAAAGCCTATGCCAGCAGCTCATCACAGAAAGAAATGGCTAATGTGTGAACCCAGCTTAATGCATGGAGCAGACTTGGTCACTGAAGGTTCTTAGTCTTTTGGTGGATTCAGAAAAGTCTCTCGTGACAGTACGCTTATGGGCGAGTTAACGTAAGCTTAGAATTTAGTTCACTGCTGACCTAAAATCCTCTGAGGAGAGACAAGAAGTTATCTCAAAGATGACAAGAGAAAGGTTTAATTATTTCCTAGAGGGAAAAAATGATCAGTTATAAACAAAGATCAGACACTTGACTAATTTCATAACATTGAAATCAAGGCTCAGGTTAGCCCTATAGAAATATGGCTAGCATCACATGGATCAAAGTAACACTGACAGGTAATGGCTGTACTCCAGCATGGCCTGAATGAGGACAATGGTTGGGTCTGGCAGGTGTAGCCTATTTCCTGTTGACAATACTGGCAAGGCTGGAGACTGTTGGACCCCCCACCTCACCCTTCAAAGCCTATCCCATAATTAGCACTCCAACATGGAAGAAGGCGTTCTTTGTGTATGAAGGAGGACAGGTCAGGTCATTCTTCTTCATGCCAGAGAAACAAAGGCAATAAAGAACATTATTATACCAAAAAAAAAGTAACTTTAATTTGTAGGGAAGGATGCATTAAAAGAATAGTCATGCCTTCTCACTTAGCTTGATGTATTTCCTCAAATGTGGTCATTTTTTTCTCCTTTTGTCAAAAGGGGAGGTTTTTTTAAAAAAAAACAACTGTAAAAGTAAAATGCAGAAGGAGTCATACAACCAGGAAAAATGAGACCATCCTAAATAATTAATTTCCAAATATCAAGCAGGACACATCCCAAATGCCCGTAGGATGCATTTATTTCAGGGTGTCACAGAACATATGCATATTGGAGAGTAATAATGTACATAAAAAATGTAATTAATGTCTGAGGGCTACATCAGCCTGTGCTGGCTGGGGGCAACACTCCTGCACAACTGAGGGGACACAGCCAAGGTGAATTATTTCTCACCAGAGATGTGTGTCCTGCCAGCTATCTGAGCAGCTATCGATTTCCTAATGATAAATGCTAGCCTGCTTCCAGTGACGTCTGATGGTAAGGAAAATCACAGCCCTCTCCCCATGAGAAACAGCTCACTTTCTCCAACCAATGCTGGCTGAGCAAAAGTCTAGACTAGGAATCAGAACGGCGGCCATGGAGTTAATCCCCAGGATGTCAGGACCTGGGACAGTCCAGTCGCATCCTCAAATGCAGAGAAACAGATGTATTTTTTTTAATGTCTGCCAACTAAAAGGCAAACACCTGAGAGTTTCTGAGAAGAAGGGTCCTGAAAGTGGAGAGAGAATGGAGTGAGGCTTCAGATATGTCAACTAGTTGTGGAGAAAGGAAACCCTGGGTGTTTGGACCTGCATTTTGAGGTAAATGGTGGTTGTTTCCGTCACTGGCCATGCTGAAACTCAGCCTCCCCACAGGTTTTGTAAATCTACAGAAGGTGTAACCACCCAAGTGGTTACCAGTTTCCACAAACATGAAGCAGTGAGCCAGCGAGAGCATGGAAGTCAGTCCTGAGCTGGTGTCGCCTTCTGGTTCTTGCAAGGATGCTTTGCCTGTGACCTTGGATGCTTTTCCTAGGACCTAGGCTTTCAGGATGAATTGCTGATTGGTGTGTGCTGTGTCCAGAATACTTTGGGTCTAGTGCTGACTAATTGGATGCTCAAATTTTCAGGTAAGAAGAGCAGCAGACTGTCAGTGTTGCCATTCCAGGGAGAGAAAGCAGAAATGCTCAGGAGATTTCTCCAAGATCATAAAATTAGTCCCACTTCTAAAGATGCCAGGGTCAACGCAGATGGATGGCCTTCACTTTCATGCTCTGAACATCTTAAAGGGCACTTGATTTCCTGCTGGGAAGACCAGGTCATGGGTGTGGGGGTGCATCCATCCCACACCAGCTCAGGGAAGCATTGTATAGCCATTTCCTCTAAATGAAAACATTCCCCTAAGGCTCAGGAAGTAAGAAAGACCTACAAGACTCAGAGAGTTCCTGAAATGTACAGGACTCACAATGCCCCTCTCCAAAGTTTTAAGAGTGCTGACAGTTGCCAGGAGAAGAAACTCCCCAGCCGGCTGATTTACTTTCAAGTCATGCAGCCAACTCCAGGGATTCAACTCTCATAGGTCCTGCCCATGCTGGGCTTGGCTTTTCAGATGCTATGGACTTTGGAATACCCCAGCTGTATGTAACACCCTATCCACACCCTCACTCCTTTAAGTAACCATGGTAAGCTCACTGGATCACCAGGTAGACATATGTGGCGTTGTTTCTTTGCTGTGTCATATGTGACCTATCTGGAATGAATAGATTTTTTTGTGTGTGTGTATTCCTCAGGCAAGGTAGCACATCATAGAAGAAATACTGAGGTGCAAGGTTCAAGTAGGACCAGCCCAGAGATCAGCATCCTAGACCTCTCATTTCAATCCCTGGTGCCAGTCCTGCTTAGGAGGAATTGGTTCCAGGTTACTCACTGTCTGGAAGTTAAGTGCTTGTTTTTGACCCACGTCTTGTAGTGCCAGACACTGATCTCGGCTCTGTGCTGTTTCTCAAAAACAATCTCTGTTCACAAAGCTCAAAAACAAAACAAAACAAAACAAACAAAAAAACCTCTCACTTCATACTCAAGGCACTCATAGAAAAGTGCTAACCAAGTCACAAATACAGAATTGTGTCACTTCTCTCCACAGATCTCCTCTCGGCACCGGAAAGGCCAGCGACCGTTCAGGAGTCGACAGTGATGATCATGTTGGCCAATAACAAGAGATGAACTCAGTCAAAAAGGGGAGCATGCAGAAACACCTCCAGTGCACGATATATGCATTCCATATCTGGATATGTAACTAAGAATGCGGGGATTTGGGGCAGTGAAGATTGAGAAAATAAAAAGAATTACTGATAGGACCATGGAGCGACGGTGGGCCACTGGGTGCCCACTATCTAAACGCCTAAAGACAAATAATGACATGCAGCTGGCAACTACCCTGAGCCTTGAGGACTTTACTGAACACGACATGGTGTGATTCTGTTTTTGAGCTAGTTTGTTGATTTGTTAATAATAAGCAATGAGGGTGGTCATTAAGGTGGAAATTAAAATACCGTAGCTGCTATGACCTCAAGCAGGGAAAGGAAGAAGGTGCAAGTTGCATCAGAATGGACAGGTTGAGTCTATAACTTTGCACTCAAGGCAATGGTATGCTCATAGAGATGGAACACACTCAAGGTAACTGTGCTCACAGAGATGGGACACACTCAAGGCCACTGTGTGCTCACAGAGATGGGATACACTCAAGGTAACAGTGTGCTCACAGAGATGGGACACATTCAAGACTACAGTGTGCTGACAGAGATGGGATACACTCAAGACTACAGTGTGCTGACAGAGATGGGATACACTCAAGACTACAGTGTGCTGACAG
>NC_034599.1:108884451-108890060 GCF_900095145.1 Mus pahari | reverse complement strand
GACAGAGATGGGATACACTCAAGACTACAGTGTGCTGACAGAGATGGGATACACTCAAGACTACAGTGTGCTGACAGAGATGGGATACACTCAAGGCCACTGTATGCTGACAGAGATGGGACACACTCAAGGCAATGGTGTGCCCACAGAGATGGGATTGACATCCTGCTCTTTGGTTTTCTGAACCCATTTTCCGCTGGCATGCTAGATATCTAGGCTCTGGTTTCATAACAACTTAAGAACCTGGTGTCTTCTTGCTCCCTTCACCTAGACTACCGATCATTCCATTGTTACCTTGGATCTGAGTCTGAGATGTGTCTTGCTTTGTTACAAAAATGAGTCCAGACTGGCAATATACCAGGTCCGACCCAGCAGTCGGTGGCTGGTGTGTTCCCAGACTTATCACAGTGTGCCTGCACTGTCTGTTGGGGTGTACTGTTCAAGGGACACAGGGCAGAGAGGGTCACTTGTACCAGTCAGCTGGACCACGCCTGCTCCTGCCAGGTAAAGGAGCCCAGGCAAGAACGGCACAACTTTCCAGGGTCTCCGGGGCTTAGAATGTGGCTGCAGTTCTAGGTTGCTGGGTTTGAGGATAATTTGAGTTATGAGCCAACTGGTAACACTGTTCACAAACTGGGAAAGCAAAGCAGAGAAGTGGCATGACTTTTATAACTTTACTCAGATCATATGTGCTAGAGATCGGAATCAAACCTGGTGGCCTATCTCAAAGGCAGTGGCTCATTCACATCTTTACCTTACACTTCACTGGAGAATGAAAGAAAATGTGATAACTCTGGTGGCTCTGGACTGTGTGTGTGTGTGTGTGTGTGTGTGTGTGTGTCTTTGTGTGTATGTGTGTATGTGCACACGCATGCACACACACACACATGTATGTAAGACATCAGTAGTTACTGAAGCCTCCTGCCTTCCTCTCTACCTTGAAAGTAAATATTAAAAATAAACCTTCTATTACTCAAACAAAGCATCTTTGCAAGGAATTATGAGTAGGGAGTAGATCTGACATCAGTCATGATCTAAGTTCTAATAGAACAAGACACTTGAAGGAAAGGAAGGAGTCACAGAGAGGAAGCTAGTACTCCCTCAAATGAAATCTATGGTGCTTACACATGAGTGTGCGTGCATGCTACACACACACACACACACACACACACACACACACACACACACACACACCTTGCTGAGTCCATCTACTGTTGTACATATGTATATGTGTTTAGTGCTGACCACTTAGGGATTAGATAACCCACTAGGGGGCTTTTCCCTGGAAAAGCCTGATTCTCCCTTTCCCCTCGACTATTGGCTGTCTGGAGCTCTTCATCTAGGGGTGGAGTCTTGGCAGATCATCCCCATCCACACTGGCATGTCACCTGATGTTGTCATGGTGCTGGTCTTGTTTAAGCAATCCTATTGGTGAGATTTAGTGGGTGCAGCTCCCTGTTATATGTAGAAGACACTGTCTTACAGGAGATGTCCTGATCCTCTGGCTTTTACAATCTTTCCATGCCCCGTTTCATGAGTCTCAGGTTGTACTATAGCCTAAGGATTGCGTTGTAGATGTGCATTCGTTGAGTATCATCACCCTGTGGTCAGACTATAAATTTTAAGTGAAACTGAGTGGCCCGGGGTCACAAAACCAGAATAATCTAATTTACCTTTTAAAAGGAATACTATATCATACGAAGGCATATCAATCACATGTGGCTAGGATCAAAATCACAAAAGGAATCCTCAGGCAAGTGAACTGTTAACTAGCACATCCTCAGAAGGAAAAATGTATCCACCGTCAGGACGAATGCCTTACCTCTGCCGACGTAAAAAGGATTAATCTTGGCAAACCAGACAGGCCTTTCTCCTTGATATCAGGGCAATGTCTGTATCTAGCTAAATTCATTGCACACATGTTGGACACTGAGCCACCTGCAAAGAGAAAATTTAAAGGTTACATTTACAGCCTGAAGTCCTGACACCCCCCAAAATCAAATAGGCTGGGAAGCATTGAACTTCTAGGACTCCCCCCGTCTAACCAAAGCTCACTGTGAAAGGCACCCAGACACCCGAGATGTCTCAACTATGTTCTCCCAAACGTCTACAATTTCAGACCTTTTATCTCAGAAAAGAGGCAAATTTAGGCCTATCCTTTTGGCTTAGGACCTTTTTTCCCCCAACTAAAATGTTGAACCTTTCAGCCTGAACTTAGGATGATAACCAAAGCTGTATTGTTTATGATACCCTATTTGTCACCTCTTTGGTGGAGCTGAAATGGAAACACATGCTCATCTCCAGCCCCAGAAAAACACTCTAGAATAAACTAAGATGCTCTGAAAGATCTTCTGATAAAACATTGCCCTAGAAACACAGAGGATTTAGCAGTAACTCTCTAAGCTCCCAGCAACCGAGGAAGTCCCTTGTGTTAGATAAAAATCTTAAGTGTTCAATATGTACATCCTAAATTGTAGACATCCCATTTGTTAAGCTTGCATATGATGACTTAGCATTCATGCAAATTTCTATCACACTGTGAAAAGGTGTTAGTCAGCTTCATGGTCTGCCAACATTTTGGTCTCATGTATGCTGCAAGGAGAGGTTCCAACACTGAATAGATGTGTAGATGCTCCTAGTGGGAGGGTGATGGAGGTCACCAGCAGTACTCACCTGGGTTAAATATTCCATCCCCTTCTTTCCAGCCAACACATTCAATCATTTTCTTCAGAACCGCCTCTTCCACTAACAGAAACACTGGGGACACCTCATACGTATAACTAGACAGATATAAAAAACACTTCACTTCTATGACTAGAGTCAAAACATCCCTTTGGGGGTCCCAAGGAAGGCACAGAGTGAGTTCCACAAAACCCAGTGGCTGCCAAGTGTCAGAAGTCTCTGTAGATCCATCCCTTGGAACTAGAGAAGACTCCACTGGCAATACTGCTACTACTAGATAAGGTTAAATGTCCATAGCCTTGGGGAGCTACTTCAGGAACCTTCAATTCCATAGGAAATTAAAGCAGGGAATCATCTATGTGTTAGCCATAAGAAATGGCCATGCCATGTTTGGACATCTAGTAAATTGGTTGTTAAGACTAACTAAAGAGGAGCTATTGTCTTGGTAGCCATGTTCTAGTTAATTAGTACAAGTATACCATCTCTATGTGGAAGTTCTGAGTCCTAAACATGGCTTCTTCTATCACATTAGCTCTATCTGCACAGGTAGGGAGTGTTCTATGAATAACTCTCATTGTGTGATGGTTTTAGTGCCAAGTTCTGCCCTGATTTCTTCCTCTAGTCAAGGACACCATCATCAGAGAGTCTTGCTATTGTGGCCTTCTGAGGATCACCTCAGCTGAAGGAGCAACCATATAGCCACACTCCTCTCTTGGCATTCATATTTGGTACCTAGTCCTTGTAGAGATTTCTCTGGGGTCAGTCGAGAATGTCACTAAGACTATACCAGTCTGACCTGCATCCTTGCCCCTCCCTGCATGTTTTTCCCACACTCTCCCCCTCCAATCCCTCATGTTGATCCCATGTGTTTAATACACATCTGCCCAGAGCAGCTTCCCAGCTCCAGAGTAGTACCCTGAACTCCATCAGCTATATTAGTGTTTATATTACTATACTACATATGTATACACACAATGCCTGGCTATGTGATGTTTAAGTCTCTTCTCTCTCCAGATAACTAAGAGTCACTAAATAGCTCCAACTTCCTTTACAATTAGATGACTGTACACTAATTAAATTGTATGGAATGAATGTATACATATGTAGGCTTGGCAGACGCATTAAAGTTTCTAGTTGTAGAGTTTTTTGATATAACTATTTTAACATCTGGAGGGAAAGGCAAAAAGAACCAAACACCTACTATGTAATGTCTGCCTGGGTGCCAAGCACTCTATAGGTCCTCTTAAATATAAGACAGGTTAATAGTTCCACCATGGTGTGAAACCACTTTCTATACACAGACAGTGTGAAAGTCTATGCATATTTTCGGGGGTTGAAATACAGATAAAATAATCGTTCAATTTGTTGTGAGTCTATTACTAAAAATTGTCTCAATTCTATTCTGGGAATGGCTATGCAGATGGAGGCATGGGGGGCGTGACACAAAGGCAGGCACATTCTGAGTGGATAGAGCAGTGGGGCAAAATTCAACACATCATAGACCTCTAAATGTACCATGCCAAGTAATCCAAGAAAGACGTTCCAAAACCTAAGAGCAGAGATCTGGAGAGTGGGATTCAGCTGTCCTCTCTGCCTGTCTGAGTCTTCCAGCCCTGGAAGATGGAGCCTATGTCTGTCCTCCAGAGGCAATGTCACGCCCATGTGCTCACCCCTGACATCTCTGGTGCTAATTCACAAACTGCAGTCTTCACTCTGGGCAGGCACACTGTCCTGGTCACATAGTCCCTCCCCTATGACTTCCTACCATACCTGTCCTCTTGGCTTTCTCCTCCTCCCTCCCTCCACCATGGCTGATTCTCTCCCTCCTAGCCATTAGAAGTTCTGTGTCTTCAAGTCTTGGTTCTGAGACCCTGAGTCCCTCTCTTTCCTCAGTCTCTGTCCTCATGATTATCGTTTTCTACCCCGGCTGCTCACTAAAGTCCTTATATCCACACAGCTCGTGCATTTCATCAGTCTGCTCGGACCCCAGGGGTCCTCAGGTTAGTTCCAATAAATAGTCAGGGTTGGGAATCACTAGCTTGGGGCATCTCATCCATGCCCACTATTTCAAAGGCAATTTCCTCCCAGTCTCTTTCACATCTCTACCTTTCAAAATCCATATCAGAATTCCAGGCCCCAGAATCTCTCAGTGTGGCTAACTATCTCAAACTCATTGCAAATTCATTAGTTCCCAGCGGAAATGGAAATTTTGATATTGCCTCATCCACTGCACAGCTGGGAACTGGTGTTCTCTTAAAATGTCTGGTGCACAGCTACGAACCCAGAAACAAAGGGTGGAAATCCAGACATTAGCTGAGAAACTTCTCTGACCCCCATTTCCAAGATCCAACACTTATTCGCTCCTTTACATGCTATCTTCTAAGTGTGTGCACGCATGTATATGCCTGTCTCTGTTTGGGCACAAGCATGAGGAGTTCAAAGGTGGTTTGTGGGACAGGGTCTCACAGGGACCTGGTGTTGTGAATATGACTATACTGGCTGGTCACCAGGGGCCAGGAATCCCTCTCCACCTTCCCAATGCTGGGACTACAAATGGATGCTTGTCTACCAAGTGCCATAATGATGGAGCAATACTTTGGTGCTTCAGCTTTGTTTGTTTGTTTGTTTTTTGTTTGTTTGTTTTTTGAGACAGGGTTTCTCTGTATAGCCCTGGCTGTCCTGGAACTCACTTTGTAGACCAGGCTGGCCTCCAACTCAGAAATCCACCTGCCCCTGCCTCTGCCTCCCGAGTTCTGGGATTAAAGGCGTGCATCACCACGCCCAGCTGGTGCTTCATCTTCTAAACCCCAAGTCCAAACTGCTAACATCTCTCATCTGGTAAAGGAAATATCCTCTTAATTCATTCCATATAATCACTCAGATTTCTGTGTGTGTGTGTGTGTGTGTGTGTGTGTGTGTGTGTGTGT
>NC_034599.1:108873789-108884396 GCF_900095145.1 Mus pahari | reverse complement strand
AGAGAGAGAGAGAGAGAGAGAGAGAGAGAGAGAGAGAGAGAGAGAGAGAATGTATGTGTGTGGCATGATGGGCACATGAAGACCAGAGGGCAATCTTTCCTGATTGATCTCCTCCTCCCACTTTGTTTGAGACAGTCCAGCTTAACCTGGGTGACACATTTCTCAGATGTGTCAGATCATGGACACATGTGTTATTGCATTTGATTGGTATGTGAGCTCAGGGATTTGAACCCAGGTTGTCAAGCTTATGCACTAAGCCATCTCCCCATCCTCCCGGAAATTTTTTTTAGGGCTTCCAATGTTTGTGGAGTGGTTCATGTGCATGTTTCCCTGGCTCAACATGTCAGCTTCTCTCAGTCTTGTTTCCCCTGTCACTCTGTTGGACACACCCACACTGACCTTTCAACAAAGAATGTCATGCTGCTCCCACCACAGGGCCTTTGTACACTCTGTTCCCATCACAGGGCCTTTGTACACACTGCTCCCACCACAGGGCCTTTGTACACACTGATCCCACCACAGGGCCTTTGTACACACTGCTCCTACCACAGGGCCTTTGTACATGCTGCTCCCACCAGTTGGAACTTGTCTCTCTCACCTGCTTAACTCTTACTCATCCTTCTCTTAGCTGTCACCTTTCCTCATATAAGACTTTCCTGGGACAAACATCTCCATTTATAGTATAACACACCTGTCTCTCTGGTGTGAGTTTGGATTTTGTGTTCATTCACATTAGGGCCATTTAGTCTGCACCTTTCTTTCACCAGACTTTATAACTTCTAATGATAGCATCAAAGGTGTATGTGTGTGTGTCTTTGTATGTGTGTCTGTCTGTGTCTGTTTATGTGTCTATCTATATCTGTCTATGTGTGTGTCTATTTGTGTGTAATCTATGTCTGTCTGTGTGTGTGTCTGTCTGTGTCTGTGTGTGTTTATGTGTGTCTGTCTGTCTCTGTGTGTGCTTTTGTCTGTGAGTCTGTGTATGTCTAACTGTCAGTGTGTCTGTTTCTCTCTCTCTCTCTCTCTCTCTCTCTCTCTCTCTCTCTCTCTCTCTCTGTGTGTGTGTGTGTGTGTGTGTGTGTGTGTGTGTGTGTGTGTGTGTGTAAATCAGAGGAAACCCTTGAGCATGGTTCTCTAGTAGCCACCCACTTGTTATTTGATGCAGGGCTCTCACTGGCCTAGAATTTACTAGAAGGCTCATCTGGCTAGCCAGGGGCTCCAGGGAACTTCCTGTCTCTGCCTCTTCGAACTGAGATTAAGATGTGTCTGCTTTACCCTTGGGTTCTGAGGGCTGTACTCTGGTCTTCATACTCGTGAGGCAAGCACTTTCCCAACTGACCCATCTCCTCAGCCCAAGACTTGTTTTTGTTGAGCCGCTAATGTGTAGCACAGCCCTGTCTTGTCTTGCAGGAGTTAGTAAGAGTTGCTTAACCACGTCTCTCTGTTTGATTGATAGGTGTACCTGGCATTCTCTCACAGCTTAACCTGGCAGAAACACCTCCTCCAACATGGCTTGGAGTCCTAGGGCTCTGACACTTCTCACGGTTAGACAGGTCATTACAGTGAAAATCACGAAAGGCATTCTCACGAGTTAGCCGCCGTCTCTAACCTCTGGTCACACGGTACTTACATGCTTGGATTCAGTGCCTCTGTTATAATCCGGGCCGCCAAGGAGTAGTAATCAAGGCCAGCATAGAGCTGGTTGAAAAATCTTGGATGGTCTGTAATAGGAAAACAAAGCCTTCACTTTCACAGCGACGGGGCCTCAACGGGTCTTTCACACAAAGGTCAGCCCAGTGAGATTCCACGTAAAGGACTCTCAGAGTCAGCATAGACATCTATAGAATAGAGATAGGGATTTGCTACACCAAGGAAGGGCTCTCAACTGAGCAGAGCCACAAAGGGCCTCTCAGTTCTAGATATGGTCTGAGCCTACTCTGGGTGAGTCGGATTTGTGGACCTTATTATATGTAAATACATATCAATTTTAAAAGTACTTAGCATATATACAAGAAAAACTGTTAAGGTTCCTTTTCTGTGTATGGATTTGTGTACATGTTCATGCATGTGTTTATGTGTGTGTGCACAGGTCTATGTATGCACATGCATGTGTACACATGTGTGTGCCCCTACAGGCCAGAGGTTGGTGGCAGATGTCTCTCTCAGTTTCTCTCCACCTTAGTTTAAGATGCAGTCTGTTATTCCACCCTGAGCTTGCCCATTCACCTCTACTGGCTGACCAGTGGGGTCCTGTGATGGGCCTGCCTATCTCCATAGCTGAGTTTAGAGCTGCGTGAAGCCTCACCTGGCCTTTAAGGTGGGGACCAGGAAGGTAGAACTCCAGTTCTCAAGGTTGCACGGCCAGCGAGTTGTCAGAGGACCCATCACCCCCTGTGGTCCCCTTCTCCCACCCCATGAAGTGCATTGGCGTAACTCTTTCTCCGTATCAACATTTCTCAGTAAAACTGGAGAGATTGAGAGCTTTGCTTTAACTTCCTTCCTGTTTCTCCTGCTATCCATAGCCTCCTGAGCCCCTGAGAAATGGTCCCTAACACCATTTCCCCCAGTGTCACAGATTTCAAGTGTTCACCCATAAGTGGCAGTCAGGGAGTGGCCTTCCTGTTCCTCCTGAGGCGCAGCCTGACTGGCAAGAAGCAGATGGGGTGGCAGCTGTGACTCAGCGCTCAGTTCAGACACTTCCGGATTCAACCTACTTCAAACTCCATCTTTAAAATCTTGTTTGTCACAGAGTAGGAGCCTCCCCCCTCCCCTTCCCCCTTTCCCTCCCCCAACTCCACAGCCCTCACTCCCATCCTTACTTAAAAGGTCTCATAAAAGTCCCCAGCTTTCCAAGTGTGAATCTTCACACCAAACGCCAGGCTAAGCAGCTTGACATTCTCAGAGATGAGAAACACAACATGATAAGAGGCACAAAGGCAGGAGCCTTTCTAATTTGGGACGTGTGGGAAAATGGGTTTGGTTATAGAATTGAATGGGGGTCCCCCCCCTCTCCTTCAACCGTGGGTCCAAATCGAAGCAAATGCCTTTTCAATTAAGCATAGAAAACTCACTCTGATCTGGCAGAGATAACCAGACATCTCTACAAGTAATTTTAATAGGCTTTTTTTTAAAGTTCTGCGTTAATTTATGATTGATTTCCATGGTAACATTATGGAAAATACTCAGTAAACTGAAAACAATCTACTGCATTAAATGTCACTCCCGACTTCTGACAGGCACTGTAATAATGAAGGAGGTGTCTCTGCTTAGGAGATTCTGACTGGGTTTTAGATATATGCGCCAGGCTTTCCCAAGGGAACTTAATCCAATTATTTTTAGTCAGGATTTTATGGTGTTCTTTCCACTAAATTTAGTTCAGTGTTGGAATTCACAGAACATAATGCCTGTGTAGATTAAGACACTGGATTACCTTCTCAGAACTGGAAAGTGTGCACATTTCAGAAAAGCAGCCCTGCCTCCCCCTTTGAAACATCTTCCTTGGGTATTTGTCCTATGGTAGCAATCAGGCTCGTGACACAGCACCACTGATTACTGAAAGCCACAATAGTGATGGCATTCGTGTGAAAATCACAACAAAACCTAACATTTACTGGTTTGGGTTTTTGTTTTTTTTTTTTTTTATGAGTCTCAAATGTCCAAGCTATCCTTGAATTCACTACATAGCAGAGGATGACTTTGAACTCCTGGTCTTCCTGCCTTCATCTCCTGAGTGCTGGGATTATAGGTGTGAGCCACCATGCCTGGTTTATTCAGTGACAGGAATAGAACCCAACTGAGCTGTATCTGCAGGCCTCCTATTTCTTTTATATCTGCCTAGAGATTTTAATTTTTTATTTTGATTCTGGAAGATTTGATTAAATAAGTTGGTAATTAGAAGCCAAGAGTAGACAATATCCTCTAAATAAATCTATTTTTGCACTTTTCCTTCCTTCCTTCCTTCCTTCCTTCCTTCCTTCCTTCCTTCCTTCCTTCCTTCNCTTCCTTCCTTCCTTCCTTCCTTCTCTCCCTCCCTCCCTCCTTCCTTCCTTTCCTTCCTTCCTTCCATCCTTCCCTCCCTCCCTTCCTTCCCTCCTTCCCTCCCTCCCTCCTTCCTTCCTTCCTTTCTTCCCTTCTTCTTCTTTCTCCTTCTCCTCCTCTTCCTCCTCACCCTCCCCTACCCTCTCCCTCCTTCCTCTTCTCCTTCCTTCTCCCCCTTCTCCTTCCTCCTCCTCTTCCTCCCACTCTCCCCTCCTCCTCTTTCTCCTCGTTCCCCACCTCCTCATCCTTTTGGCATTCTCTGGGCCACAGACACATTTTTAAGTCCCATAACATAGTTACATAATCAAAATAACATCACAGTTTACTAACTAATACATAGGAACTATCGTGGAAATCTTGGCTACCTGTGGAGGACAAAGATCGAGAAGGAAAAGACAGGGATCCCAGGGCTCACACATTAACTGATTCCTTGACAATTGTTCTGCCTTGAAAACAAATCTGTGTTAGGGATGAGAGGGACTCACATAGAAATCTGCATCAGAGCCACGGTTTGCTTGACCCATGTATCTTGTGCTTTACACACTGGAACCCTCGTGTTTACTAAGAGGTGAATGGCAGGCTAGGTCTGGGACATGACAAGGCCTTACTGGTTTTGACGCTGAAGTGGATGACATCTTGGCAGAGTTTCAGCAGTTTGTCCTGTGACTCGCCTGTGTCCCTCATTTCCAGGTCAAGGAGCTGCCTCAGCTGCTCAGGGGGCTGCCACTCGCATACCTGGAGATGGAGTGATAGCTCACGGTTAACCGCGTTCCCCGGGGAGCCCAGGATGGGGGCACTGGAAGAGCCAGAACTCTGTCCCCAGGTAGTTCTGAAAGAGCAGAGGACATGTGATCCCCAGGTAGTTCTGAAGGAGCAAAGGACACGTGAATTCAATTCTCAGGGCCACAGCCCATCTCTAACGGAGCTGCGGGAGGAGTGTGGATCCAGTGGGGACCAGAGTGGTCCGTTCAGACCTCCTAGGAGAACCAACATGAGACTGGTGACAGATGTCAGGACAGAGTGAGGCAGGCTGAGATGGGGTACGACTCACAGAATACTCCAGGTGGAAATGACACAGGCTGGAAGATCAGGCCGCCTGCAGCATCTAAGATGTCATGGAAGCGTGCTAGGTCCACAGCATAAATCAGAGGAAAGAGAAAAGCATCCCAGAAAGCGAGACACTGTCCCAGAGCATCCTCTCTTCCTTCCCCACACAGTCTGTCAGCCCAGCTGCCAGAGCAGGCCTCTCTGCCTCAAACCATTTCCACATATTTCTGCTCAAACACCTTCACCTACTTCCCAGCTTCATCAAGATCAACGTAGAAGAAAGTATGGAGATATAAACTCATCCCGTGTGTGCTGTTTCTCTGCCTGCATTTCTTCTCCAGCACGCCTACTGCCTGACTAACTAACCTCTCTATTCCTCGGACATAGCAAGTTTGCACACACTGCTGGGGTCTCCACATGTTGCGTCGTCCTCTGCCTGGAATGTCCCTCGCTCACCCACCTATCTAATAATGTGTTCCTCCTTTTGTATATCTTTGCTGAAATGTTTCAATTATCATTCATTGATAATTTTGTCAGTTAACATTCCCAGCTGCCCATGACCCAGGCATGGCAACCCTCTCCACTTCCTTCGGCTCTCTGTTTCCCATAGCAGGCATCACCAAGCTAGCCACTCATCCATTACATCCTACACAGTCACCACCACGGGGCTGAGACAGGGGCTCGTCAATCCATGCAGACTGATCATCGTAATTTCAGAGCTCCTCAGTAAAGAAGGGCCGGGGTCAAGTTTAATGGTGGTGAAGGGGTTATGGAAGGGTGTGTTTGGGAAAAGGCGGAAGCGTGAGTCTTAAGTGGAGGCTTAGTGGAGATGTATGGAGCAAGCGAGTGAGTAAGTGGAGAGGGGTAGATCAAGGTGGGCTTTATCAAACTCTTGAGAAGGATCAGAAATAGAACTCTAGGCTTCCTAGGAGGACACCCCAGAGGAAGGTGCTCACAGCTCAGGGATTCCTGGATGACATCGGACAGCACTTACAGAATAGCGTGGCAGGAGTGACCTCTGATAGGGAGGATGATATCAGGGAAGAAGGGAGACCTTCTAGCATGGTTTAATGGGGGCTCAAGCCAAGAATAAATAATAAGCCAAGAATAAAGAGCATCCAAAGAATATGCTGCCAAATGATGCTGCAAAGCCAAGTGAAGGACCAACAAGCCCTCAGGGAATTCATCACCACGGAGGTGTTCTTGGCACTGGCAATGTGACTAGAGAGGTGGGGGTGGAGGTGAGATTAGGGTGGACTGGAGAGGTAGGAGGTGAAGAAAGAGAGGGAGGGACTTCAGACATCTTTATAAAGCTTGGTGGTGGAGAGGAGGGGAGGGGAGGCTGAGGTGAGAGACCAGGGAATAGAAGCGGGCTAGAAGCCAGGTCGGTGGGAAGTGGAAGAAGCCAGAGGAGCTTTCTAGCTGCGTGAGAGGTGCAGAATCCAACTCTCATGATGCCTGCCTGCCAGACAGAGGTGAGTCAAACAGGCCTGAGACTACCCACAAGAATGGCATGGGCACATGAGTCTCAAGGGAACACGGATGAGGGAAAACTGTCTTGGAGGCTGCTTAAGACAGACAACCATCTGTACAATTTACCAGGCCCAAGAACTGTAGAGGCAGAAAGAAGAGTGGATGGTGGGAGCTTGAGGGGCTGGAATGGGCAGGCTATAGGGAACACAGAGGAATCTGGGGGGATGGAATTGATGCGTGTGCTTGTGCGTGTGCATGTGCGTGTGCGTGTGTGCATTTGGGATTCTTGAGCTGGACCACAAAGTCTCTCCCATGGGTCTCCTGTGTCATCTGTCTTTCTCAAACTCTTCTACAAGAGCTTGCTCTGAGCGCTTCTTGCCCTTCTGCAGTGTTTGCCAGCTTTCTTTACTGTCCTGAGCAATAGAATCACCTGTGCAACTCCTCTCAGCCTTCCTAAAACCCATGCTCCCTTAACACTCTACGTCAGGGCGCAGCTCCCATGTGAACCTTCCAAAGCTCTGCCCCAAACTCACTGCCCTCTCACCGGGACCCCCTATTCTCTTTACAAATGAAACTTGACCATTCTAGTTGGATTATAAAGTCATTTTGAAACCAGGCCTTTATCTCGTGTTTCTTTATTTCCTCGAGGGCTCAATTTAATGCCTTTCAAGTAGCCAGCATTCAGTTAACATTTAATTACTGAAAAAAGAGAGTCAAGCTTTAAAAAAAAAATACAACTTAGCCAGACATGGTGGCTCACATCTATAATTCCAGCACTCAAGAGGCTAGAGGAAGGGAGACCAATTTCAGGCCAGCCTGGGCTACATAGATCTTATCTCAAAAAACAAATCCAATCAGTATATCAGTAATGACGGGGTGGGTCCCCTGAGACTCTACCCCAGCAGAGAAAATAATGGCAGCTGATGGACGATGAAGGAGATTCTGTCTCTCTGGGGGGTGTGGGTACTGACAGTGTCTGTGCTGCAGTGGACAGCCAATCCTGCACACAGAAGCACGAGAGTAACATAAGTTGGAGTAACTAGGCTCGTAAAAGAAGTGAAGAAGAAGAGAAATAGGAGGAGGAGAGGGAGGAGGAGGAGGAAGAGCTGCAGCAGCAGTAGGAGGAAGACATACAACTGAGAATGGACGTGGGGGTCATTCTGTCAGGAGCTGGAGGGAAGAGTGAGGCGGACAGGATCAGAACTGCAAAGGGGCTGGAGAGATGGCCCAGTGCTTAGGAGCGCTGATTGCTCTTCCAGAGTACTTGAGTTTTACTTCCAGCATCCACATGGCCATTCACAGCTGTCTATAACTTCAGCTCCGGGGACTCTGACACCGCCTTCTGGCCTCTGTAGGTACTGCATACACACGGAGCACAGACATACATGCAGGCAAGCACTTATACACATGCATATACATTAAAAGTATAATAACTGCATATTTCAAAAAAGGTCATATATGTGTTTGAAACTCACAAAGAATAAATATATCTTTTAAGGCATACTAAATAATAAAACCCAAAAGTTGCTGTCGGGGAACTGTGCTGCTAACCAAACAAGATTCAAAGTATTTCGGGGACGTGCAGAGAAGTCTGATACTAAATTATAAATGTGAGAATAAGTAAAAGCCACCATCAGTTCTGTCCCGAGCCTGACTATTTCTGTCCACGTTCAGAGATCATGACAATCTAGCCTATTAGTTTTCTAATTAGTGACCTACATCTCAGAATAAACACCATCATCTTTGAACTCAGTGATAAACGGCATCTATTTGCTACTAATACAGCTGGATGGGAGATCTCTCCTGTGTCCATTTCCTGGTAATTCAATTTCAACAGATGGAGTGACTGGGATGATAAGAGGCCATGCAGCTCTTGTTCCTGGGGTGTATGGAGAAGTTAGGACTATGAATGCTGAAGCCATGCCACTTGCATTTAGCCCCAGATAAATGTACTAGCATGTGATGAGGGTGAGACACAGGGCCCTCGCTTCCTCCTTCCTTTCTAAAACAGGGACAATAACATGTCTGCTGTTTGTGGGATCATGTAATTATCGAGTGTGTGTGTGTGTGTGTGTGTGTGTGTGTGTGTGTGTGTGTAACTGTATGTTCATATGCCTGCTTGTATGAATAAAGGCCAGAGGACAACCTTTCCTGTCATTCCCTATGTGTTTTCTTTTTACCTTTTCATTGACATCCGTAGCTTTCAAAACCACTTCTTCCATTATGAGCCTACAGGCTTCTTCAACAAATTTTTCTCCAGCTTTCACATCTGTTTGAGGCCCATTAAGTACAACCCCATCCACGAAGATGGGGATCTTCTTACCAGGGGTCATCTCCTTCTGGCCACTGTCTCCTAGGAGGGCACAGAGAGAGTGGGTTTGAGAGCTCACATAATGAAACACAAAGAAACCAATCAAAGATTCCACAAATGGTTTATTTTCACTTACATATTTACTTTAAGCTCTCCCATATGCCTGCATTGTATGTTGAGCATGCTTCCCCTCAGACCCCTGCCCTCCCTTCCTTGCCCCTGTCTGCTCCTGTCAGTCTCCCTGTCCTGTGCATGTCTTCTCTTCACAGGTGACAGTACCCTGTGCAGTAGGGATGCTCATGTAAGAAGTCCTACAAAGCTCACATTTCACAAGATAGGTGAAGCCATCTTACGGTGCGTACTTCTTCCTATTGGGCAGTGAGAGTCCATGGAGTAGAGAGCCAGTCCTTCAGTACTATGCTAAGTCTGACCCCAAAAGGTTGCCAGTATGTACAGTGCCCATGCTCAATGGCAAAGTTCAAATACAGTGCCTTCTGTAGGAGAGAGATGTCTTACAGAACAATGCTCTCAAAGACAGTGAGATTCTTAGTGACATTCTCACAGGGGCACAAATGATTGGCACACGATCCTTCCCTTAGACACTCCCCTGCTCCCACAACAGCAGAAAAGGAGTGGCAGAGAGAGCTGGTCATTTGAAGAGAGAGAAGAGGAAACAGTGCTTCAAACCCGGCTGTAGATAATTCTGTGCTTAATCATCCTCGAGTTCTGTTTGCTCGCTCGCTCGCTCACTTGCTTGCTTGCTTGCTTGCTTGCTTGCTTGCTTGCTTGCTTGCTTGCTTGTTTTGAAGGTAACTTTGGATCCCCCTGTCTCTACCTTCCTGTGCTAAGACTGGAGTGCACACCGCCATGCCTAGTTGATGCTGGTTAGAGATGGATCCTGGGGTCTGTGCATGCTCAGACAACCCACTCTACCAATGGAGCTCCACACCCAGCCCTCATCCCTGAGCACACAAAGCATATATTTGTTTAAACTTTCCGAAGCTGTTTTATTAAGCAGAGAGATCATGTAACAGGGGCACACGCCCCGAGCCTTGTGTAAACTCAGCATCCTTTGGCCCCAGGAAGCAACACTGCAGGGGTAAAGAAAAAGGCGCCCAGTCACATACACATGATTTTCCCAAGAAAGCAAGGCTGTACTTTGAAATTGGAATACCAAATAGAATTCTATAAAACCCCATCTCATATTTGATGTCTCTGAATCACAGAAGAAGCCCGAAGGGTCATCCAGGCATCTTCAAGAAAGTAAACACTGAAATCTTCAAAGGCAGAGAGCTAGTCACCACCTTCATCGAGGACAGGCTCCATCAGCATCTTTCTCTAAATGGAGGTCCCCTCACCCTTCAAGGGCAGGTGGGTCATGGGCTGTTTCCCCAGGAGCTAATTTCAAAGTCTTCAGGGAAGAGAGTTCCTTTACTTTCCAAAAGTGTTTTGCTCGCCATAGGGGAGGGCTACAGGGCCAGAGAATGCCCTGTGGCCCATGTGACTCACCCCCCAAAACATTACCCAACACGTATGGAAAAAAGACTCATACAAGCCATGCGTGGTGACTCGTGCACTTGGGAAACTGAAGCGGGGAGGGGGGCAGTTTACAGGACTTTGAGGCTAGCCTGAGCTACTTCATGAATTCCCAACCAGCCAGGGCTACAGAATAGTACCTATGTATTGAAGAAAGAGAGGGAAGGAGGGAGGGAGGGAGGGAGGGAAAGAGAGGAGGGGG
>NC_034599.1:108869694-108873714 GCF_900095145.1 Mus pahari | reverse complement strand
AGGAGGAGGAGGAGGAGGAGGAGGAGGAGGAGGAGGAGGAAAGTGTCTTAGTCAGGGTTACTATTGCTGTGATGAGGCACCATGACCAAAGCAGCATGGGGAAGAAAGGGTTTATTTCACTTCAACACCACAAACAGTTCAACACTGAGAGTAGTTAGGGCAGGAACTGGAAGGAGGAGCTGATTCAGAGGCCAGAGAGGAGTGCTGCTTACTGGCTTGCTCAGCCTGCTTTCTTATAGAGCCCAGGACCACCAGCCCAGACATGGCACCACCCACAATGCACTGGGCCCTTCCCCATCAATCAAAAAATTTAAAAATTAATTAAATTTTTTTTTAATTCCCTACAGGCTTGTCTACAGGGGATTGAGGCTCCCTTCTCTCCAGTGACTCTGTCAAATTGACGTAAAACTATCCAGCATAGAAGGAAAGAGGAGAAAGGGAAGGAAGGTTTAGGGAAAGGAGAGAGAAAGAGAGAGAGACAGAGAGAGAGAGAGAGAGAGAGAGAGAGACAGCGCTTTAGGAACAAGCTCAAATCCATTGCATGAACACACATCATCTTATAGTTTAACCATATTTCCCCCCGCAAATCATTTTTAACTTAAAGGACTATTTATTTTTTTTTATGTAAATGGGTATTTGCTTGGATTCGTGTGAAGCTGCCATGCGGTGCTAAGAACTGAACCCAGATCCTCTTCAATAGCAGCCCTTGCTCTTAAGCACTGAGCCATCTCTCCAGCCCTCCCACCTCCCATCTTCTTAAGGGTGAAGAAGTAATACAAACATTTCATCCTTCATCTTCATCTTATGTCTGAAGTCTTGGTTTGAATGACTTCCTATGTCAGAAGCATTGCGCTGTTCCCTTGAGCTCCTTCCTACCCTCTGTCCCGGGAAAGATGTTGACAAAGTGCACAGTGAAGAGGCTTCCTCAGTGGCTTCAGTGCCTTCAACCTCTCACAAGGGCAGGGCAAGCCCAGCCTGAAGGCAGGACCTGAGCAGGCTCAGACTCTACAGCTGGACATGTGACCGGTGGTTCAGTGAACCTGGAAATCCATGTCTCAGGAGGCTGGCTACTTACCCAAAATAGACTTCCACAGAAATCACTCTGGGTGCCCAACCCAGATGTCCAAAGCGAATTTACCACAAGCTCGTATTTGATCGCATTATTTTTCCCTAGACACAATCCTCTCTCCTTTTTATAATCCCTGGGTTCAGTTAGCTGTGGAAATTTACAGAAACAATTTCAAAAAGGTAATTTCAGCCCTGGGCCTCTCTGAGTAGCTCACATTCTAAATCCACCTAAATACGCTCATGGCCTGTTTTCAAAACTAAAATGTATGTGGTTTTGAAATTTTTCTGTGCTTTCTGAATGTGATGCTCAAACAATATTTTCCTTCCTTCCTTCCTTCCTTCCTTCCTTCCTTCCTTCCTTCCTTCCTTCCTTCCTATCTATCTATCTAATTATATCTGTGACAGTTTTCTCCCAAAAGTTCAATGTCATGGTAAATATCTGAAACCAGATACAGCTTTTTGAGCCATTATTCACAGAGGTAACGGATGGATTTGCCTTGGACAGACATCTGGAGTTTGGGAGAGGCGGGGTCTGCAGTTCCTGGCTCTACCTTGATTTCCAGTGGAAACTGTGTGTGTGGTGGAGGGTGGGGGAGGTGCCAGATGCCCTCCACTTATTCTGCACTGGAAAGGCTGTGGTGAATTTGGGTGAGGGCAAACAGAGGGAGCCCCAGTGGGGAAATGTTTTACATGGAAATGCCTTTCAAGGGAAGGATCTTTCCTCTCAGAGGGAGAAGAAAGTTTTCTAGGTTTTAAAAATAAAGTAGGAAAGAGGGCAATTATTCCAGGAACTGTGGTTATGTCAGGAGGCAGTGCTATTATTACACACACAGAAAATGGAGCTTTCTTTTTTTCAACCTCATTAGTGGGATTTCTGGCTTTTATTGCACAGGGATTAAGAGGAGTTCTTTAGCCCTCCTGGGTTCTCTCCCTCTCCCTCCCTCATAAAACATGTCAAACGCCCATTCACAAACAGGGTAACATCAGCACAGCCTTCAAGGTGGGCAGCACTGTTACAGAAATCCCTGTCCTTCGCAGAACGGATTAGGGACCCTCTCCAGAACAGAGTGGAGATCAGGGCTGCTCTGTGGCTGCATCTTATTCTGCTGATGGTTGAGACAAGGCGTTTCTCCTGCATGTTCTGGAACAGAGACACCTTGGCATCTCTGATGGACTGAGCCATGTCTGCTGCAGATGCTCATCGGCACTTTCTTCCCCATCCTCACAGTTAATCAGATTGATAAAGAACTACATGTTAAAGGAATCCCACATGAAGGACATGCTCAGCACCCCAGTTTTTCCACCTGAGTCCCAACCACCACCAAAGACTTGGATCACTGCAGTTGTCCCCCAACCTAGCCTAGCTCTATGGCTGTTCTCCACACAGCAACCCCAACATTCCTGTAGGGGAACAGGTGACAGTGTGTACTAAGAGGTTCGTGACTCCTCCTTGTATTAAAGCTAGTCTGCATTGTCATGATGCCCTCCCTGCCCCACACAAGTCCTGTCCCTGCTACATCATTGACTTCAGACTTTGTGTCCACTATTGTGTTCCAGGCTCTCCCAGATCCATCATCAAGTGCTTTACTGTCCTTCAAGCCTCCCCTTGAATGTCAGTTTCTTGGGATGGTGGTCCTTGACTCTAGGTGTCATAGCAACCACATATCCGTGGCTGCCTTTTTCTTCCTTGACTCAAAAGCAGAGATGCCCTGTTGCCTACCAGAGCTGTCTCTCGGCTGTTGAGTCTTTGCTGTCTTTTTCTCCTCTGGTGCTTGGACTTATCCAATCCAGTCTCAGCCAAGGACTCAAATGCACATCCCTCTCATGTCTACATTTCTACCAGCTCCTCGACTGCTAGCACATCACAGAAGCTTAACAATTGTTTTGGCCAGAGCCCTCCTTGCTCAAAAAATGATAACTCCAATTTCAAGTCCTGCTTCAGATAGAGGTGGCTTGGTCCTTACACAAATGCACCAAAACACACGAAATCTTAAAACAACCCAGTGCACTATATAAATGTGATATGATAGTAAATATGATAATAAATCATATCATTTATTATAGAAAGGTCATAATAAATATTAGCCAACAGAAGATTGTATTATTTAGATTTATAAACACATACACATTTGCAAGTGATGTTAGGTTGTGACAGGAGGCAGGAAGTATTCTCAAAGGGTGAGAAAGTGTTTGGTGAGGTGTCCACCCAGGATGAGCAGCACAAGAGGTCCCAAAGGCAGAAGATGCTAATGCGAGGGAGGCAGCGTTCACTCACAAGGCTCAATACCCACGATGGCAGGGGATTTTTCCACCCACTCAGGATTGGCATCTGTGCAAGATGTCATCTTGTTGCTTTATTGTGGTTGTCTGTATAGAGGTTTTATTTCCTGTTCTAGATCGCAAACTCCCACAGGAAAAGATTCATGTGTGACTTTGCTGTGTATTCCAGGAACAGAATTCACACACTGGCTTCCAACAATGCTCGGGATTTGAATTATCTTCAAGATAATCGCTGAACTGAATCATCTGCTCAGGCTGACTGAATGCTCTCAGAGGTCATCTTATCTGTTTCAGACAAGCCCCAAATCCCCTCCACACAATCCGATAGCCTAGAGAGTGAGGGAGCTGACTTCCCACTTCACGCGCTCATTCCTAATCTCTCTATCCTGGTACAATTACTTTACGTACAGCCTCTCTTTGCGTTGGTTTCCCCACTCATAAAATGGGAGAGCCTCTGATAAAAGGGATAGCATTGGCAACAGAAACCTCTGGAAACGCGAGTAAAGGCTCAAGTGGGTGACTTCACTGGTACTGCCTGCCTGGACCTGGGGGAAACCCCGAAACTTTGGACTTTTCCCAAGCACTCCTAACTTTTAACTACTTTTTGTTTGTTTGTTCCTCCTTCCTTCCCTCCCTCCCTCCCTCCCTCCCTCCCTTCGTCCCTCCCTCCCT
>NC_034599.1:108868068-108869686 GCF_900095145.1 Mus pahari | reverse complement strand
TCCCTCCCTCCCTCCCTCCCTCCCTTCCTTCCTCCCTCCCTTCCTTCTCTTCTTTTTTGGACTCATCAGTACATGTGTATGTAATAGTCAAAGCTGGGCAATGAACAAGGAGATGGCTCAGCTGGAAAACTGCTTGCCTCAGAAGTCTGAAGACTTGAGTTCGATCCCCAAAACACACATACTGAAAAAGCCAGGCCTGACAGTACGTGCTTGTAATCCCAATAATGAGGTCGGGATAGAGGGTGTGTGGAGACACGTGGATCTCCAGAATTACCTGACCCGTCTCCCTAACCTCACCTAACCTAGGTGAGCTCTAAGCTAGTTAAAGACCAGATCTCAAAAAAGCAAGGTAGATGGCAGCTTGGAAATTGTACACACACACACATGGCACACACATATGCAAGCACACACATGTGCACATATGCACACACACACACACAGGAACATAGGCACACACATATGCAAGCACACACACGTACACACATGCACACACACACACAAACAAACCTGACAAATTTACATTCAACTGCAGTGATTGTGAGATGAAGGAGTCAAAAGCCAACAGGGGAATAATTAAGATCATCATTGATCCTCAGAGATGCTTTAGAGGAAAGTCCTTGACTTGTCAAAACAAGGATGAGGAGGTATTTTAGATACAGTTAGGGAAAGACATTCAAGCTGTCTGAATTAAGACACAAAAGAGAAGAAGGCCACAGACATGAAAGGCCGCAGAAAGAGAAGAACCAGAAACAACTGGTCTTTGCGAGAAATAGAAGGAGAGGATCAGGGCCCTAGGGTAACGACAAGCAGCAGGTAGAAACAAACGAGCAAGGATTTGGCTATACCTGGAGTCAGAGCAGAGCAACTGCTTGGTGTTCTACAAGCAAGCAGCAAGCCATGGAGAATGTCTGGCAGCTTCAGAGAAGTACCGAAGAAAGAAGAGGTGGGTATGGGGTAGAGTTCAGATAAGGGAATCAAAGTCTGGATGGAAGGAGCCAAGGTAGCCCGGATCCTAGCCATCAAGGAGAGGTACACAAACAGCAGGCTGGCTGACAGCCTTGTGCTCACATGCACTGCAATTGCGTTAGTGGAATGAGTCCTGCGGCCGTTCATGGACGGATCTGTTTGTCCAGTCGCTATGACGCCTGAGACCCGACAGCGAACTTTGGGTGAAATGCTGACAGAGCAAGTCAGAACAAAGATCCCTGCACATGTGAGCTCTTCTCCAGTACAACAGAGGATGGTGACTATACAATATCTCTGGGTGGTGACACACTCCCATCACCCACAGCTTTACTTTATGGAATCCCATTGTTAGTGTCTGGGGTGCCAGTTACATGACTCAGACTCAAGTAATACTCAAATATCAAGCCATTTCCTTCAACAACTAAGCTAGGTCTGTCCACTCTGGGCCAGTGTCAAGAGGACAAACTCCACAGAAGTGAACCCTGAAAATAGCTTGTAGTCCCTTGCCAGTGGCCAGGGGTGCAGGCCGTCCTCCACTGTCCTCCACAGCCTTCCTCCTTCCTTCCTCCCTTCCTTCCTTCCTCTCTCTCTTTCTTCTTCTCCTTCTCCTTCTCCTTCTCCTTCTCCTCCTCCTCCTCCTCCTCCTCCTCCT
>NC_034599.1:108851022-108867603 GCF_900095145.1 Mus pahari | reverse complement strand
TCTCTCTCTCTCTCTCTCTCTCTCTCTCTCTCTCTCTCTCTCTCTGCTTTTTATACAGGTCCCATGCATCTAAGGATCTAATGTTACTTTTATACTTTCTATTATATAGCCAAGAACGACTTTGAACTTCTGGTCCTCTGTCTTTATGTCCTGAGTGCTGAGATTACAGGTATGGACCATGACTCCCAGGTCCTTCACTGCTGTGGGCTGAGCCCAGGACTTCATGCATGCTAGACAAGCACACTATCAATTGAGAGCTACATTGCAAGCTTCCTTACAGTTTGCTTTTCATGGAACTTGGGGCATCAGGTCAGCAATTAGCTGATCATCAGGTCTTCTCAGGAGAGACAGTTATTGATATGGCTTAAGGATGCTTTACTTCTCAACCTGCCATCACCACTGCCTTTCTCAGCTAGTCATCATGACAGGAAGCTTTCTAAACCCCACCCTTCCTAGGCCACCTGTAAACCTCATGAGCTCCTCTGGTGAACAGCCCCTCAGCTCTAGAGAGCATCTTCACAGCGAGCTCCAGGAGAAGGCTGGACTCCACATGCCATTTCATCCACCTCCTCCTATCCATCAGGCTGGAGAACTGTCCTGTGAATTCCATGCTCTAACTTAGCTCAGCGGCAGCAGGGCAGGATGGGATATTTCTGGATGCTTTTCATTCTGACTGTCCTCTAATATTCCCAGTTCTGCCTCCTCAGGATTATTGAGCTTTCTGGGACTTTCCTTTTCCAATGGTCTGGCTCCCTGACTTTCTTCCTGTGCACCCGTGTTTCTAGCGTTCTAAATTACCTTTGTTTCATGAGAACCCAACCATGTTTTGAGATTTAAGACTAAACAAATGAGTGTTGTTTTAATTGCTGTTGCTGGGATGAAACACCATGACCAGAAACAACTTGGGGAGGAAAGGGTTTATTTCACTGACCATTTCATATAATAATTCATCATTAACCTGCGAGGACAGGAACTGAAGCTGACCCTGGAGGCGGGAGCTGATGCTGAGACCATGGAAGGATGCTGCTTACTGGCTTGCTCATCATGGCTTGCTCAGCCTACTTTTTTTATAGAACTCAGGACATCAGCCCAGGGATGACACCACCCACAATGGGCTGGCTCCTCCCCCGTTGATCATTAATTAAGAAATGCCACACAGCTGGATCTTATGGAGGCATCTTCTCAAGTGAGGCATCATCCTTTCAGGTGACTCTAGCTTGTGTCAAGTTGACATAGAACTAGCCAGGACAAATATTCATTTTGGTTTCTGTCTTACTTTTCCTATCACCGTGACAAGACACCATGACCAAGGTAGTTTATAGAAGAAAGATTTATTTGAAAATAAATACACTTTCAGAGGGTTAGAGTCCACTTATGAGGCCATGGAGCATGGTCCCAGGCTGGCAGACTTGGGGTTTGACCTGAGAGCTTACATGTTGATCTATATCATGAGAGAGAGAGAGAGAGAGAGAGAGAGAGAGAGAGAGAGAGAGAGAGAGAGAATGAATTGGGAACAGCTTGGACTTTTGAAACTGTAAACTCCACCCTCAGTGGTGCACCACCACTCCAACAAGGCCACACCTCAAAATCTTTCCTGAAAAAGTCTATCGACTGGGGCATAAGCATTCAAATATATGAGGTCCTCCAGGAGACATTCTCATTTAAACCACCACAGTTTCCTTAATAGCATTTTTAAAAATTATGTTTGTTTCTTTGTTTACTTATTTGTTTATGTATTTATTTATGTATTTATTTATTATTGGCGGTTGGGCATGTATGACCACCATGTGCACAGACCACACATGTGTATGTGGAGATCACAAATGTCTTTCTGAAGTTGGGACTTCCCTTTCATCTTTACATGGGCTCTTAGGATCCAACTCAGGTCATCAGGTCTGCCACCTTTTCGACCCGGAACTTCTGTGCGATCCAGCATTGCAGCTGGCAACACTTCCCCTAGGGCAGCACCATTCAGTCAAGGTTCCTTCCCGTGGGACCTCCCAGTCCTAACAGCCAGGACCCCCTTGGTTCCTCTAGCTTCTGTAACCACATTATATACATCTCTCCAGGCCCGTGAGCTTTCCTGAGTCTACCCCCCAACAGCTCCGCCTTTGAGCAAGCAAGAGCCAAGGTCATGTTCTGTGGAACTAGAGAGCCATGACTGATTTCTTGAGAAACTCGGTTCTGTGGCCAGTTCCAACTGAGGAAAGTTAAAGCCAAGTAGTTATACACTACCAAGTGTACACTTGGGAAAATCAGAATTCCTCTCTATTTGTATGGCTCTCTGAAATGTGGAGGCCACTCAAGGACTGCCAGAACGTCTCCACTGTGGTATTTTGGGTTATTTTTGTTGCTGTTTTTGTTGTTCTTTGTTTTGCTCAGGTTGGTTCTGGTTTGTTTGTTTGTTAACACACACACCTGAAACACACATACAATTCCATACACTAGACATCATTGAGAACAGTGTAAAATCTTAGAGAAGAGCCTAGAAAAACATGCTCAGACAGAAAAGCGACGCAAGCCCTGGTTTCGATCATGAATGAAGCCCTGGGTAACTTCATTCATGACATTTCATAGTTGTAGTTATGCATAAAGCAGACAAAGTACCCCTGACTTTAACAGTGATAGCAGTTATTACAGACTGGTTACTTGTGATAAACTGGGTATGAAGCAAAGTTCTACGCGACTTACATGGACTTTTCATTACGGGAACTCCTCACTACCCCTTATTTCCCAGACATAGAAATGGAAGCCAGAGAAAGGAAAGGGTTTGACCAAATTCTGATGAGGCCAGAACCAAGCCAGGCAGCCTGAGACCAGGAACCTTAACTCTAGGAACCGGGAGGATGGCTCCCCAGGTAAGCTGCTGCCCAGGCCTGGTGAGCTGAGCCCTATCAACAGAACCACATGTAGATGCAATTGTGGGCATTGGTAACTCCAATATTCCCACATTGAGGTGGGAACGGGAAACAGGAGATTTAGCTGGAAGTCCTTGAGTCAGCTAGCCTGGAGTGAGCCATGCTGCATTGGGATGGATACCTACCTTAGAAAGGTAGGAGACAATAGACCCCTAAAAGTTGTCATCTAACTGCCACACACTGGCTGTGTACATGCATGGCCTTGAACACAAACATGTACACATACAAACACATACTAAATAAATACGCTTAAAAGGACTGCATTCCCCTGCTCCCTGCCCCCCAAAGACCCTCAAAAAGATATTACTTTTCGTATCTCATCAACTGCACTCAACTATGTGGACACGTACTTTGTACTCTTAAAGCAATAAGTAATTATCCTGGAAGTATGCACAAAATTGCAACGTGCTGCAATTTAATATCTAGTTTTAAAACCAATTTGCTGAAGTGTTGACTTCAGGATTTAAAATGTATTCCATTTAACCAGCAATTTAAATGAAAATTTAAGTAAATGCTATAAATGGGTGCCTCATTTGCATGATATGTTGATTAACTCTGATGTGACATCATCTGTACCCAGGACTATGCTCCCTGTTGAGGGCTTTGATGTGTCATCTTGGAGTGAGAAGAGCACACTTTCTCTCAGCTCATCTACAACTCCGTACACGTGCAGTCACGTGTGGCCGACCTCACACGTGGGAAGCATGGCTCACCAAAACTCTTTCTCAGCAATTCCTGAGTATGCCTTTGAGAAATGCATTGAGAAACTGCTTGGAATGGCAATGTGGCTTCTCTTTAACAAACTCTAAACTGCCTTCAAAGTAAGGGGCGCTCTGCTAAGGAGGCCCTGAATGGTAATGTCAGTCATGAGTCTGGAGCCGAATTGCTGAAGGAGACTTGAGGAGAGTCCTCTCAGGATCCGCCTTAACTCCACAGACAATCCAAGCTCTGAAAACTATTCAGGTGTCTGAGAGTCACCCAGCTGGCACTGGTGAAGCTATTGGTGATGATGTGGTCACTGCTCATGCTGTGTGGTGAATGCAAGAATGCCATGGGACAGCCATATGGTGCTGAGCTTCTGTGATGTTGAGAAGTATTCCTGAAACATTCCATAGCAGATCACCAAGACACTGTCCTGAGTGACACATTGATGGAGACCTACTCCCATGTAAGTTTGAACTCATCTAGAATATACCTCAATGAATTTTTTTGGCTATGTATTGGGACCTTAGGATCTTGGAAGTTTAGAGCCAAAAGTGAGCCACTTAGTGAATGGGCTCCACCCCTTTTTTATTTGATACTAAAAGTTTAATAGCACGGATTGTTAAATGAGTCTGTTGAAGACTACCTATGCTCCACTTTTCTTAATTGTCCTTCTCTTAGACACAAAATCTCACTCCAGAATTTCACTGTTTAGCTCAGGCTACCCTCAAACCCTCAGCTGCACTCCTGCCTCAGCCTCCCCGGTGCTGGGACAGCAGGCATGAGTGGCTACAGCTAGTTTATCCTAACTGTTTTGAATAGATTGCATATCATTGTAGCTGGCATTTAGTTAGAGCTATGTCAGGAGTGTGGCATGCCCTCTGTATAAAGCTGTCCATGTACACAGAACAACACAGCAAAAAAACAAAAAAACAAAACAAAAAAAAAACAAAAAACAAAAAACAAACAGAATTCACTTTGGGTAAGCGAAGTACAAAATAGTCTCAAGAGAGGGCATAGTCGCTGCCTGTAGTTTCATAAATAATGATTCCCCAATTGTAGTAGCTTAAATCAAGAAGAGTGTTTCTCCTTGAAGTTTAATGGGGTCAAATGGTGTCTTCTGAGCTCACTGCTGGTGTACCGCACACAGCTGGCACACTGTCTCAGAGCCATGCTCAGCAGAGGTGACTGAGAATACCAGGCCTCTTCTCGTTATACAGGAGGTTGCCTGGGCTTGCTCGCAGATCTCGATGGCAGCGTTAAAGATAGAAAAGGGAAGAGTCACCCAGCCACTTGTGACCTCAGACTAGAGGTCACACAGCTTCGATTCTCTGTTCTTCTACTGTGAGAATAAGCCACAAGCAGAACCAGATTGAAGGTCATGGAGGAAAAACTTCACCCCCTGACAGAAAGCAGTGTTACATCACAAGGTGGTATGTGTGTGAGGAAGGGAGAAAGGCTAAGCCATGTTTACCATCTATCACAAGTCAACATTCTTGGACCTAACTGCCCTATTCCCAAACCAGTGTCTCCCAAATCCCAGCCCATGACCTTCAGGCTTGAAGTCAAGAATTCTCTAACCTGAATCTGGTTTTCAGGTCGACAAGCCTAGATGGTTGCAGCTGATTTTGACCCGAGTTCCCACAGATTAGAAACGCAAGTTATTAGCTACTACAGGCAAAGTCCATTCACGATCCAAGACAGAAGAACACAGGACACACTCCCAGGAAAGAGCAGGAGGCCCAGGGGGATCAAAGGCCTGTAACAGTTCTGAAATCTCACAGGGCTTTGTTGCGTGCGATACTCAGATTGAATATGATCACTTGCCTGGCCTGGCCTATCACTCTCTGATGATCTGGCAGGAATCAGAAATGAAAGCAATATCTTGGCTTCCTTCACCACCCTAGAGATCAGAAGAAGGGATGGGCAGATGCAGGCGAACCAGCAGGTGGCAGCCTGGTCTCTCACCCATTTCCTGCATAGATGGTTGGCTGTGAACCCCAGGCTTTCTTTGATAAGTGATGCAGACTTGCCCCATCCCCTCCCCACCAAAAAATAAGTCCTTTGTTCCTTAAATTGTTTCTCTTTGGAATTTTGACCAGGGCAATAGGGAGAGCAAATAATAATAGGGAGAGCAGGCTCCATTGGCCTACAGATGGGCTAATTCTGTCTGATGTTACAAATGTTGGGTCAGCCATGAGGGTTCAGTTTCCTGGATTCACAATGAAACTCAGCTTCCCAATGTGTTTGCTAGCCACTCACTTCACATGGAAATCCTTCCTTCCCAGCCCACCTCTGGAAAAGCCAAGTCTGGCAAAGAGTTTCTGTGTTTTGAATGGCATTTGTTTGGGTTTGGATTCTGTTATGGTAGAAACCCCTCAATGAAAGACAAGGTGTTGAAGGAAGGGTTAGTTTAAGCTCACAATCTCAAGAAGTGGATGCCTCATCGTGGGGAAGTCAAGGCAGGCATGTAGTCACCTACAGTTGGGAGGAGAGAAAAATGGACACGCATGCTTTGTGCTCAGCTTTCTCTATCCTTCCACAGTCTGGAGTCCCTCGAAGGGAAAGGCACAGCTTACTTTCGAAGCTGGGCTTCTCCCACACCAATTAAGGCAGTCAAGGTAACACCTCACCCACAGTAGCATGGGCCAACCTGAAAGAGGTAATTTCTCAATGGGACTGTCTTCCCAGGTGGTTCTAGATTTTGTCTAGTAGACAGCTAAAACTATCCCACCATGAACCATATAGACACTCTTACATAATTTTGGAGAAATCTTTGGGAAGAGGGCAATATACCCATTCTGCAAATCCAGGAATGAGGAGCAGAGAGGTCAGTTAGCCTGCTTAGAGCATGTCCAGCTGACACAGTAAATTCAGAAGCACCATTCAGACCATGACTGATAGCCGTGTCTCATCCCTTCCCACTAAACTCCCATGGCCTCACCCACAAAACAACAGAAGAACAATTAAGTGCTGAGCTGACACGCTGTATCGAACACTTCTGGGCAAAGCCGTCATCCACCTTCCATTCCACAATTACTTTCTGAAATTCTCTTTTGTTGTGCCATCAACTTGAAAAATAGGGACACTGGCTAGCATTACAAAATTCAATTTTTCATAGATTTTCTTTCTCCTCCATCACTACTTCATACAAATTAGGCACTAGAATAAAGCTGGGGAATGGCGTAATAGAACATTCAAGAGTGAAAATGCACACAAAGTGGGGATGCTGCCTGTGTGGCTCTTTTTTTTTTTTGTTCAAATAGCATCTGAAAGAAGAACAAAACAGCATAAAATACCAGTTAAGTTTGAGTTGATTCTGTAAGTCAATACACAATCTGAGGCGATCGCACAGCAGAGCACCTACAGTGCTGAGCTGGAAAGATCTTGTTTGTTAAAACCACAAAGGGAGTCCGTCATGTTATAATTCACAGGCAGAAAGAACAGTGGGGAAATTCAACATTTTCTAGTGCTGTAGTTAAGTTACCGGTTTTGTTTGTTTGTTTCTTGTTGAGACAGGGTCTCTTGAAGCTCAGGCTGTAGCCGAGGTTGACCTTTAAACTTCTGATGGTTCTGCCTCTACTTCCTGAGTGCTTGGGATCACAAGCACGGTTACTGGGGGTGCTGGGATCAGGTCTAATGCTAGGTAAGCACTCACCAACTGAGTTACATCCCTGGCCCACAAAATTGACTTAAATACCAAACAAGGGCCTTGCTAGCACCAATTGATTTACAGGGTTGTAATAGTTAGCATTAAAAAGCTTGTAGGTGCGGAAATGGTTAGCCCTGATCCCCAAGAAATGTTAAGTACTAATAGAAGCAAACACAAACTCTTGTGGCCATCAAGCCAACTGAGCAGGTAACGCTGTTTGCTGAAAGACTGAGGACATAAGTTCTACCCTAAGGACCCAGACAGGAGAAGCAGAGCCTGACTCCCAAAACTAGCACTTTTTCCTACCATGGGGTGAGATGGAATGAGCACAGGAAAGAAAGAAGAAAGAAAACATACATGGTTTTATCAGCATTTTACAGGGTGTGCTTTTTGTTTGTTTAATCAGGTGCCCTAACAATATATACATATTTTGGGATGCAGGCGTTGTTTGTACTTGCATTTCTCTGGGTGAATGATACTTTTAACTAAACATGTTCTCTACATTATATATCATTAGCCAAACAATAATCTTATGGGTAAAACCCAAGTAAATTTTTAGTTGTATAACAAAAGAATAGCATTTTAGGGTTTTGAAGGGTTTTGAGATAAAGTCTTACTATGCTGGCTTCATACTCAGGGCTCTCTTTCTGCCCCAGCTACCTGAGTACTGGGGTTATAAGTGTGAGCCATCACACACGGTCTCGAGAAACACTGTCACAGAAGCCTCACATTCATTGTCATCTCGATCAGAACAATTGTGACCACCAGGAAGAGACCTCCAGCAAAGTTGAGTCTGTTGACCTTCCCTCAAAGAAGGCAGGACATGAAGGGTCATTAGAACCTCAGAGAAAATCCTAGACACTCGCTCTCAGTCCTAGATAATTCTGTGGTAAGTGGCAGGGTAAGCAGAGGTGGCTTTCTACAGCTTCCGCCTTTGTGAGCCCTCTGAGCATAACATCTGGTACCATCTTAACTGGAGAACTGATGAAGACAACTCTGAAAATGTTGAAAGAATGAGCTGTGTTGGTCTCACCTTTCCTGGGATACCCGAGAAAACATCAATAATAGACCAATACCATGATTCCATTCAAGTCTAGGCATATTGGGCTTAAATTATAGGTGAGATAAGAATGAGGGATTGTTTATAGGAACATGGATGAGCCCTAAACAGCTGTGTCACTATGTCACCTCTTAAGACCATGAGACCACATGTAGCTTGAATAAAATTGCAGAGAACTAAGAGAAAAGTAAGCAAGGGGTTATGTAGTGGGACTCTCAGGTTTCTGTCTAATGACCATTTATTTACCCTCTTCCCCGGCTGGATCTTTAAGAACCCTGGTGGGCTTCCATGACAACCCCTGAGTCCCCAGTAGAGCATCCCACCACTCATCTCTGCCTTCATCATCCTCAGAGAAAGTCTTTGGAAGGTCACATGGTAAGTGACTTATATGGGTCACTTTGAGGACCTCAAGGTAACCCTCCCTCCCCATCCATCTTCAGAGGACATCACCACTGACAAGGCTATCAGGTGACCTCTTCCGTGAGGAAATGGTATGCATCTCTGTATTAATTACTTTTCTTATTGCTGTGACAAAATAGCTAATCACGACAATTTAAAGAAGAGAGGGAGAGAGGGGAGGGAGGGAGGGAGGCTATATTGGGTCACACAGTTTGAAGCACAGGCTATCATGAAGGCAAAGGTGTGGCATCAGGAGTGTGAAGCAGCTGATCACATTGCATCCATGCAGGAAGCAGGAAGGAAGGAGTGCCAATGCCCAGGTCTTTCTCCTTCTTACCCGGTCCAGAGCCCCGGCCCAGGGTGTGGCGCCATCTACTTTCAAGGCGGGCCTTCTCACCGCAAATAATCCAATCTAGACACTCCCACACACGAACACACCCAGAGGCAGATTTCCTTTGTGACTCTAAATCTTGCCAAAATGACAGTGAAGATGAATCCTCATAATTGCCTTCTGTGTGCCCACAAGACACCATAGAAACCAAATGCCCAGCTTGACTTGATCTCAGGTGATGCACTAGGGAACAGAGAATGTGTGACAGCTTCCCCCCTCTTGCTCTCACACTTTATTCCACAAGTGATGTTTGGCCAACTTATCGACACTCCCCCTCTCTTGCCCTTGGCCTCACACGTAACCTTTCAACACACACTACACTCTCTTTGCACTCTGAGCCAACTATGATTTTGTCCTTTAGGCCTGGTGTGTTGTGGTGAAGGGAAAATAGAATTGTTTAGAAAGCTCTGCCTCAAGGCAACCGCCTGCCTTATGAAGCCATCAACTTGCTTGAAAGGCCTGTTTCGACTGCCTGAATCTAAACAGCCCTCTCCTTCCTCTTTGTTTTCTGCCTACAAAGATCATAATCTCTCTGAGGCAGAGAGGTGAGCTGCATGCAGAGAGCCACAGAGGTGATGCAGAGGGAGCATGAGCTAAGTCTCAAAGTGTCCTGTGCATGAATATGCTTCCAAACTGGATCAAAGTATGGGTTCAACCACTCTGCAAGTAAATGAAGAACTGCGTTAGAGTCTCAAGTAAGCCAAGTTCATGGCTGTAACCTGTGTCTCAGTGGAGCTGTCACACCTACTCACAGTGTGAAAGGGGCATGCATCAGAGTGAGTCACCCAGCTCCCAGCTATGTTAATGACCCTCTCGGTGCTACTGCTGATGGACTGAGTGCAAGTGGAGACTGCAAAGGAGTGGCTGGAGAGATGACACAAGGGTGGAGAGCACTTGTCCTTCTAGAAGACCCTAGTTAGGCTCCTATCATCCTCATACTCCCAACTGTCTGTTATCTCAGCTCCAGAGGATTGGACAACTCTACTGGTGTGCACACACTCACACGCAGACACACATGGATACCTGTACTGGTGTGTACTCACCCAAACACAGACATACATGGATGCCTATATTTATATACACACAGACACACATGGACAGTTGCACTGGTGTGCACACACCCACACACAGACATACATGGACACCTGTGTTTATATACACAGAGACACAGATGGACACCTGCACTGGTGTGCACACACTCACACATAGTCACATACATGTAGAGGAATTTTAATTCGGCAACATGGTTGCTCTGGCAAGGGATCACATCCAAAACCTTCTAGGTCTATGTGATCCAGCTAGAATGCAGACAAGCCCTTAGGACTCATCTTTAATTCCAAACAACAGAAGTAAGGTTAGTTTTTAGAAGGAAGCAGCCATGCTTGAAAGTGATGTCTAATTGAGTGACAGAAAGATTTGACAGAATGAGTCAGAGACTGTTTTACAAAGACAGAACAAACCAGAGAAGGAGGAGATGGGAGATTAGAACAGATTGCCAGAGTTAGTTGGAGGTCACACAGAGCAATTCAGTCAGAAGCAGAGAGAAGATAGATTGAATCAGTCATCTTGGAGAGAAGTTTGGGCCAGAATAGCTGAGATGAACCAGCCAACCAGAGCTCAGAAAGAACTAGAAAGAGTGAGTGTATTCAGCAGTCAGCTCCCAAGACAACAATTACATCTGGTAAATAAAAGATACTTTTACACATATGGACATCTCCACCCCTGTACACGCGCGTGCGCGCGCGCGTGCACACACACACACACACACACACACACACACACACACACACCAAATCCTTAAAAGTAGAAAGACTGCAAGAGAGAAAATACTGGCACCCTCTTCCCCCAGGGGGAGACAAGGCACATGCCCAGTCCGTCTTACAAGCAGAAAGCTGGCATTTCCCTCCAATTTGGTCATAAAATGTTATCAGTTACCTCAAATCATGAACAAGAGCTGCAATTATAGATGCCAACAATTACATAAAGTATTGCTCCATTTTAATTGTGTCTTCTATGGAAGCTGCTTATCTGATAAAAAATTAAATCAAATATCTAAGATGTACAAAAGAGAGGAGAGGAAGATCAGAATTGGCAGAGCAATGTCAGTGTGGCAGACACACATGGACATAGATTCCTCCTGAGGTGGACTTGTGAGAAACAAGTTGACACCGTGCACAGTCCAGCCTTCTGTGAGCTGAACCACCGAACCAAGAGATGGTAATCCACATTTGAGAAACAGCACAGTCATGAAGTGTGCCAAGTGGTGTCACCTTGCTCACCAAGACAGCATCATGCTGAACCCCTGTGCGAGGACTCTGTGAGGCCTTTCCCAGGGAAATGAGCAGTTGTTGCTGCCTGTGGTGTGATCGGGAAAGTCAGGAGTGGCAGCATCAGGGGCGGGACTAGCCTGGGTTTCTTCAGGTCACAGGAGGTAAAAGACCTTCCCAGCAGCCCCTGGAGAGGTGCCACATCCACCGCCTTAAAAATATTCTCCTCGTTGATAAAACGCCCAACAGTCAGGCGAGGGAACTTATAGAACCCACCTCCAGCAGGAAGATGGGACATCAAGTGAGGGATGGGGTTGCCATCCCACAGTCACACCTCTGCCCCATAATTGTTTCTGTCTGAAAGAATTACAGGGATGGAAATTGAGAGGAGCCTGAGGAAAAGAAGGTCCAGCAACAGGCCCAAAGTGGGATCCAGCTCAAGGGGAGGTCCCAAGGCCTGACACTATTACTGAGCCTATGGCATGCTCACAAAAAGCGATCTAGCACGACTGCACTATGGAAGACCCAACAAGCAGCTGAAAGAGTCAGGTGCAGATATTTGCACCCAATGAATGGACAGAAGCAGCTGATCCCTGTTGAGCTGGGGAAGGGTGAAAGAAGCTGAGAAGAAAGGTGATTCTGTAGGAGGACCAGCGGTCTTAATTAATCTGGATTCCGAGATCTTTCAAACACTGGACAACCAAACAGACAGCACACACCAGCTGATACGAGGCCCCTAACACACATCCAGTAGAGGACTTCCAGGTCTGTGTTCATTCAGAGATGACACACCTAACCCTCAAGAGACTGGAGGTCCCAATGAGTTTAGAAATCAGGTGGGGTGGGGGGTGGGGGCATCCACATGGAGATGGCACAGGGTAGGGAGGAGGTGTGGTATGTGGAGCAGTTGGAGGGTAGATGGAGAGGGGCAGGGAGTGGAATATGGAGTGTAAAAAATGAATCACAAATAAAATTAAATGTAAAGAAAGAAACTCTCTAGTGATGGCATTTACTGGCAAGGAGCAAGAGGAACACTTGTCCATTGCTGGTGGGAGTGCAGAATTGTACAACCACTTTGGAAATTAATTTGGCAGTTTCTCAGAAAATTGGGAATAGTTCTAAAAAAAAAAATTCTCCGTGAGTGTGTGTGTGTGTGTGTGTGTGTGTATGTGTGTGTGTGTGTTTCCAAATAGGAAGTGTTATCCAAATCAGCCCATTTGCTCTGTTAAGAATCACAGAACCCAAAGCTCTTCCGACCTCATTCTTCACTGCATTTGCTCTTCGCTTGGAAGGGTTTAGCCAAAAGAAACCATATTTAAAACCTGCTTCCCAAAGAGATGCGTACTTATTTATCCATCCGATCCAATGAACATTTGCACAGTGAGCATGGGAGGAAGCACTTGTCTGAGATGGGAGGGGGATGAAGAGTTGGGGGCGGATGGGTAGAGATGTCTGAGAAGAGCTTTGGAGTAAGCCCAGAAGGCCTAGATATGACTGCTTCAAGAGCCAGCTCCGAGAGTGCCAAAGGTAGGCAGAGGGCTGTAAACCACAGAGCCGCCTGCTGGCATTCAGTCAGCGTACAGCCTCTGAACTCCCCAGAGCTATACTGTGTGGTCTTCTCAGCCACACACCACATCCACGAGGTAAGGAGTGTTGTCCCTATAGCCAGACCCATCTCACCTCCTGCTCGCTCACAGCCCCAACACTTGCTGCCCTAACAGCTGCTACTGTGTTCCCACCAGCAAATGACAGGCGAAAAAGTTCCCATGGGTCAGCGAGCCGGCTCAGATCTGCTTCTGAGCCCCAGGGTTCACATGGTAGGAGAGAACTGAGTGAAAGCCGCTCTCTGACCTCATCTGTGCCCCATTGCACGCATGTGTATGCACTCACATACTTGTGGATACATGTGCATGCACAATAAATAAACAACAAAAACAAATAAAAGTGTGTATGTCAGTGGGGGGTGGCCAAGGTGCCATTTGTCCAGAAGCTAAATGCTTGCATTGACTGGATTTCCGGGAACGGGTCACTCTAGGCAGCTTGTCAACTCTGTCCTGTGTCTGAAACATTGCTGATCTTTCTCCACAGAAAAATCAGGCCCCCCTTCCTGGATTGTTTTCTGTGGTTTTAATTAATTTTCACCCAGTTGTTTCCCTCTGTCTCGTTTATGATAAAAAATGCTGAAAGGCCATAAATGTGAGTCCTGAGAATTAATTAGGACGCATTTCAGAATCCAATGGAAGCCTGTCGTTTAACAACAGAGATGACATGCATGCGTGTGAGAGAAGGTATAACCAGGCCAGAAAGAAGAACATAGCTGGTAAGGCTGGCTTCAAATGAATGAGAAAAACATTCACACAGAACAGAATCCTCAGCCTTCGCCTCCAAACAGATTTTTTTTCTTTTAATTTTGGCATCAGTAGTAGGAACTCACTTCCAGAAATACAAATTAGTAGAAGAAACTAAGCTACGTCCACTTTCTGCCCAGTCACAGCCCTGGTTCTGAGTTCCTGGGCACGTCTCCTTGGCAACCCCAGCTGCACTTGGATAAATAGGTTATTCCTCCTCAACAGACTGGACTCTTATCAAATGTACTATTTTGCAATCTGCTGTAATTTTAATAACTCAGCATTTGCATTTTTCAACAGAGTCCCTAGTGCTAAATATTTAATGCATACCAACATTTTACTATTACTATGGAGTGGGAGAAAAAAAAAAGATAATTGCTTTAAATGTTAATGAAAAAGTTCAAAAACAAACTATAAGAAATATTTGAGAACTTTTGAACAAGATCCACAAAAGCTGAAAATATCAAAACTCTGCAAAATTACCCCCATAATGCATCCCATTAGTACTATTTAAAATAATCAGCAAAGAAAAGCATGCACTTTAGCTATCTTGTTCTAAAGCTTAATGAAATTAATGGGGAAAAAATGAGGAGCTGAACATGAGCCATTTAATAAGACGCTTGATTGTCTAATAAGCCTGACAGATAGGATGATTTTTGTGCCAGTTTCCAGAACTTCAGGAATGTACCTGAGCCAGGAGGCAAGCCATGTGCAGAGGAATCGGTACAGAGAACACATTTATATACACAGAAGGGGGAGGTAATGTTTTCTAACTGTGAATCCCAGCATCTGGACTTCCCATCTCCTATGAGGAGCAATAGAGGGTACAGGAGTTAAAGTTCTATGATAGACAGGGGACAGAGCCTGGAAAAGATAAGGAGTTAGAATAGCAATGTCTAAGAAGAGATTCTCAAAGAGAGGAGTGAAGAGGGAGGGGCGGGAGAGAGATAGGACAAGAAAGAATGCCGAATCCCTTAGATGCAACTGTTCAGAGAGCCAGCTGAAGGTAATGTATTCTACAGCAGACTTCCTGACACAGAGCCACCTTCTATCCCTGATTCAGAAGGCAACCCTTGAGCTAAGCTACCTAGAGAAGAGGGGAGGGAGGGAAGCTGGAGAGATGGTTCAGTGGGTAAGGACGCTCACTGTGCAAGCAGAAAGAGTGGAATTCAAATCTTCAACAACCATGTAAAAAGCTGGGCATGGTTATGTGCTTGTAACCAAGTCCTGGGGATAGGATGAAGTGGGGTGAGTGGAGTGGGTAGAGACAGAGTCACTGGGGCTGTGGGTCTACTAAGTGAGAAACCCCACCTCAAGGGGAATAAGGGGAAGAGAGTGAGGTTTTTAAAGAACAAGGTTAGTGCTGAGAGCTCTCAGCAGGCGGTTAAAGTCAGGCAGCGATGCTACTGCTCATTGCAGGCTCCATGGTAAGCATCTAGGAGTGATAATCATAGCAACGGCAGTTAGAGAGGGTTAGCGTGTGCAGAATGCCAGCCATGGCTAGGTGTCTGTCTGTCTCTTAACCTTTCCCAGAGCTCTGAGGACAGACACCAGGACCCCAAAGCCCAGTCTGGCTGCTATGCCAAGGAGAATTGAAGAGAACTGGTCCTCAGCTGTGGTGGCTTTAAAGCACTCAGGCTCAGGCCCCAAACAGAGGAAACAGTTACAGACCAAGAATTCCTGAACCGCTATAAAATGTCCATGTCACTGAGGAGGGAATGTTTAGGGCAGTGGGAAGACAAAGGCCCCCTTAACTGTGATGCTGGCCAAGCTGGGCAGCCAAGATGACAACTGGCTGGAAAATTAATGTTCTTAGTTGTTAGCTTTGACTGTTTTTTCTGACTTCAATTTCTTTTTAATTACTCATCAGTTTTAAAAGCAGTTGCTCTCTCTCTCTCTCTCTCTCTCTCTCTCTGTGTGTGTGTGTGTGTGTGTGTGTGTGTGTGTGTGTGTGTGTGTGTTTGACACAGGGCCTTATTTAGCCCAAGTTGGCCTTGAACTCCTTATATAGCTGAAGATGACCTTGAATCCTGGATTCTCTCGCTTCCATCTCCTAAGCACTGGGATTATGGGTTGGAGCCACCACTCCAGGCTGCAGTGGTATTTTGTGTCAGTGGGAAGTCAGAAATGAAATGTTCCAAAATAATTAAGGGGTCAAGTTCAGCAGAGACAGCTGAGAGGATCACCGGAGAGCCCAGTGGCTAGTGCTGTGACTCTCCCTTCAAAGCATGCGTTTAAGGCACGGGGCTGCCTCCTTACAAGAGCAAAGCCAGCCCCTTAGGCCCTGAAAGACAAGAGAGCTTGAAGGATACCTACCCGCAGGTGATTGGCCCTGCTTTGAGTCTTTGCTACCTATCTGCCTAAGTCCTTGCATGAGATCTAACCACCACCAACAACAACCCAAAAAATTAGAATGCGTTCAAATAATATCTTATGCTCTAGCATAGTTTGGTTAAGTCACATAACTGTGTGTGAACTTAGATCTTTAAAATCATGACTATTGTTTCAAGACCTATACATTTTTCCCTTTGTGAATAACTCCAAGGAGAAAAGGGGAAATACATGTGCAAATTTTAAATGTGACAACAAACAGGACGAACTGTCTCAGGAACTACGCAGTATTACCTGGAGCCATCTACTGTTGCCTCTTGTTTCCCCCATGAGACAGAGTTCCACGTAACTCAGGCTGGCCCTAAACTCACCATAGCTTAGGATAACTTTAACCTCCTCCGTCCAGCTAGAGTCACAGTTATGCTCTATGTGGTGCTAGGAATCTGAACCAGAGTGTCCAGTGCACTGGGAAAGCTCTCTGCCAAGGGAGCCCCAGCCCCAGCCCCAGCCCCA
>NC_034599.1:108842450-108850916 GCF_900095145.1 Mus pahari | reverse complement strand
AGCCCCAGCCCCAGCCCCAGCCCCGCCTTACTCACTCATGTCACTGAGCAAGTGCACTCCGGATGCACATCCTTACCGAGCACCTGCATTTGGTGAGGTGCCAGCAATGCAATGCACAATGCACGTAAGTGGTCCCCATCCTCAGGCTTCAGGAGAATCACAGGTGAAGGGATCAGGGGGAGGGGCAGTTACAAACACTTCAAAGAGAAGTGTATATGGCGTGGGTGGTCCAGCCCCTGCTAGTTGCTAGTATAGAGCTGGAAGCTAGCTATAGCAGGAGCCCCTTCCTGCTGAAGTTCCATAGACCAAGCTGTTTCTGGAAAACCACTTTCCCAACAGTCACCTGACTGAGTTCACGCTTCTGCTCTGCTCCAATGTAGGAAGCATCTTCTCAGCCCTTATGAAATCCCAACAACAAAGCTCATTGCAGTTTCCACGTGTGCACTGACTGATGGCAACAGGCAGTGGGCAGCGGGCAGCAGGCAGCGGGCAGCGGGCAGCAGCAGAGCACCCAGAAGGACAGTGGGGCCAAGAATTAGCAGCATGGGTTAGTCCTCCTAGCTGTTAACACTTAACTTCCTTAACGCCACTTGCAACCTCTGGACAGGAGATGTCTACATATGCAAAGCCCACTGCTGCTACAGCCTCTCTGTTTTTCCTGACTGTCACAATAATCTTCAGTATTGGTTATTTTTATCCCTCTTTGCCAATTAAGAAATTAAGTCTTGGGGAGTTGAGAGGGCTCAGTTCACAAGGTGTTTGTATTAAAAATGGAATTTGACCCCCAGAACCTATGTAAAGTAATATCAAGTGTGGGGAAGGTAAGACGAGAAATTCTCTGAGGCTTGCTCTAGTCAATTGGTGAGTTCCAGGCCTGTGACCAAGCCTGTATGAAAATAAGGGAGAGAGCAGCAAAGAGGAATGCCACCCAAAGTTGACCTCTGACCTCTGCATGCATGCCTCCAGACTTGTACACACATGCACAGAGAAACGGAGGCTCATGGGACTCTAGCCATATATCCAGGGACATGGAATCTGAAAAGACCATGGCGCAGAGAACTTTCATGCCTTCTTCTCTTCCCTCCATCCCTACAGTTACCCCAGGAGAATAGCTGAGGTCCTTAAGGATCTGCCTGTTCCCAGAGCACTGCCCTAAGTTTGGACTCATCTATCACGGTCAAGAGGAACCATCTCCGGGAGGCTGCCCTGAGCGTGGAACTGTTACAGAGCATGTCCTTCCTCTCAGAACCAACTTGTCTACTATGCTCAGCAACCAGAAGGCTCTCCCAAAGGAGCAGCACCCACTGTCTATCCTGTCCCTACAAAGCTGCCCTTCCCATGAAATGAGACTTGTATACCAGGGTCCGCTCTGGTGCTCTTCTTGTGGTCCTCGAGGGGCAGGCAAGGGGTACCACTCCAGGTGATCTGCTCCCTCTACTGCCCTGCAGAGTCTGAGGTTAGCAGCTAGGATGTGCACGCTGAGTTAGAACCCGCTAGTGCACACCTAGCGTTACCATTTGCACACATAGCAGCTTCCTTCTTACCAACTTACTAATGGGCTTAGATAAGATGATCCTGGCAGCTTGGTAGAGTAACTACAACAGGATTATTTGCCACATGCTGGGTTTTTCCCAGGTTGGGTTTCATTCAGAGAGGTCCAACCAACAGCCCCTGGGACACATGTACCCCAGGATAGCTATGAATGTAGTCCAAAACAAAATTGATTGCAAATGTAGTTAAAATATTGACAATGCTGTTGGTAATAATTTTCGAACTGCATTTCACAGCTCTCACAGCAACTGTGAGATGAATGTGGTCCAGCAAAGCCAAATGTTGAATATTCCTGAAACAGGGCTGGAGAGATGGCTCAGCAGTTAAAAGCACTGGCTGCTCTTCCAGAAATGGGGAGAAGGGTGATTCCCAGGATCCACTGGGGTCTTACAACCAACCATCTGAAATCCCAAAGCCAGGGGACTTTGCTGCTCTCTTCCAGCCACAGTGGGCATAAGACGCACACGTGCTATATATACAGTCAGACATGTAAGAAAACATTAAAACACAAAATAAAATAAATAAATAAATTTTAAAGGGAAAGAAAGAAAAAGTAAGTCTCTCACACAGAAAGAGGGGGAAGGAGAGAGAGAGAGAGAGAGAGAGAGAGAGAGAGAGAGAGAGAGAGAGAGAGAATCTTGTTATCAAACATCAAAGTTTCAATTTCATTACAACATCTCTGCCTACCAGTCTTATCCCAGCATAGGCAAGTGACATTTCAACAGAGCAGAAAAGCATTGCCACCCATCCCACTAAAGTGGGAATCAGACTTCCATTGTAAACATATTTTCAATAATAATCAAAAGTATCATACAGCAGTACATGGGTGGTGGTGGTATATCCAATAGGGAGAATTATAATTTGAGTAAAAAGAATTTTTTGTTGTTAATAAATGCAATGGAATTCAGTATAAATAATACCCCAGCATTTCCTGGATGCAAGACGGCTAGATCATAATATCTATCAAAATATGAAGAAGGAACAAGAATTCTTTATCTGTGCTAGGATTCCTTACGGCCTTTTGCCATAATGGACAGGTCTATTACATACAGTCAATAAGCAAGAACATCATCATTCAGTCTATTTATCAGTGTCACTCTGTACTATTGTCTCACAAACGCCTGAGGCTGTATGAAGCCTGATAGGCAGATCCTGTACCTGTTGACGCCATACCAAGCTTATGGTGCAACTCAGGGCCATTAACCATGTTATCATTTGATCACATGCTCTGGGACACCAAGACAGATTGAGACTTAATCCATCTGGTCTGTCAGGAATTCAGATTTAAAGTTAAAGAGGCTAAGGATGCGGCCTGGTTGAGGGAGTGCTTGCGTAGCACTGAGGACTTGGGAGGTAAAAGATGGAGGATAAGAAGATCAAGGTCATTCTTATCGATACAAGAATCTGTGGCCAGCCTGAGCTACACAAAAGATGATGGAGACAGAGAGAGATCTCTCAGTAGGCAAAATGCTTGCCTTGTAAGAATGAGGCCTAAGTTCTCCTCAGAATGGATAAAAATTATATTATACAGGTATATAAAACATTATACATATAATATCATGTGTATGTATGTACACACACACACACACACACACATGTATATGCTGTGACCTCAGAGCTAGAGATCTGGAGACAATAATCTCTTGGGCTTGCTGGACACCTGAATTCACTTGGAGAGTGTGTAAGACAATGTGAGACAGGCCGTCTCAGAAAACAAGGAGGGTGCCAGGTGGTGGTGGCACACACCTTTAATCCCAGCACTTGGGAGGCAGAGGCAGGTGGATTTCTGAGTTCGAGGCCAGCCGGGTCTACAAAGTGAGTTCCAGGACTGCCAGGGCTACACAGAGAAACCCTGTCTCAAACAAACAAACAAACAAACAAACAAAAATGGAAGAAAGAAAACAAGGAAGATAGCGCGAGGAAAAAAGTACCCCAAAGTTTATTTCTGGCCTCCACATTTATATCCATTCATATGCACTTGTACGTACACACACACACAGAGAGAGAGAGAGAGAGAGAGAGAGAGAGAGAGAGAGAGAGAGAGCAAGTCACGTGTAAAGTAATGGAGAGGTAGTTGTGTTGTTAGACACTTACCTTGGAACAGCAAGAGGCAGCGGATGAAATTGAACAAGATTCCTTCCTGCACAAGAACCCTTGCCTGACTAGCCACTGAACAAAACACCCAGCTCTGAAAGTGGCTGCTCCTTGGGGTCCCCTGGCATGGTTACCTGACTACCTGAAGAATGGAAGGCCAGGGGGAGGTTTTCAAATCCAAGGAGGCCTCATTAAGCCCTGCTCAGTGCCTTCCCAAAGGGTCTTGTACGGAGAGGAGCTATTCCTGGAGGAGGGCTCCTAAAAGGTCAACAACTAACCAGTTACTGGGAATCTGAACAATAACGACCTTTCAAAGGGGAGATAGATGCTTGGGGCCTGCACAAAGTTAGGGGTCCCGTGTGAAGTCTTTGGCAATGATTAATTAGAACACACTTAGGTCGGTGGAGACGGGCTACTGCATTTTATCACATGTGCAAAATAGTCGCGGGTCCTTCCCCTGAAAAAGCCTTAGTAAACACTACCTTAAAGATGCAGAACCAAATGACAGCCGAGTTACAAAGAATTGGCGCATCTTAAACAACAAAAACGCCAGTTATGATTTAGGTTGCCCGTGGGCTAATGATCGGGTGGATGGAGGCTGTGCAATCCCTGTCCTGCAGAGGCTGAGCTGTCAGTCTTTCTGGGAAAGCTCTGGCACCCTGACTCTGATCTCATGCTGCCAAGCAAAAGCCTTCATTAGCACAGTATTTTATCCCCCGCCCCCGAAAGTGACCCGCAGAATCCCCTGAACTTTACAAAAGTTAACTCTAGAATCAACAGAAAAGATCTACAAAAAAATGCAAAAATCTGCGAAAATGAGGGCTTTTTGCTTAAGAAAGAGGAAATGGCCTGTCTGCTGTCCCCTGGGTTAACCAAGTAGAAGCTGCAGGACACTGAAGGCCAGGGAGTTAAGCTGGTTACCTTGGCTGGCACCCTGGCGGTCATCGCAGGCAAGGCTCATCGCGGCTCCTGGCTTCTCTGCTGGGGCTGCAGCAGGGCTCCGTTCTGGATCGCACAGGTGCAGGCAGAGACACTAGAGACCAGGACAAGCCAGCCACTGCTCTGCCTTGCCACCCGGGCTGCAGTGCCCGCCTCCGGAGGCAGCCTGGGGCTCTCTAAGAAGACACAGTTTGAGCCAGGGCCAGCGTCCCTCCGCCCTGTCTGGAAGGTGGGGAGTAGGTGCCAGGGGTGTGCCATTGGGACAGGCATAGGGGAAGGTAGGGGCAGCAAGGCAGTGGGTCAGGTCCTAGTGACACTCCTGCAGTCCACCTACTCTTTTTAGTTCGTCTCTCCACCCCCATTCCCCTTTTTTTGTTAGTTTGTTGTTTTTGAGTCAGTCTGACTCAGCCCTGGAACTCACAAAGTAGCTAAGGCTGGCTGTGAACTCTCAGTAATCCTCCTGCCTCTCAATCTTCCACTGATAGGAGTATTGCAACAGCTCTTTCTTGCAGGGTCTGATCTGGACACACAAGTCCCAAGGTAAATTCGATACGGCTTGTTCCTGGTGCATTCTGGGAACCTATTTTAAGGCAGCTGCCGAGCCCATTCATTCGGGACTGACCTGACATTTAAAAGTTGTACAAACGAATCCTGACTTCAACCTGTAGCTGCTACAATATCCCAAGTTTGGGGAAGGCAAAGAGGCCAGTCGTTTGTTCCAGGATGGTAACGGTTTTAGCTGCTTATCTCTTTGCTGGGACAACATAGGGACCAAGGAAACACAGAGGAGGAGGGGTTTATTTAGACTCACGGTTCCAAGAGGGTACAAGTCTATCCCAGAGGAGGAGGGTGGACAGCTGGTCACACTGCACGCACAGTGAAGAGGTAACAGCTAAATGCTGGGTCTCAGCTTTCCTATTCTGGTTCAGTCTATGACACCCCCCCCCACGCCCCTGGGTTGGTTCTACCCACATTCAGGGCAGCACTTTCCCTAAGTTAAACCTCTCCGAAAGAACCATCACCAACACACCCAGGAACGTGTCTCCTAAATATATACTGATGTAATTAATATTAAATCTAGTCAAGCAGACGCGACGATGAGCCATCACCGAAGGAAACAAAGTGATGTATCAGAAAAATCTAATATTCACCTGATGTTTAGATGAAAGTTTGCTCTCCAGTATAAGCCTCCAAGCTCTGGAGGCTTCATCTCTGCCATGCTCCTTCTGTAAATTTAATGTTAATCAGTGGGTGCTTTTTTTTTTTTTTTTAATTTCTTTGTCATTCCTCCAGCATGCGTTTTGTTTAAAGTTGAATTCTCCTTAGAGCTTTTTAACTCAGACTGTGGACATGAGAGGAAGCATCAGCTAATGTTACTTCAAGGTACCCTGTGACAGCTACACGTGGAGTTGCAGTGGTAATTCCACCCCAGATGGGCTAACACAAAATCCCGCTTCTACTGGAAGCCTGCTGTCATTTCCTGTGCAGTGTAACATTCTACCTCCTCTAGGAAACAGTTAAGTGTGACTTTATACACCCAATAAAAGCTGATGGCTTCTGACATACCAAGTCCACATAATGTTAGATACTTAACGTTGGGTTTAGGCAGATTCTGTGCTTCTCCAATGGTCACCCACCTTGTTATCGATATATTGAGTTTTACTATAAAGAAAGGACTCAGACCAGTGGTAGAAGCATAATTAAGAATTTCTGGAGTTAAACTCGATAACTCCACTGAGAAAAACACCAACGAGGGCCTGAGATGTAGCTCAGCTGCTAGGTAATCACATCACACGCAAGAAACCTTGGGCTTGATCCAAAAGCCATCGCTGCCTAAACTCAGGCCGGAGAGGCAGGCAGCTCAGAAGTTCAAGGTTGTCCTGAATTATATAGAGGGTTGGAGACCAGCCTGCACTCCATAAGATCCTATCAGGATCTGACTTCACATGGAAAAAACAAACTCTACTCATTAGTCGTGGGATTTGAGAGAAGATATTGATATATTGAAAGCCCTCGGCACTCATTGACTGTGATTCTTAGACCCAGCAGGCAATGGAGACAGTTATTTATCTGATGATCAGACATTCATTTGTTAAAACAAAACAAAACAAAACCACTTTAAAATAACATTTAATATTTGTTATTTCTAATTACCTGTGTTTAGGAGGCACATGAGCATGTGACTCAGGTGCCTGTGGAGGACAGGGATGTCAGATCCCTCTGGAGATGCAGTTACAGGTGGTTGTAAAGTGCTCGAACTGGGGCTCTCTGGAAAGGAAGTATATGCTTTACCTACTAAGCCACATCTCTAGTCCCTAAAAGAAAAACAAAAACCACTTTTATTATGATATGCATCAAGATCTAGAATATGACGTCCCATACCTCCAATCTCCATCCATTATGTGTCTTTTACTGAGATATGAGCAAATGTCCATTCACCCCAAGGAGGTAATTGATGACAGAACAAAGAAATGATTCCACACAACTCTAGCTCAATGATCAATGAGCTTTCAGTAATGTGAATGTGGAGTTACTTGCAGGAGCCCAAGCGGTTCAAAACCAGTCACATGCCTTCTGGTATGGACTGGTGCCCTGAGCAGACCTTGGGCACAAACTCCACAGCCAGTCCCACAACACCCAGAGGAAGATCCACTCCCAGGTGCTCTAACACTCCCAGGATCATAGGATCAGAGGTGAGAAGGACACAACACCTGCCCCAACACTGGGAGTAACTGGACCAGTGGGACCCAGGCACCTAGGAACTCCACCCGACTAGTGGCACAGGCTCCTTCCAGTCTGAGCCGATGCCCTGAGCAGACCTTGGGCTCAAACTCCACACCCAGTCCCACAACACCCAGAGGAAGCTCCACTCCCAGGTGCTCTAACATGCCCATGATCATAGGATCAGAGATGTCCTGAGTAGACCTTGGGCACTAACTCTGCAACCAGTCTCATAACACCCAGAAAAAGCTCCACACCCAGGCATTCTAACACACCCAGGTCCACAGGATCACGGGATCCCAGGAGCTTGGTCACACCAGGATCTCAGGGTCCCAGTGGCAGCTTGACTCCCAGGAGCTCTGACACACCCAGGAGCTCAGGATCGCAGGATCCCAGAACCACAGCATCACAGAGACAGCTGAACTCTGAGGAGTTCTGACATAACCAGGATCACAGGATGGACAGGCTCCAGTCAGATATAGTGAGGGCAGGTAACACTAGAGAAAATATGAAGATGGGGGGCAAGCAAAAGAACGTAAGCAGCAGAAACCAAGGTTACTTGGCATCATCAGAGCCCAATTCTCCCACCATAGCAAGTCCTGGATACACCATCATACCCGAAAAGCAAGATTCAGATCTAAAATCACTTCTCATGATGGTGATAGAAGATTTTAAGAAGGACATAAATAACTCTCAAAGAAATACAGGAGAACACAGGTAAACAGCTAGAAACCCTTAAAGAGGAAACATAAAAATCCCTTGAAGAATTACAGGAAAACACAGTCAAATAAGTGAAGGAAATGAACAAAACCTTCCAAGATCTAAAAATGGAAATAGAAACAATAAAGAAATTACAAAGGGAGACAACCCTGGAGTTAGAAAACCTAGGAAAGAGAACAGGAGTCATAGATGCAAGCATCACCAACAGAATACAAGAGATAGAAGAGAGAATCTCAGGAGCAGAAGATACCAAAGAAAACATTGACACAATGGTCAAAGAAAATGCAAAAGGCAAAAAAGCTCCTAATCCAAAACATCCCAGGAAATCCAGGACACAAGACAAAACCTAAGGACAATAGGTATAGAAGAGAGCAAAGATTCCCAACTCAAAGGGCCAGTAAATATCTTCAACAAAATTATAGAAGAAAACTTCCCTAACCT
>NC_034599.1:108827974-108839836 GCF_900095145.1 Mus pahari | reverse complement strand
CTAGAACAAAAAGAAGCAAATACACCTAAGAGGAGTAGAACGCAGGAAAGAATCAAACCAAAGAGAAACAAAAAGAACTACACAAAGAATTAACAAAACCAGGAGCTGGTTCTTTGAGAAAATCAACAAGATAGATAAACCCTTAGCCAGACTAAACAGAGGGTACAGAATTAATAAAATCAGAATTAAAAAGGAAGACATAACAACAAAGTATATCTTAAAATAACTTTTCTGTTTATTGAATATCAACAGTTGAAAATATTAAAATCATGTTCTACCAAAAAAAAAAAAAAAAAAAAAAAAAAAAAAAAAAAAAAGGACCTATCAGGACTGCCCTCCAAAAGACCCAACAAACAGCTGAAAGAGTCAGATGCAGATATTTGTACCCAACCAATGGATCCTGTGATTGAATTAGGAAAAAGCTGGAAGAAGCTGAGGAGAATGGTGACCCTGTAGGAGGACTAGTAGTCTCCACCTGGATCCCTGAGATCTCTCAGACACTGGACCACCAACCAGACAGGATACACTAGCTGATATGAGGCTCCCAACACATATACAGCAGAGGACTGCCTGGTCTTGGTTCAGTCAGAGAAGATGCACCTAACCCTCAAGAGACTGGAGGCCCCAAGGATTTTAGAGGTCTGGTGGGGCAGGGGATGGGAGGTGGGGGTGGGAGAATGGGGTCAGGGGAATGTGGAGGAGGTTTAGGATAGGAAACAGTCAGAGGATGAACTGAGAGGGAGATAAAATCTGGAGTGTTAAAAAAAGATTAAATAAAATTAAAACAAAAAACAAAAAATAAAAAACCAGTCATATTACTGAAAACTCTACCCCAACATAGATAACTCACAAAAGTTGCATCCCAGGGACTTCTTGTACACTTACAGGTGGTACAGCTGTCACGGGAGGGTCTCCACTCCCCAGCAGTTGCACAGCCTCTATAATCTTGAGGAGGGGTCTTGTGAACTTGTAAGATTCAGGATCTTCCTGAGCCTTGTAAGTTGGCTTATTCTATGAGCTTTAACAGAATGTTTCAATTTAGAGAAAATAGTAACACAATGCCACCATTGGCCCTTGATCTGTAAGAGTGGCTCTTCCAGCATGAGAGTCCATTCGTACACATCTTAGATACCATGGAAGAAATGTGCAGTGCAGTCAAGTCAAACTAAATGAGCTGGAAGCTACCAGTCATCAGAATGACTTGGGGGTAAACTAACCAAGATTTCTTTGTTATATATTATTATCCATATCTAATGAATCCCATTGCTCAGCCAGGAGGCTCTCTGAAACACAAACCGATCGTTAAAGACAGAAGGAAAATATCTGAGCCAACCAGACTGTGGCCATACACTGTCCTGGACAATGTAAGATATTTCTGTTTCTAGTTTATTGGGTAAAGCAGGTTATGTGGCCAAACCTGTCAAGAGCAGGATCAAAAGATAATCTTTCCTCAGAGTAGATTTATAATCACCTAAGGAGATACACCTCTGGGTGTTTTTCTGAAGGAATTTTCCAAGAGGATTAAATGAGGAAAGATAGCACACCCTGAATGTGCGTGTTTGTAAATAATATAGTCTACCCCACAGGACATCTCAAAGAGGAAAGAATGTGAAAACTCAGAGGGAAGAAATGATAAATGCATATTAATTATAGTTCTGATTGCTGTGACAAAATATCCAGCACAGAGCAATGTAAAGAAGGAGGAGGAGTTATTTGGCTCACAGTCTGAGGTGGGACCATCAATAACAGTGAGGAAGGCACGTGGTGAGAGTGTGGGGGTGGATGGTCACATTGCGACTGCAGTTAGGAAGCAGTCAGAGAAGAATGCTGGTGCTCACTCATCCTTGTCAGTCAGCCCATGGCTTAACCCTATGGGGTGATGTTACTCAAACTCAGAGTTGTCAGAAATCATCTAGGAAAGGCTAAAGGAATGGGAGTGAGGTTTCTGGAGATGGCCCACCACTTTGTGTGGCCTGTGATGGGTGAGCTCTAAGAATGCAGGGCCCTTAGAGACTTCATCCCAGCACTGAGTCTTACCGATGACATGCCTTTCCTGACACTATGACATAATCTAATAATTCATGAGCATCAGCCCACCCTATTGGGCCAAGTCCCTGCAAATCGACATGAAGATGAACTTTCATGAATGAATGCTGTTTAGATGAATTAATGGCTTTGTAGAATTCCTGAGTTGATTCAAATAATTTTATGAAGAGAACACAAGGAGATGGCTGTTTCACCAGAAAGATGTATTAAGATTAGAATCGAGAATAGAGTGTCTTACTCCTCATAGAATAGTAAGTAAAGGAATAAAATGGGCTTTCACAATTACGCAGAAAAAGAGAAGCAAGCTTGGGACAAATTTGTGGTCAAGGAAAAGCATTAACTCTAGGTCAGGTCCAGTGATGAAGCCACAGATGTGCACTATGATAAAGCAAGGCCCGATGAAACTGTTGCTTTGAACTTATAATGAGTTTATAGAATGAAACATTGCTTTGAACATAACTATCAACATCCTTCTGTGACTCCCCTTTTGTGTAACATTTTATCTGAGTCAATTTTCTAAAAACTTTTCTCTAAGAAGATATAAGAAGGCCAGAGAGGGGAAATAAAGTGTGGCATGGGAGATTCTGCCCCATCCACCAAATGTATATATGTATATGTCTGTTTGTCTATATGTATGTATGTATATATATGTATATGTATATGCATATGTATGTAAGCATGTATTAACATTTGTGGAGTTGATGAGACAGGTGATTGTGCCCAACCAGTATGTGTGTGGGTGTTTGTGTATGTGTGAGTGTATGTGTGTCTTAGTCAAGATTTCTATTCCTGCACAAACATCATGACCAAGAAGCAAGTTGGGGAGGAAAGGGTTTATTCAGCTTATATCTCCAAACTGCTGTTCATCACGAAAGGAAGTCAGGACTGGAACTCAAGCAGGTCAAGGAGTAGGAGCTAATGCAAAGGCCATGGAGGGATATTACTTACTGGCTTGCTTCCCCTGGCTTTGCTCAGCTTGCTTTCTTATAGAACCCAAGACCACCAGCCCAGAGATGGTACCACCTACAAGGGGCCCTTCCCACTTGATCACTGAGACAATGCCTTACAGCTGGATCTCATGGAGGCATTTCCCCAACTGAAGCTCCTTTCTCTGTGATAACTCTAGCCTGTGTCAAGTTGACACAAGACCAGCCAGTACAATGTGTGATAGTATGTCTTGTTTGTATAAATGATTTTTTTCTTTTTCTTTCTTTCCTCTCTGGTTCACAGAGAGTCAATGCTTTCCAATCCACTCGCCTGGCCAGTGAGAGGCCCTTGAACCAGAGAGGAAAGAAACCAGTGTTTATTAGCACAATATAGTAAGAGAGAAGAAGCCAGTGCTTATTAGTACAAAACAGTAAGAGAGAATTATAAAGCCAAAGATCATCAGCATTTGGCCTTTGTCCAACTCTCTGACCTACCTCTTACCATTAATTTCTAAAGGCCAGGGCAGGTCCATGGCACAGAGAAGTCCTTCTCTAACCAATTAAATCTCTCTGGAAACCCTTACAGACCCATCCAGAGCCACATCTCCTAGATGGCTGAAATCTAGTTGATAAAGAGTAACAGTCAGGAGACTGTGTAGTGGAAGCTAAGCCCAAGTTTAGCCTGGCTCTAAATGTTATCATCGGCACTTAATTGGAACAATACCAAATTTAGTGAGGCCTCCATAGACTGAGACTGTACCTCCTAAGGCTACAGTGGCAAAGTTTCTTATCTTGATTTTTAGAATGTTCTTAACAGAAGAGTCTGGGCACACATATAACCCAGTAAAGATTTCTGAGTTCGAGGCCAGCCTGGTCTACAGAGTGAGTTCCAGGACAGCCAAGGCTACACAGAGAAACCCTGTCTTGAAAAACCAAAAAAAAGAAAGGAAGAAAGAGAAAGAAAAAAGAAAGAAAGAAAGAAAGAAAGAAAGAAAGAAAGAAAGAAAGAAAGAAAGAAAGAAAGAAAGAAAAGGATATCTGAAAATATTGGGAACACAGTTTTGGAACCAGGCCAGGAGCACCATTGTCCTCCCCACTACTGCTTTGGGGACCCTGTGCATCACAGATCCCAAGCAGAACCCCTGCCTTCTGCTCATTAAGAACCAGAAACAGCCCTGTTGACAACCACAGGCCTCTAGATGGGCAGCCCAAAGCTGTTTCAGCACATGCACCATGCGCATTTCAATTTAACACCCCTAGTCATCTATGATCATCACGCCTTACCATCCATTTAGATCAAATCAAAAGAAACACTGCTGTTGGACCTGAGAACTTTCCTCCCCAATAAAAATTCACTCTCATCTTCTGCCTTTGTAGTTGTGGTGCTCCCTTGACCACACCACAAAAGCAGAACATCAGAGCCAGAATATAAACACTGCTTTGGGGAAAAAATTAAAATGTATGCTATTAAAAAAAAAAAAAAAAACTGAGAGGGAAAACAAAGCAACCAAATCCAAGTCTAAAACTTCCCCAAACAGAGCCAAGAACACATGAGACACGGTATCCAATTTGCACAGTGACTATTCCTTAGAGAGCATGACCACTTTGTATGTACTGCTGGTCACTCATGGTAGCCCCCAACACACTGCGAAAATAAAAGCCCTGTGGAACAGCAGAGTGACATGAAATGAAACTCATTTTATAAAACCATTCATCACTGCTTTGTAACAACCGTATCTTAAGAGACAGATGAATTTGGTACGTTTTGAAGTTTATTGATGCTTTCCTTTTATGTAAAATGTGGCATGATACCCGTTTTTCTGAGTTGTGGTATGTCGCCTGGGGATGCCTGACAATGTGTAAAACTGAACTGTATTACTTAGAGTCTTTGATTACAGATCATCTCATGACTTGTCTCTTCCTCCATGTAAATAATAATCTGATTAAGTGTCATGTCCAAAAAGTGGCATTTAAAAACTACACACACACACACACACACACACAGAGAGAGAGAGAGAGAGAGAGAGAGAGAGAGAGAGAGAGAGAGAGAGGAGGTTGAGGAGGAGGTTGAGGAGGAGGAAGAGAAGGAGGAGGAGGAGGAGGAGGGGGAGGAGTTTGAGCAGGAGGAGGGGGAGGAAGAGGGGGAAGAGTTTGAGCAGGAGGAGGAGGAGGAGGGGGAGGAGGAGGAGGGAAAGAAATAGCTTATCCCCTACATACAGTTCAATATAGTGAGTGACACTGTGCATGATCCTGGAAGAAAAGTCCAGCATATGATGCTACAACCCACACCCCTGTGCCTTGATAGCCCCATGTTACAGGATGACTTCAGAAGCCAGCTGGTTTTGATTTGCTTTATTCACACACCCCATGACACAAAGGTCTACAACACTCCCTCCAATACTAACAAAAAGAAAGAGGATGGCATCATTACGTTTACCACCCTCCTGGGAAACCAAGTCATTCATCTGTGCTTTCCAGGACAGATGAAAAATCCTAGATAGGAGATGGTCTCACTTAGAGTCCAGCCCTAAAATCTTACAGCAGAAAGCCAGATCAGAGGTCACTTAACAGCCAGTCACCAGGGTAGAACACAGTCTATAGACAGGTTTTCTTTGGCTATTACTGTGGAGGAATTTTAATCCAGCAACATGGCTACTCTGATCACATTCAAAGACCCTCTAGGTCTGTGATCTGGCTGGAATGAAGACATGCCTTTAGTACACACCTTTAATCCCTGTGGCTGTAATCCTTTAGTTGCATACTTTTAATCCAAAACAATGATGTCTAATTGAGGGGCAGACAAAGTGATGAATCAGAGAAAGATTTGACAGAACTGAGTCAGAGATAGGATACACACAACTCTCATGGGAAAAGCTATTTAATAGCAGTATAAAGAGAGAGAATCAGTTCAGTGCAGTGGAGGTGAGTTAGTTCATGAGTTCATGATGTTCAGTGAAGGTCAACAGAGGCAGATGAAACCAGAGAAAAAGAAGGAACCAGAAGATTAGAACAAATTACCAGAGTTAGTCTGAGGCCAAAACAGAGCAATTCAGTGAGAATCTGAGAGGAGCCAGAATCTGTTGATGAAGCCCACAGTTAATTCTTAGTGGAATAATGAGAGGGATGTTAGCTTTAAAGGACAGCACAGAAGAGCCTAGTACCGCTCCAGATTGACTTCTCTGAGTGAGATACATGTGTCTTCATACTCCTTATACCCCAGTGGAATCCAGAGGCCTCCCTAGAACCAGTCAAGCCAGCATCTTTGGGAAACATTTTAATCTGGCATCCTGGGGCTACCATGTGACAGAGATAAGAGGTGACAGGTAACAACTAACTTCTGGGCCAAATGTTCCAGGCTCAGCTTTCATATCTACCACTAACAAGGCAGCTGGGGGAAAAAAGTGTTTAGGAAATCCATGTGCTCTCTTTATACCTCGGCTTCTTTCTCTGAAAAAGGGGGGAAGGGGGGAAGCAATGAAAGTGCTTTCCTCTGTGGGGCATTGGTGAGAGATGACTTTGAGACACTGAACTGAGACACACACACACACACACACACATACACACACATACACACACACACATACACACACATACAAACACACACATACACACACACATACACCCCCACACACACACACACATACAACCCTGCAGTGTATATTTGTCATAGCTAGTACTTTCTGTGTATTGTCAGCTTCAAAAATGACATTACAAAAACTGAAATCAGGGACTGTATAGAGATGGCTCAGCAGTTAGAAGTGCATATTGCTATTCCAATGTTCCCAGCTCCCACATCAGGTACTTCACAACCACCTGCAACTTCACTTCCCGGGAATCCAATATCTCTTACCTCCACAAGCACCTCTATTCATGCACACACGTGCACACACACACACACACACACACTTAAATATGTAAATCTAATTTTTAAACGGAAAAATTAAAACCTCTTAGATGGGGTCAGTCCACTAAACATTCCCTTCCAATGGAGCAGTGGTTTTACACTTTTACCTTAAGCACATAGCACAGAGGATGATTAAAAAGTAAGGAGTGGTAAAATCAGATCTCCGTAGCATCTGCACCTAAGGATGGTGACTGGAATGGAGAACTGGGTGTCTAGGTTCACATCCGTGGGTCTGTCTCACATGCCAATCAGTAATTTTGTTTTTCTGTGCAACTTTCTGTCAACTGGCAATGAGCACTGGCTTTCAATTACATTCGTAATTATGCTTCATTATGTTGCCAAAACATTTTGTTGCCAACACCATGACCAAAATCAACTTAGGGTTTATTTCAGTTTGGAGGTTATAGTTCATGGTTGAGAAATGCCAATGCAATGACCAAAGGCAAGCCCTAGAACTCAATTTAAAGGTTAAAATAAACATTTTAATCTGGGGACTGGAGAGATGGCTCGATTAGTAAAGTGCTTGCTATGTGGGCCTGAGGAGTGAGTTTGAATTCCTGTCACCCAGGTATGACAGCGTAATCTCAAAGCTGGGACAGGTGAAGACAGGTGTTCCCTTGGGTCCTGATAACCTGTCTGAACTAGCTAAATCAGTGAGCCTCAGGCAAAGCTTAAGACCCTGTCTTAGGAAATAAAGTAGAAAGTGATTGCGGGAGCGCTCCAACATTCCTGCCAGGACCCTGCCTGGTCAGCGTGTCTACTTTATACCTCCATAGCCATAACCATCTCTGTACACAAGGACAGGCCCAACAAAGCTCTCCCAGGCATTGATGATGTCATCGCACGGCGGCGAGCCAAGTAGAGACCAGTCAGTTGTAACCGGCAGACTTAATGACATGCTTATCCAGAGATGTAATGTTGCTGAGTGGTAAAATTTTGAAAAGTTATAGTATTAACTGATAAAAAGGTTTACCTGACATTACCCTGAAACCGTACCTTGAGGTAACAGGAAAGCAAGGCCCCACACTGAGGCAGTTAGGGAAGAACCCTGTGTCGTCCCGTTCACCCCAACCTCAGAGCTCACTTAGTGTTCCATCAAAAGAATAACTTCTAAAAGTTCAAGGTGAAGAAAGTATCTACCCAACAGTGGAAGAAGAGTAGCTGGGATGGTCTTAACTGGCCAGTGAGTGGAGCTAGTGGTCCAATACTCAAACCGCAAGCGTCAGGTGGCTCCTACACACTTGAGATGTGCCTGCGACACTAGATTCCAGCAAGACACTATGAACACCTCACTAATGATTTAAACATAGCTGTTGAAGAAGTGATAGGTTCTTGAACCTACTGCCTTAAGTGTGATGAGACTGGCACTTTTTGAAAAGCAATAGTGTTGTGTTAGAAGGCAGCTTGTTTTTTGGACAGATCACGTGAGACCAACACAGTCCCACGAGGAGAGGTTTTATTGGGGGAAATCAAGGAAGAGAAGAAAGAGGAAAGGGGCGAGGGTTGGGGTCTCTGTCTTTTATTCAGGCTGTGACATAGATGAGGTGCCAGGTAATCATGCACACCACCGCGAACAGATTGGGGCTGTGTGGCAGTTGCCATGGCAACAGACGCAAGAAGTTCCTTGTGGCCTAGGGGTGACATCATTGCTGGATTTGGAGGCTGACCATAAAGCCACTTCTAATACCAATACCAACATAACAGGCTGTGTTGTGCCCTGTGGGCTTTTTTTTTTTTAATGAGAAGCTAGACTCTTTGCCATGTGTACGTGCCGTCTTCCTCCCTGGCAACAGGATTTTAAGGTAGAGACATGCCTCATCTCTGCTTGCTCCCTAAAAACCCTTCTCCATCTTTCTCTACCTTTCTCCCTGCCCCCAAATACCACCAAACCTGGATGCTGTCATCCATTCTCAGTTATCTTCTGATGATAACCTTTGGTCAGTGAGGGTCTGTCTGGACTGGAGGATAGATGGTCTTCAGAGTTCTCCTGGAGGTCACCATGACCTTGCTGGGCTCCTTGACAAGAAGCGAGAGCTCCTAAAGCTATGGGAGACTCTCCTAAGATGGTTTGTAGGCTGTCTTTCACCCAATTCCTTTGGTCCAGGAACACTGGCAGCCTGTGTTTTTGTGACTATCCCTTGTGGCTGCTTAGGTCCCCTGATTATATCTCTATAATGAGTCCCTTTGTAAATCCTTGAATTGTCCTCATTTAAAGGCGTTGTCTGTTTGGAGAACACCTCCACCCCAGACACAGAAGGACCGGTCTAAGGGGGGTGAACCCCAATTGCTCTAAACCCTCCTTGTGATTTTAATCTTTATGGGTAACCACTAGGGCAAGCCCCAGAATTCAGAAACTCTGGTGAATACAGGAGGAAGTCTGGCAAAGGATTTCCCGCCTGGGCTGGTGTTCAGCTGGCCCAGCATTCTGAAGGGGAAAGCAAGACTGTTAGAAATTCAACTTCGCCATCAGCTACGTAGTGACTTCAAGGTCAGTCTGGGCTCTGAGACCTTGTCTGAAAAGCAAAACAAGAAAAAGGAGCTACACATGTTAGTTGGAAATCATAGTTTATGTCTGTGATCATAGCAGTGTGGAAGGCAACCACATACCATGACTTTGAAATTAGCCTGGGCTACAGAGTGGGGTCTTGCCTCAAAAACTAACAAACAAACACACCCCAAAACACAGGAAGAAAGAAAGAAACAAAGAAACAAAAAGAAAGAATGAACAAAAGGAAGAAGCAGAAAAAAAAGAGAAATAAATTTCATATATTCAAGTGAGCCTAGAATTTTCCCTAGGTAAGAAGCAATAACTTATTGGCATTTTAGATGTTTTGAGCTTATAAAACTATTGTGTTTTATCATAACACTAAACTGAGAAGCCAAAGATGATAATGGGGAATATTACATATTACTCCTGTGGGGAAGTTGAACAATCAGACTCAATTCCCTCAGGGAGTGAGGAAAGCAGTCAGCGAGAGGACAAAATAGCTGGCATTCTAAAATGTCAATGGGAATCTTAGAGACAGCCCAGCAACTCTGAGCAGTGATTGGAGAGTTCTAGAAAAGAAGCCACGAATAACCAATGAAAGGATACAGTGCCACCCAAGAAGGGTTTTTGCCAACATCCACAGATCCCACCATCTATAGTTTTGTTTCCTTGTGACACTGGGTAATATGATATTCTGGGGACACACACACACACACACACACACACACAAATCCTTGATGGTTTTGTGACAGCATCTAACTGCCTCACTATGTTACTTCTCAAAATCATAGATTCACTCTATTTTTAAAGCATAAATCCCAATGTCCTGGTGGCCTTCTGGGAACTGGCAGGTAGTAGAAGTTTACAAGTATGACCATGAATTGGATACCCAGTGACACTGATGAACTATCTATCATCTATGAAACACTTTTAAATCCTTGGAGTTCTGAACCCTGTATGTCCTGGTCCATCTACTCCATAAACAATGCCACAAGGTTAGGTTATGGCTTTCCCTTTGTGATAGCACCAAAATTTCGCTAATCTTAAAAACATGCTCAAGGTCCATAGATGGTTAGACACAATGTAGGGTCCACAGATAGACACAATGTAGTTTCCAAACCCCAGTCTTCCTGAATAAAATACTGATGTTTGGTGCCTTTTGCTGACAATGAAGGTTCTTCGTGGCCTTGGACACCAGTTTGCAAGCAGAGACATGCTACGTTATCTAAGTGATGTTTCTGCCAGATTTCAGGTGTAGACTCAAGCCAAGAAAATAACAGTACCACATCTTTTTGCCTTAGGGACCTTGGAGGGGGGAGGGGACCTTGTTTCATAATGAACTTTTTCCTGTAATTAAATTATAGATGACTCATGTTTGTGTCAAATCCTTGATGAGTCCTGATTTTTGAGAAATCATGCCATGACTTAAAATCAAATATAGCCCAAGTGTGTGTGGTGGGGATGTTATTATTCGTAAATTTGTTATACATTATGCTGTGATTCCTTTCCCAAACTTTAACAGATAACTACAACATAGTTCCATTTTAGATCTGGAAGTTCTAATCAATTAGAAGTGTCCCCTTGGGAATGGAACCTTGGGAAAAGGTAAATGCCTACCACCACTGCACAGGAGCAAAGTCTAGCAGCTTTGGACAGAGTGAAAGGTGACTGAGATCTAAAGATAAAATCTGTAATAGTTATTTTTGACTGGGAATGTTGCTCAGTTGATAGAGTGCTCACTGGGATAAAGTCCTGGTTCATGTCCGGTACTCATAAACTGGATGCAGTGGTACCTGACCATCATCCCATAAACTGGATGCAGTGGTACCTGACCATCATCCCATAAACTGGATGCAGAGGTACTTGACCATCATCTCAGCACTATGGAAGTGGAAGCAGAAGGGTCAGAAATTCAAGGCCATCTTAGGCTACATGGTAAAATGAAGGTCAGCTTATTCTACACAAGATCCTGTCTCAAAAGAAGAGGCAGGGGTGAGGTAAAGGAAGGCTAGACTAGATGTTGCAGGGTGAAGGAAGGGATCAAACCAGGAGTATAAAGATGGGGGAAAGGATCTGTAAGGGCGGGACTGGAAGGAAAAGAGGGGGGCTTTGATTGGGATTTAAAATGAATACACAAATTATTGAAAAAAGATGGGAGGGAGGAAGGAACCAAACTATGGACTGGAGAGGCTTAAAATAACAAATGAGTGTCTTAAACATGGTTCTGTGAGTTGGTGTTTTAGGTTGGATCAGCTGACTCGTCCTGGTCCCTTTGAGTCTCACTGCGAACCTGTCAATCAGCTGGTGAGTTAGTTTGGGCCAGATGGCTTAATGATCGATGGGCTAGCTGGCTCAGCGTTCAGTATAGAGTCCAGCTTTCTGATATTGAGACATGGCATTGTCATCTACAAAGTTCATGCTGCTTTAAAAGGAAGGAAGGAAGGAAGGAAGGAAGGAAGGAAGGAAGGAAGGAAGGAAGGAAGGAAGGAAGGAAGGAA